>NC_134710.1:91265972-91578472 GCF_043290135.1 Rhipicephalus microplus | reverse complement strand
AATCCGTGAGTCGTGGTGCCTGCCGTATCAGTTCGCATAGTAAAGGGAGAAGTGAAGGAAGAGTTTTCTTCTGTTTTAATTCTTCGTTTCCCACAGATAGGAAAACCTCAACATGCAGTTTTGGTTTTGTCACTAAGCCGTCACATGTGATGAAATAAATTGTGGCAGTAACGGTGATTTTACTGTGCAGTGCTAACGCGAGAACAAGATGGATAGCCGACCTGTTGATCAGTATAAAGTATCTATACATAAAGCGGACATGCCTTCTTGAATGCGTGTCTGTAATTTAATCGCCGTTGTGCAAGCTGCTAAGGAGTTACTCATTCCTCTGCAGAACTTCGACCGAATGCTTTGTCGCGCGTCTGCAGTTTCCATTCGACTACCTTTCCCCGTTTCAAAGCGGGGCTGAAGTTTGAAATTTAAAGGAAAAACACAACGCCTGCAGCCTATTGCGTTCTTACTACCGGATAGTACCTTCCCGGCCACAGCGGCTTTAGTTCATCCAAGCGTTCACAGCAAATTTACAAAAAGCAGGAACTAATAAAAAAAAAACTTGGATCCAGGAAGGTCCGACTCGAGTAATAATGAAAACTACAAATCATGCCCTTGGGCACGCGTTACATTCTACATTGCAGGCTGTTTCTTGTAGACGACCAGTTCGACTAAACTACGGTTTAATTTTCTTCTTTTACTCTTGTGTGCACGTTTAGGATGCGACCGATAAGGCGTTCTAGTTTCTCAAAAACACGTGCTCTGAATCTCTAGCGGCGTCGACTGCCAGTGTTCACGTTTTCCTGTTTCACGCCGCACTCCTGTTCCGCTCTGACGGGCGATGCGCAGTTAGTAATGTATTGGTTTGTCAAATCGAGGCGCTGAACTGTTTGTCTTAACAGTTGCACTCAGTGGTTATTGCTGACCTCTTAATATTACTTGCTGGACGTACAAGGTCTACATTTGCGTACGCACGTTAAAGAGATTGCTCTCACGTATAGCGCAGCAGGTGAGGGGGCACACCGAGCTTCGTGTTTCCTGTTGTACTATACTAGTTTTTTTTTTAATCTGTGGAGCCTTTCGGTCCTCTCGCTGTGTGCGAGCTGCTCGGGTTTTGTTTTTTCTTTGTTCTAAGCTAACATTTCTCAAGAAGCCATCGGTGACGCAATGGAGCCGGATCGCAACGTTTAATAGTCATATCATCAGTGCTGTATATAGCTTGTTTCGTCGCTCTGTGAAAGCATTAACTAGCTTCTTTGAACTAAGTATGTGACTGCAGTTTATATAGGCTGTTTTCTCCCTGCACAGACTCTGTTCTTAAGTTCACCTTCGCAACAAAAGTAATTGCATCGTAAAATGAGTTACGTAATCCAGCGCATACGTATGTGTGAACATATGTGTAAGCCTGTTGGTTGGTCATGCGTACTCGCATCATAAACGGACACGGTGGACATTCAGGAGCAGTGCGTGTTCGGTGCAAAAAGCTCACTCGTTTTCGCATTTGCTGACGGCACTTACAAGCTCATGGACTACGCTAACTGAATGTCGTAGTTTGAAATGAGTTGCTATATATATATATATATATATATATATATATATATATATATATATATATATATATATATAAGGAAAGAAGTGTATACTTAAGGGCGCGTTTTTTCCGTGTTTGACACAATATTAACGAGATATAACAGACACTAGTAATGTTAAGAAAGGTACAGGGGAAGTTAATAGACCAAATTGTAATGTGAATGAGGAGAAAGAAAAGTGGGTGAAAAGATAACTTTCATTTACATTACAATTTGGTCTAATAACTTCCCCTATCTGTGTTTCGCGAATCCTGACACCAAATTCTCTTTAGAGATGTGGAAAGGAGACTTGATATGGGAAACTACTTCTTTGAAATGGCAACGTTAGCTAACATCTTCTTCGAGCCACTCCCTTTTCCCTCGCATTCTAGCCTTCTTCAATGTCCTGGCTGTCGCGGGACAATGAAGGACTTTCAATGAAGTGAAATGAAGTGAAATCATTAAGTTAAATCAATGAAGTGAAAACCAAGGCGAAACGTAGACGTATCAGTATTAAAAAAATAAAATGAAACGGCGATAATGTTCAAGTGGATCGGAGCACAACGAAAATAAAGAGTGAACGTTAAGTCATGACCATGTTTTACAAAATCCACCAGCACTTCTAAGAATGTGAGGCGATTTACTTCGTTTTTACCAGGTCTTTGTTGAGCGCGTGTGCACGTGCATGCACCGCATGTACAGCGAGTATTGCAGTTCCGTGGCGCGTTTCTCTCGTTGTTGCACTGTTGGTTCGTTTGTTTTATACAAAGTGGGATCCTTCTTATGGAGAAAGTATTTCGGTATATATTAGCAGCATAGCTTTTACGACATCACTTGCATCGCGTGGCATCAGCTGTACCGGATCTTGGTCACAATTTTACCGTGAAAATTAGACGAGGGTGCCACTGGGGGCAGGGATTCGTGGTTTGCTTGCCTGTGTTGTCAGGTCATGCCGCTTTTTGTGGACAATGAGCTTCAAAAACAAGGGGAAGCTCACGTGTGGTCCACAACGAAAACGCGTGATGACAAAAGTGCAAGAAATCGGGTGTTCAATAGCAGGCGGCTCAGTTCGGCATCCTATGAGTGACGTCACAATACAGGTAACGCCGCGTGTATGCCCTTGAGGCCAGTAGCGTGACATGCGGCGTGCGACATTAAGAATGGTGGCGGGTCGACGCGTCCTATGTAACGCACCGACGGCTGAGCAGCACTTAACTGACAGTGACTTCTCAGCGCGAACGCGGCGCGCTGGTTACTTCCTGTTACGGCATGCAAGTTTACTGGTTCGATACAGCTGTCACAACTTCTTTATCCGTACGTGCGTCTTTCAACGAAAAAGTACATAATACACTGGACTGTATTTCATCGTTCACTGCGTTATTGCTATATTGAACATATTCTTCTTCTTTTCGCGCTGCTTCATTACTTTCTAGGCAAAACTTTTTTTCGGTGAAGCTGTGGACCCCTGGATACTATGAAAAAACCGAGCGTTTACCTTCTCGGAACTAGCACGCGCCAACCACACCTGTACGAGGAAGAAGCTTATTTTGCTTACGCGGGCGACCTAGTCATTCTGAAAAGCCTTCGTAGCTTTACGCTTTTTTTTCTGGCGTGCTGCTTAGAACGCCTTCCTGCTTCGCGTGGGCTCGCCTTCAGGAAGGAGTGCGTGACTGTGCATGCTAATGGGCGATCCGCTGTGTTTTAAATACCTTGTTGCAAATCGCGTGCTTCACGGGCGTTCGTTTCGACGATATACATCAAGTGAACCGTGTCCTCGAACCAAGTGTGACCTGCCGTTCTATAGCTCTTCTTTCTTTCATCTGTTCGTATTTTTTGGCAAACGCTGTTCACCCGGTTTAACTTTAATTTGTTTCTTTCTGCTGGGCTCAAAATTAATTTTCCCTTCTCGCCCCGAGATGGTGGTGGTGCCGCAACACTCGAGGGCGGATTCGATTGTGAAGACACCTTCTGGCAAAAGTCGCATTGGCGTAGGCCGCGCAGCTTGGGAGCTGGCGGAAACCGTCACTGGCAGCGGAGACAAACAAAAAAGGTGGTTTCTTTTACATACATTTATTTTTATAGACGCTTTCAAGGCACGCGTGCACACTCTAAAATCCTGTCTTGGTCTTTCAACGTTCGGTTTTTTGTTAGTCTATTCACGATCTCAACACTTTCTTAGCACTATAATTCTCCTGTGGTCTGTCAGTGCTCAGAAAATTATCATCAAAGGAGCATGACCAAGCTAAGTTATTTAGTGACCGTTTTTTCTAATCATAGCGGATAGAGAATTGTTGACGCGTACTAAAGAGAAATTCGCATATAACATTCAAATACGTTGGTGATACCGCGCATGCGCGCAGTGCGAGCACATTTCTTTTTTTCTCCTACACACTGGGCTACCATTTCTAGGTCCACCATTTAGGGACACCGGTATGGGACAGAAACAATACAGTTGAATCAATATAGAGAACGGGAATAAGATCGTCACTACGCTCTGAGCCATTCGTGCCAGGTCAACGGATACCGCGAAATGCTTCGGAACGGGAGTTACCAATTCTTTAAACGACTGTTGCCGCGCGCTCCCGAGCAATTTGCAGCGACCTGAGGTTTCTCCAACCGAGCGCTCAACCATTTCGTATTTCTTGAAAAATCGCGCTGCTGCTACTCTTTACGAAATTCAAAAAGGAATTGTACTCGAGAGTGCCGGTGGACGAGAGGTGTCGGCTGTCATATGATATAGTGTCACACTTTGCGATAAGATGTCTTGTATTGAGGCTTTCCTTCATTTTCGCTTTTTCTTTTGTCTCTCCCTTTCAAGCCGACGGACGGAGCGTCCTCCTCCAAGAACAATTGTTTTCCCGCTTTTTTTTATTTTTGTGTTATTTTATTGTACTTTTAGAATGATAACAAAACAGTATAAAGAGGTACGTGTTCAGTTCCCTGCTGAGACATACTTTCACAATCATGCCAGTGCTAAAAAAAAATTAAGTGTGATGCAACTGCATTGCATTTCCAAATTGGCTTATCGCTAGAACAATAGCACTATCGCTTCCGTGGCTTATCATTTCCTGCTACCTCTTGATATTGTTGGAGAAGAATAATACGGCTATACCGTTTTTTGTGCGGTGTTCTTAGTTGCATAATTTTCGGGTTCAATATCAAAAATAAGGTACATAAACAGAGGCTTTACACTTTTGGGGGGCATTCCTGTTGCCACGTACATGACTCTTTTTTGTCGTCTTTTTAGAAAGACGACAAGCGACAGCACGCTCCTGCCGAAAAGTTACAATGAAATAAGTTAAACACGCCAAGGAAGCATAAGCTTGGCCATTAAGAGTGAAGCGCGATAACGTTATACTGGGCCCCATTCGCATCGCCCTGTCCGTCGCTTGCCTTGCTATGGGCTTCTCAGTGGACAACCGTGCCTTGAGGGAAGGAACCTTTGTGCGTGTAGCATCGGCCGTTCTAAACGGCAAGTGGTTGTGGATCAATCAGTCAATGAATCAATCAATGGAACTTCATATTAAGTGCCGAGCACTTTAAGGGGCCACTATATTGTATGCTGTCGTCTTCGCTTAGCGTAACGCAGGTGAAACCACGTGTGACATAGCCATTTGCATAGAATATTGAGTGCGCGCTCGCGCCCAAGAGAAGTCTTGTGCCTCTAGTTCGAATTCGAGCTACTTGATGATGACATCAATACTATGGTTAGGGAAACACGACAGCATAAACCATGTATAAAAGTTGAAAAAGGAAGCAAGCAAGGAATGTAAGAAAAAAAGAAAGGTGAGAGAGAGAGAGAGAAAGAAAGAGAGAGAAAGAAAGGCGAAAAAAAAGAGCAAACTGAAAAGAGCAGCTCCGCACTTCTTTCAAACTTCACGTGTGATAAAGGGCGAAGCTGCCATAGTTTTTTATGAAAAAAACAAAAAAAAAAACTGGCTATACAACCAATCCTTGTACTCGTTTCCTAAAGTGCCTATGGGCCGGTTCAATACGCTGTGCAACAAGGAATGTACAGGCCAGCTGAGAGGAAAGAAAACATACAGCATCACATGCATATGCATCTATACATTCGCTCCTGCAATGCATACATACGTATTAGCTTGTGACTTGTAGTTTGTTATTCTTTGGTAGGTGCTTATTAAAGAAAATAAGACCGTGAAAATCAAATCAAACGATTTATATTACTAACATACCCACATATGTACACGCTCTGAATAGATAAAGAAGTGATGTGCATGCTAGGCTGAAATCATGTGCAGTGTAATCACAAGCGGGGATCATATTGAATATTTAGGTTCCATTAGGTTCTATTATTACTTCACTGTATATTTATGGCCAAGTGCCCTCTTCACCATAATTTATAATTGCGGAAAGCAGCGAAGTACACAGTACACATCTTAAAGGCTATACGCGCACCTAAGTAGCTCGACACTTTGCTGATGCTCAGGCTGTGGATGTATTATAACCGAGCCCTGTGTGATATGTGAACAGATTTGGGAGACCCACACGTTACGCGATTGATATTATGTGACGCTCAGTGCGATTGCAAACTTCTGCCACGCCCCGCCGCAGTGGTCTAGTGGCTAAAGTACTCGGCTGCTGACCCGCAGGTCGCGGGATTGAATCCCGGCTGCGGCGGCTGCATTTCCGATGGAGGCGGAAATGTTGTAGGCCCGTGTGCTCAGATTTGGGGGCACGGTAAAGAACCCCAGGTGGTCAAAATTTCCGGAGCCCTCCACTACGTCGTCTCTCATAATCATAGCGTGGTTTTGGCACGTTAAACCCCACAAATCAAATCAAACTTCTGCCACAGAATAGTACAACCTCTAACATCACTGCTCGCCCGACAAGATGCTTGCGTTGGGTCTTATTCCGCAGATGTCGCCTTCCAACGACATGGAAGATTTTCACGTCGCGTTGGAAGATTACATGTGCATCAGTCGACCTTCGACAGCCTTGTCGCAGGCAGAGGTGTCATGCTTGCAAGAGTGTCTCTGGATTCGCTCGAAATAGTCAGCCACGTGTGATTGTTGTAGTACTTTTATGTCATTGTACTTTACGTGTGAGATGGGTTTGCCAATAACTTTTCTACTCGTTATATTCCAATATGTTTCTTTCCCCGTCGCCTACTTTATTTCAATGCTAGTGCAAACGCGCGCTTCTCAACTGGAGCCGTTGGTCCGCCTTAGTTCTGGGAGTGGTCGTGATGCGGCACTCTATGAGGGGTGGCGCTGTTCGCGTCATACGTGCGTCCGAGCGCTTTCCCCCGGAGATGCGATGCACCTGTTTCCCACACCAATATCATACGTCTGTCAGATTCGCTCCTTCGTGCTGCTTCTTTCTGGCATGAGACAATGCCGCCGCCGCGTCACAGAGTAGCTCATGCAGGAACGTTGCAAAGACGCTTCCCTATTGGTTGCCCGCACAGCGCCACAGACGGCAACGCGCTATCTCAAAACACTGTATATTTCACCGAGCCACCGTGACTGGCAATATTGTGAACACGAACAATGCGAGACGCCGCCCCACGGATCTGTACACAACTCAACAAAAAAAAATTACTTCATATGATTTGTTTCATGAGGCACTGCATGAGGGGCTACTCTACCCCATGACCGCAAAGCACACACGAAGGCTAGGCAATGGGAGAGAGTGGGAAACGGCTAGAGGAGAGGGTGGTGAACAGCTGGAAGAGGCGCTCTGGCTGGCTTCCCTGTTTGTCTACGTCTTTCCAGGATGTTTTTTTTTTTTCTGATCAAGTGTGTTGCGGCACAAGCAAGGTTACTTGGTATGAAAGACTAGCAAAATGTTTTACAAGCTCTGCTGTTCTTTCAAGTTCAATAAATGGTTGTACATATTTTGCGAGCATGGCTGTTATAATTGAGGCGTGTATGCATTTTAGGTAGAGCCAAACAGCGGCTATCTTTAGCTTGAGCTTCAGAATGGCTTTCCCACGGTAACTGTCGCTCGGTGTGTCGTTCTAAAGTCAACTATTGTCTCTCATGCAGACAGAAAAGAAGACGAATACAAACCTTTCGCGGAATTCGCTGCGCATGACATTTTGGCTCCGACCGCCGCTGCGCGAGTGATTTTTTATGAATGACACTCGCGCGCTGTGTTCAGCGCATTGAAAGGAGAACTATAGTGTCACGGAAGCAAGGCGCTGACAGGAGAGGACAAAACGACTCTCCTTCCACATTTCTTACTAGACGCGCTGGCTCTGTTTTGAAGATGAACGCATGCATACTTGCCCACTCACAGATCTTAAGCTTCACGGGGTATTGAGAGGACACTAGCTTCGTGGAGTACATTTTCAGGTTAATAACTTTACTTTGTACGTAAAGTTGAATGAAAGCGTCGCATTCAAACTTTGGAGAGAGGGAGAGGGAAGCATGAGGTTTGAATGCAACGCTTTCATTCAACGTCACTTACAGAGTAAAGTTATAAACCTGAAAATGTACTCCACGAAGCCAGTGTCCTCTCAATACCCCGTCCTCTCTCTCTATCTCTCTATATATATATATATATATATATATATATAAAACGTGTGTGGGGGGGGGGGGGTTGTGGAGAGAGAGATAGATTCAAATGCAGACCTTGGAGATTAGCTTGATTCTGCCGTCTTCAGTTGTAGTGCTTACATATACCGGCAGGCGGAGCGTGCTACAAGTGCTATAGTGGAGCGTTATTCGTCTTACCGCTATCGATAGTTACTCCCACGATTGCGAATTCGTGGAGTTTACCTTACGCCGATAAGTCAATTCACTGCGCTGCAGCCTCAGTGTATGTTTGCGAACACGTCGAAACCCTGGCTTCTCGCCACCTTCCTAATTCGCCCATGATCCGCATCGCGACGGCAAGAAATAAATGATATGATTGCACACCGCTAGGCGTTTACTCAAGCCACGGGTTGCTATTCATCAGAGCTTTACCAACATGAGGGCACGACAGATACATGGCCAAATTTGAAACTCCAATACCTCGGAAAGGGTCTGAGTGGTACAAGCTTTCATGGCAGTACTTGCAGGGCGGTGATAAGGCGGTAAACAGTCTCCTCCGCAATGCCCCTGGATCTCAGAAGCGGATACAAAATACACCTTACCATCAGCGGTTTCAAGTCCTACTAAATGTGACAGTTCATTTCTTGAACCTGACTTCAACTAGCAATGAGATGCCTTCGAACTGCCACAACCACTCAACCCCCATGCATTTGTCTTCACTCGGACAGATTGGTATTCAAAAGAAATTTCGAAAAAGAAAACGCACGTAATTAGGCTCTTGTATTCCCGCTTTATATTTTGAAAAAATGTGTTTCAGGTATGTCCCCACACGCTCCGTAAAAGTGAGAATACCGATTATTGCTTGTACAAGGGTGGCTTCGGGACTGGTGCGTATGAATTCTGGCGCCACGGTGACTAGCGTGTAGATATACCGAAGTCTCCTTATGCCACGTTCTACTCGTCATGTCATACAATACAAGCAGCATGTGAGAGATCCGTGATCACCCGTATAGCTCTTCCTTGCGTAAGCGCTCCGTTCCCCTATAAGGCGAATGCGAGTGCGGCCGGTCTGCGAGGCGGCCTTCTTTTTGGGTTGCAGCTGCGCTCCTGTGCGAAGCCAGGACGCGATCTTCGAGAATGGGCGGCGGCCACGCGCGGATCTGCGCCGCGTGTCGGGCGGGGAGGCGAGTAAAGCACCTTCCAGTCGAGAGGCGCTGACGACAGCGCAGTCGTTACCTTTATGGTTCTTGCCCCGTGGGCCAGCTGCGGCGAGCGAAAGGAGGAGGCTCGGTGCAGAGTGGAGCGCGCAAGAAAAGTCGGCCGTAATCTGGCGCGGCGCGCTTCCTTTGTGCGCGATAGAGTGAGCTTCTTATCGCGCCGAGACGTACGCCGTCGGCACGGGCAAACACGCCGCCGCCGCGGTGGCCTGTGCGACCTCCGTTTATGAATGCCGTCTTTTGTTTCCCCGACTCGGGATGCGTCCGCCGGCGCCCCCTGCAGGGGTCACGCGCGTGCGCGCCACCACAACGCCCGGCGCGGGAGAGCGGCGAAGGAAACGTCAATTATGCCTTGCATCAATGAAGGCGACCACGCTGCGGTATGGACGGCACGTACTTTTATCCAACACCGATACCGACCCGGCCGGTTGTCTTGCGGAGATTCGGTTTCGTGGTCGCCTGGCTGGATTTCCGATTCCAGGCTACCTTCCTTTCTTTCCTTTCTTTATCTCTTTTCCTCTCTAGCTATCCCTTTTTGCGGATTCTTGGGAACCACGCAGCGACGACTGTCGCGATTATTTGCTTTTTCCCTGTGTGTTTTGTGCTTTCTTTCCACGTCGCGCTAAGCAAGCCGAGTAGTGGGGGACACGGGGCGCAAACATTAGTGGCGTATATCTGCGCCCGAAATATGAACGACCGTGACTGGGTTGGATGCAGTAACACACTCGGATGGGGATGGCAGATCGCTTAATGATATCGGGCTAAGCTGCGTTGACTTTAATACTTACCAGGATGCATGAACTCTCTGTTCAATCAACGACTTATCAGCACTATAGTTCGCGGTTTATCTTCAAAGCTCGTGCTTCTTTTATCTAGTTGCGACCAAGATGATACGTTTGAGGAATGTTCTTGCCCGCTGCAATAAAATGAAAATCGTCTTTTGAAGTCATTTTTTTTTACCGTTTGTGGGCAAACACTACTTTTAGGCTGTCGGTTCGGTTATACTAGCCAAATGATTTTTGCCGTGAAGACAAGGAACGTTAATCTCTGGGGAGCTGTCATTCTGCCCCAGGACATGTATTTTGTTGTAGTTGCTGAGCAGACCAAAATAATAATTGCCAAACTGTACCGTGATTTCCCGTTCAAGCAGGCTCCTCTTGCTAGCATTCCATGACCCTGTTTATTGGTCTCCTCCTCACTTATGGACAAAAATGTTCATCGCCTGTAGAGGGAGGCCATCTTCAGTTGTTAGGGGTGGAAGGTGCAGCCTGTTCTTAATGTATGCTTTTCGCGAGTGCTCGCTCGCCGTCAGCTGTTACGTCTCAAAACCTGCAACCCTTAATCTTGCCGCGTCCTTTAGTGATAATCGGGGCCAACATTATCAATGCGCCTGCTCTGAAATCGGGAGAGAAAGAAACGAATACGAGGCATAAAGCACAAAGCTCTTCGCTTCTAAGTGACCTTAGCCGTTTTCCGTATGTCCTAGCTTATCATATAAGCAGCATGAGTGTCGGCTAAAATACCCCTTAGTAACGATTCTCGCGTGAGACATGTTTGTGAATACGATCCCTGGTCTGTCCCAACTGCAGAACTCAAAAACAAAAGCATAGAGCAGCCCAAGAGTTTTGCCTGCTTAGGCGTTGGTTTGGCAAGTTGGCACATGCCTAAATTTGAAGAAAGTCACTAAAATGTAAAAAAAAGAACAAAAAAAAAACTAAAATGCACGAGCAGAGACAGTGACATAAAGCCACCTCTGTGTGCCTGCCTCTGCTTTGGCCTGTGAGATTTTTGTTTTATTTTTCCGATGTTTTAATGGCTTTCTTTGAGTAAAGAGATAGATCAGCCTTTTGAAGACGCACCGAAGCTGTCTGGATGACTGTTTCTTCGCACAGTGTGCATACAGAACTAACTTATGTAAAGGTAATACTTTTTATTGGCTACATGGCAGAATAAGCTGTTTTATCTATGGTTTCTTGATCATATACAGTCTGACAAAGAGGGGCGTCCTATGCTCAGTCGGTACCAAATCGGCAGAAAAGGATTTTTTCGAGCTCTCAAGCTCTGTGGACTGCTAGCTTGTCGATTTTGTAAAAGCTCGCATTTCGCATTCAGATGATGAGTTTGTTTTATCATGTAGCTCTTATGAATGTAAACGTCGTTTGTTGTATCCCTGTATAAATAAAAATATATTGCTTATTCTATGTCCTCAAGAGCAGAGTGCTTTGGCTATTTCATTCATTGTCATGTATAATAAAAGTTGTATAGACAGTACCTATTTTTCTGTATGTATATTGGTTTTTTTCCACCTCTGTTATAGCCCAAATAGGGCTGACAGTATAATAAATGAAATGAATAAATGAATGAATGAATATATAAGCATCCTAGTGCAACGACAATATGCATCCTGTTTTCAATCGAGAATTACGTTTCCCATTGAGGCACGATCGATGTATATCAGTGCGATGTTTTTGTTTGTATTGGTGCTAACCAAATACTGCGCGCTTCTTTAGCGGTGTACAGCAGTTTATTCAGCACAACTAAAGTGGTCATGGCGCCAGCCATTCGGCATAACTCTGTTTGCTGGGCTCCTTTCGCTCCCTTATTTAGCCAGGCATTCAGTGCTTCATAGCAGCATAGGGATCGTGTGAAATATATAGATGAATCAAGAGGAACATTCAAGTCGGTATAAAACAGGTTTGCGGGTCTTTATGGTACGATGAGGCGTGATGTAAAATGGTTTCCCGCCATCGTGTTTTGCCCTTGTGACAAAAATAAATCCATCCATTGGCATCTTAGAATGGGTGCCTGTATGAATCAGCGACTGACACGAGGGCAGTAATGCGTGGACGTCATTTAACTCTCCCCCCCCCCCCCCACCTCCCTTTTTTTTTCTTACGGCTTTATCGGCAGTGGGGAATAGCGGGCAGGTCTTGTTCACTCGCAATGACTGGTTGGGGGTTCTCGGCCGGTTCCGTGCCGTTCTTCGTCGTGCGGGCTTCAAGAAGCGAGACGCGCCCGCGTTGTCTGGCGCGGGCATCAAAACGTTTACAATGTTAACAGATAAGTAGTAAAGAATTCGCTCAAAGAGGTGAACGTCCCGAGGACACAGTTCAGTCGCGCGAATGTAGCTCGCAGCGGGAACGGTCGTCGCGCCGTAAATCTCGCGTTAAAGGCAGCTGGAGGTTTGCTGCCGAACCTTTGAACCCTTCTTATTCTGTTCGCCCGGCTTCCTTTGCAATCTCGTTGCGCTGTCGGCGTGCAGCGAGTTATGCCATCTGTGGCCCCCTTTTTTTCGTGGCCCACACCCTCGGGCTTCTGTCCCGCACGTGTTCCCGCATTGATATACGCAGGATGCGGCCTCGCAGCGATTTCGCGCCCAGTCGTTCACCTCTTGCTCTCATCGGTTCCTTCCAACACTGCGCCGCCTTCACGGCCGCTTTCTCGCGTTCTATTCGTACTCACGGACCGATTGCGCGTGTTATTTGCCTTCCAGTCGGCAGGCCTCCTACAACGTGGCCAATTTAAAGCTCTTCCTTTTTGTTAGCTTCGCGTATCAGGAACCTGTGCGCTCCTCAGATTTCCCGCTCACCGCAAGACACTACCACTACCGCTGATGGTGAATTCTTTTTGTTTGTTTGTTTTAAAGTTATTTGGGCACTTTGTATTTGCTCAAAAAAAAAACCTATTGACTGTTTCTTTTTTTTTTTTTGGAAGGAACACGACATGCACAGTAACCACAACCGAGCCTGTTTGGTACTCGTCTAAAGCACGTACTTGAGGAAACATTTCCATAACAAAGGTGTGAGTACTGCTTCGCGGCGTTGAGCGGCTCTTATTAATACGAGGCGATGTTGCGTGCCCGCTCCCGCAACGTCCCCACCTCTGCGACCCCCTTTCTTTCTTTCTTTTTTTCAGCAACGCTTCATGAAACCCCTGTTAGGAGGAGTGATGAAAGCGGGCACTGAGGCACAAAATGAAAGGGGTTCTTCTGGTCTACTCCCGAGGCATGCTGCGCGCGGTGATGCTCCGTGTGGGGACACACCTTTCTTGGATTGGGACGAGGCCGCGCTGTAGAAGGGGAGCTGCTGTAATCGTGAAAAAAAAAATCGAGGACGAGGTAGAGGTATAGTTAGGCGATGGAGAGTGTGAGTGGGTGTGTGTCGGGGGGGGGGGGGCGTTGTAGGAAGGGAAGGGGCGGTCTAGAGAGAGAGAAAAAAAAACGCTTGTTCACAGAGTGAAAGAGGGTTCCATGTATCGGCCCACATGGGAAGTAGGGTGAAGGGTGGAGGACTGCTCTCGCAGCTCTGTGGTTTCTGCGTTTGAGAGAGGCGAGCAGCAGCACTTGATATGTCTAGCCGACCGAGCGAGGAGACGAAGTGTGTTCTGCGCACCGCCCCGCGAATCCCTCACGCACGCGAGAGCGCGTGTGTGACAAGTGCACGCCAGGAAAAGGTCTCCGCGTGCGAGAGAACGAAAAAGGCGCGCAACAAAGTTTCGCCTCTTTCTTGAACACTGAACACTGAACACTGAACTGTTGAACACTGAACTTGAACACTGTTCAACACTGTTGAACACTGTTTCTTGAACACTGAACTGCTGTTCGATTAAAAAAGAATAAATGGAGGTGGTTTGAAACAATGACGATGGATGGGGAAAATGGGCACCGCAGGCGCCTGCCATATCAACTCCAATATTTACCACCTGTCTGACGATTGATTGATTGATTGATGTGTGGGGTTTAACGTCCCAAAACCACCATATGATTGTGAGAGACGCCGTAGAGGAGGGCTCCGGAAATTTCGGCCACCTGGAGTTCTTTAACGTGCACCCAAATCTGAGCACACGAACCTACGACATTTTCGCCTCCATAGAAAACTACGACATTTTCGCCTCCATAGAAAATGCAGCCGCCGCAGCGCCCGTCTGACGATTCGCAGTTTAATAAGGCGAAATTGTGAGCGCGAAGCATCGGGTGCGTTTTCGAAGGTTTCGTCGCTGCTGTCGGCTGTCTTATAGTTTTACTTTTTTCACGTGTATACCACAATTACTACAACGCAGTTAGAACAATAGAAGTATACGTCTCCGGCTCCTTTATTGGCTTCGTTATATATTCACAATTAAACACTTTTTGCTTAGTCATTTTTCTTAATCATTGTACTGACCTATTCCTGACCTGTAGGCGCGTAGTGCCAGATCGTTTGAAAACTCCAAGAAACGAAGATTTGTGACGACTACTGAGCGGACAAAAGTTAAAAGTGAGCGTGTCGTCTACGTGTTTGTTCTGCCCATTGAAGAACTTTTGTACTCATCCATGTAGGACTGTATATGTCGCTTTTTTGTATGTTCGTCTAACTGCATACGAAACGATTCCCACCATGGAGCTGTGCAGTTTTAAAAAAAAAAAGCCTCTGTGAGTGAATGACTACGCACTTGATAAAGAATCGTTCTTGCCGCCCAATTCTAGATTGAGCTTTCAATATTCTTCAGCACTCACTACTGCTCGTCCTCTAACGTTGCCCGTTGCGACAATCTTGTTCATCTGCAAAGACACACACATACAGTGTCCCGTAAGTGGTGGGGAAAGCGTACTCATTTTCAGCAGAATTTCCGCAAGGCTTCAAGTATTCGGAGGTTCTTGGCTTGCGGTGCATCGGCGTGAGGCAGACGCTCTGCAGGCCCGGTCAATCAGACTCAGCTGACCTTTCAGGTTCTCGCTAGCCAGCAGCTGTTTTAATAGCTCCGCAGTCGGATTTTGTATAAGGGGTAGTACTTTTACTGCCTGACGTTCCCACGGGATGCGGTATCACAGTCCACTGTGCTTAGCTGAGGGTGTCCAAATTTACAAACGGGCCGCTTTGAATTTTTCTTGAGCTGACAGTCATCTTTATTTAGTGTTCGGTTAAGCGGGGAGAAAGTTCGCCTAAGTCCTGGGGGGATAAACAACAAGAGGGAAGGCAGGGAGGTTAACCAGGCACATGCCCGGTTTGCTACCCTACGCTGGGGAAATAGGAAGGGGGCATAAAGATGAGAGAGAGGAAAGAGAAGAGAAATAGAGTGAGAGAAAAAAAGGATTGATTGATTGATATGTGGGGTTTAACGTCCCAAAACCAAAAAAAAAAAAGGAGCATTGTCAGTCAATCGGCTGTCGCGTATGCAGCGGTGGCACTACACAAAAGTTAAAGGTGGTCACATAGGCCTGTATTCCTGAAAAATCACAAGACAGCTTTTATAATTGTTTATGGTGGGCGAGTCGTTGCACGGGACGGGAAAGTTGCCATGTATTCTGGTATACACACATTTCAAGTAATTGTCCTCGTCAAAATGTTAAGTTTAAACACGCAAGGTTATATCAGCAGTATATGTCTATATTTAATTCGGCCGTTAGACCTGCATGTTGAGCTCACCGGTCGCCAAACGAGAATAGGGGCTGGGTGAGGGGGAATCTTCTAACAAACAGTGCCAATGACATATAATATGAAATTACATCATTACGTCATTTAAAATGGTTCCTGGATGCGGCGGAGTCGGGAAGGCTTGATAATCTACAATGTTGTTAGGTATTCTGAAGCATCACTCTTTTACAACATAATTGTCCGCCTCGGTGAAACAGTGGCAAGGCGCTCGGCTGCTCACCCAAAGGTCACGGGTTTGATTCCTTCCGTGGCGGTCGCGTTTGGATGGAAACGAAACACCAGTCAGACTTTCCGGAGCCCTCCACTACGGCGTCTTTGATGATAAGATGGTGGTTTGGGAACGTAAAACTCCGATATTATTATTATTATTATTATTATTATTATTATTATTATTATTATTATTATTATTATTATTAGGGATGTTTGGATTAATTACAGTAAGCGTTGCATGTATGTAATTAGGAATGTTTGTTCTAGTCGGGCTATTTCACAAAACAAATGTACGCCTATTCGTTTGGATTTTCAGAAGATTTCATAGAGGAAACTTTGTTTTAATGCCATACAATGACCAGGATTTAACAATAACTCACGCCGCGCTCGTGGCCCGCTGGGAAAGCATACGTGGTGACGCACTATTCCAGCGTATCGGTGCTGCTTCTTCATTTCGAAGAAAAGTTCAAGTTTGAGAACCTGTGTAAATGAAACGTGAATCCGTTCACTTTTTCAAATTTTCTTGAGGCCAGCGTTGGAATGGAAACTCGCTGTACTAATTATTTATAAAAATCTCTGTGTTATTAATTAACCGCCAGTTAAACGGAAACCCAAGGATTCTGTCCACAAAGTGCGACGGCGTACATTTCACCACACGATTCCAGCACCAAGGTTGTACTGAAAGCGCAGATGTGATCAATTGTGATAATAACTGATAATGATTTTCAATTGTAAACAAATTGTACGAGAAAAATTTGCGCTTTCTCGAGCTTTAGGAAAATCCCTTATGTATAACAAATAAATAGTGCATCAGGAGAAAATGTCAGGTGGCTTGATGTTACGGATATATAGACGTTTAAGGCTATCCACACGAAAGCACGAACCAGTGCGTTAATTTCACCTTTTGAACCTTAAATATACATGTATACATACATATATATTTTTTTCTTAAAAATTGGTAAAACTCACGCTTAGCGAGTCAATAAGCTGTGCTCGAAAATGTGCGACAGGCAACTGCTACAAAAGACTGATTTGCTGCTCCAATTAGTTGCTCCAGAAAGAGGTTTTAGCTGCTCCAGAATGTGCGAATTGATTCCGGCCGACCACATCACTGATGTAAAATTTTCTGAAATTATTCGTGAAACCTGGCTTCTCCACAACAGTAGTGTTTGTCGGGAGAAGCCTACCTTCCGTATCCGTCGTTTTCAGGGGATTGGCCGTAGGTATGAAATAATCTTCTCCGTTTAATGAAGACGAGAAAGCTGAACAACTGTGAAAGTTGTTGGAACCTACTACATAAGTTCTGTGTTTCTTTGCAACCTGGGTCGAAACATGCAATCTCGATCAAGATACCTCTTGATCCCCTCAGCTGATTAAAACCACCACCAGGGCGAGTACCCTGCTGCAGTTCCTCGCGACTTAGTACTCGTGCCACACGTCGCGCGCAGAAGGTTAGCGATGATTGAAGTAGTCAATGGATTGGGGGTCATGTGACAAAGAATGGAGTTCAGCAGCAGCAAGAAAAAAACAAGAAAGAAGAGCACGAAAAAAAAGCCACGGCTCACACTTATGGACCGCGCAATTAACTATTGCACTTTGTTTTCTGTTTTTGTGCGTACCCATTGAAGACTATCATAGTCCGTTTAACTAATTTTATAAAATACCTTTAGTCTGCAAAGGCGGGCCTCGCCCGAGCTGTTTACTGTAGATTACTTGGGGATCTCCTTAATCATGACGTTTATTGGTTACGTAACCAATAATACGTTTAGATATTCCGATAATAATAATAATAATAATAATATGACTATTAATGACTATTATTATTATTATTATCATTATTATTATTATTATTATTATTATTATTATTATTATTATTATTATTATTATTATTATTATTATTATTATTATTATTATTATTATCTACCCTACGGCAAGCCCAAAATCGTTAAAAAGCTTGCAGAAGGAATCCTGATGTGTGGTACTCGGCTGCTGACCCGCAGGTCACGGGATCGAATCCTGGCTGCGGCGGCTTCGTTTTCGATTGTGGCGGAAATGCTGTAGGCCCGTGTGCTTAGATTTGGGCGCACGTTAAAGGGCCCCAGGTAGTTGAAATTTCCGTAGCCCTCCACTACGGCGTCTCTCATAATCACATGGTGGTTTTGGGACGTGAAACGCCACATATCAATCAATCAATCCTGATCTGTAATCGCCGATACTATTTTTTTATTTAATGCAACATAGACTTGCCCTTAAGGCATAATATTTTTTTTTTACGTATAGGTGTACTGACTGCGTAAAACTACTGGCCTTGTAAGCTTCCCCTATAGGCATTACGACTTGTACATTTAGGCCGTCTAACGTGCAGTTATAGTTCTGCTTACATTTGCAGCAGGATCCTAGTTATCAATGTGTTTCAGGTACGCGTCAAAAGGAATCGCAAAAGCACGCCGATATATCATATTGATTTTAGATTGTAATTTCTGTTAGGTGAGAAACGTGACTACGCATGGCATACTTGCGCCGAAATCACTGAACATTTTAACGGCGAAGCTGTTTGATTTGGAGGTTAGCACGTTTGGTGTGCACAGAAAAACCTCGCCGAGCAGTGACGTCACCATGCGTCGCTTAGCAACGCGTTGGAGGACGGAAAGCACGACGCGAGAAAAAGAGAAGTGTATAGAGAAAAAGAGGAAATCAAACGAAATAAAAATTTATTGAAGAGGCAGTATTCGAACCCTGGTACCCACGGTCCGAAGGCGAGCGCTTTATAACTACTCGGTTATCCAGACACGCCAGCTGAACAGGGTGATAGTGCTGACATTTGACAGTGTTGCAATGTGCTAGAGAACGAGAAAAAGCCCCAGGTGGTCGAAATTTCCGGAGCCCTCCACTACTTGTGTCTCTCATAATTATATGGCGGTTTTAGGACGTTAAATCCAACATAACAATCAATCAATCGAGAACAAGAAAAAAGCTACAGATTGAAAGAGAGAGAGAGAGTGGGAAAAAAAGAAAGAGACCGAGAAATGAAGACAGAAAGAGAGAAATAGTGAGAAACAGAGCCTGAACTTGGCTTTCCCAGGCACTGCACTCATGTGGATGTCATCATCATCATCATCATCATCATCATCATCATCATCATCATCATATCATCATCCTGACTACGCCCACTGTAGGACAAAGGCATCTCCCATGTTTTGCCAGTCAACTCGGTCCTGTGCTTGTTGCTGCCACTTTGTACCCGTAAACTTCCTAATCTCATCCGCCCACCCAATTTTCTGTTTCGCCCTCACCTGCTCGCTTTCTTTGGGAGTCCATTTAGTTAACCTTAATGATTAGCTACTATCTTGCCTACGTACTGCGTGCCCGGCCCATGTCCATTTCTTCTTCTTGATTTCAACAATGATATCCTTGAAGCTGGTTTGCTCCCTGACCCAGTCTGCTCTCTTCTTGTGTGTTAAGGTTACACCTATCATTTTCTTTGTCATTGCTCGCTGCGTCGTCCTCAACTTAAGTGGAACCCTCTTTGTATTCCTCCAGGTTTCTGCTCCGTAGGTAAGTACCGGCAAGGTGCAGCTGTTATATACCTTCCTCTTGAGGAAGAGTGGCAATCCACCATTCATGATTTGAGAATGTTTGCCGTATGTGCTCAATCCCATTCATATTCTATAGTTACTGTTATCTCGTGGCTCGGCTCCGTGGTCACTATTTGTCCTAAGTAGACGTACTCTTTTACGACTTCAAGTGCACTGCTACTAAGATTACTAAGGTATCCTTCATTAACTAGTACTCCTAAGCCTGCTCATTCTAGTCCTCTGAAAACCTTCTGTAAGCAAGCGGTCTATAGCACTTGAGAGATCGTATCCCCTTGTCTTACACCCTTCTTTATTGGTACTCTGTCGCTCTTTTTATGAAGCTTTATAGCGGCAGTTGACACGCTGTAGATTTATTTCAGGATGTTTAGATATGCTTCGTCGACGCCCTGATTCCGCAGTGTCTGTTGATATCTCTACTGAATCAAATGCCTTTTCGTAATCTATGAAAGCTATGTATACATATTGGTTGGCCTTATTCTGAGCATTTCTCTATCATCCGAATGATATAATGAATGCGGTAGATTGTTGAGGAGCCTGTACGAAATACTGCTTGAATCTTTGGTTGATTCAATTCTAATGTTGTCTTAGTTCTGTTAGCAATTACCTTTGTACATAGCGTGTATACGATGGAAAGTAAGCTTATCGACCTGTAATTCTTCAAGTCCTTGTCGTCCTCTTTCTTATGGATTAACATGATGCTATCATTCTTCCAAGATTCTGGTACCTTCACCGTCAGGAAACGCATCGTAAACAGTGTGGGCCGTTTTTCTAACACAATCTCTCCTCCGTCTTTCAGCAGATCTGATGTTACCTGTTCCTCACCAGCAGCTTGCCTCTTTGCAACCCCTAATGGCTTTCGTGACTTTTTCTATCATTATTGGTGGGACGTCATCAGGGGTACTGCTAGTTCTTACATTATGGTTGTGGTTGTCCCGGCTACTGTACAGATCTTTGTAAAGCTTTTCCGCTGCTTTAGCTATCCTATTCATATATCGGTAGCTACTTTGTTTTCCTTGTCCATTAGTGCAAACATCTGGTTTTTGCCTATCCCAAGTTTCCTCTTCACCGCTTTGACGCTTCTTCCGTTCTTTTGAGCATGTCCGATTCTCTCCACGGTATACCTTCTTACATCGGACACCTTACGCTTATTATTCAACTTCGAAAGCTCTGGCAGTTCCACTTTGTCTGTTGTGTTTGAATCTTTAATGCTTTGACGTTTTTCAATGAGGTTCTTTGTCTCCTGGCACAGCTTGTTAGTTAGTGTCCTAACGACCCTACCTCAGAATCAGAATCAGAATCAAATTTTATTGTTACTATGAAGTAAAGTCATTACAGACAGTATACAGAAGGAGGTCCCGTAGTCGGAGACTGAATTGGGACCTCCAACGTCCACTGCGCACTCCGTAATGATACTCGTCAGTTTTAACACGAAAGTGTTTCATACCGGGGTCCACCACGGCTCCGTGACATATTTCTGTCACTAATATGACGTTGTAAAATATTTACTAACAAATTGTCAAGAAAAAAAAAACTAGAAGGAACAGTTTCGCGACGGGGGTCGAATCAGCTACCACCCGCTCGTCGGCGTGCGATGCTAACCACTAAGCCACCGAGCGATCCTTAGTATAAAGTCTATTTCGTTCATACAAGGGGCTATACCCAGGCTTAGCTAGCTATCTCTAGGCTATGCTTGGCTGTAATGCTAGGGAAGGCCGACCAGTTCCGCCCTTCCTTTAGACTTGGCACCACCACTGCGAAGCTGGAATGATTTTTCTAGCTTCAAGGTCGTGTGCTGCCGTGATGTTCTTTTCTTTTTTTTTTTGCACCTGAGTTATGGTCCTCATTACTGGTCTTGCCAACATTGACTGAAAAAACAAGGTGATCAAACTGTTCTGCACGTAGCAGTTGCCTGAAAAAAAAAAAACGGCAAATTTTTGCAACTTTAGCGCCATACATCAGCAACAGGTTATCAATCTAACATACAGCATGATATCACAACAAGAATATGTGGGGTTTATCGTCCCAAAACCACAATATGACTATGAGAGACGCCGTAGTAGAGGGCTCCGGAAAATTCTTGCCACTTGGATGTCCTTTAACGTACACCTAAATGTAAGCACATGACCTCAGGGATTTTCGCCCCCATCAAAAATGGGGCTACCGCGGCCGGGATTCGATCCCGCGACGTGCGGGTCAGCGGCCGAGTGCCGTAGTCACTAGACCATCGCGGTGGGGTGATAACACATTATAGCGGAAGCCTGAGGCGTGAAAAAAAGTGAACAAAGCGCGTCCGTTAAAAAAAAGTGAACAAAGCGCGTGCTAGAACATGAAAAAATATATAGGAGGAGTTCGACGCGTGCCACGAAAAGCTTGGTTTAATTTCTTTTCGCTGGAATAAGCGGCAGCGTTGAGACGCGCTGCTCTATATCTCCAGGCGTGTTTGTCCTTAAAACCCGGTCCATGTTTCACTGAAGTCTTGGGATTTTACAATGCCAACGTGAAAGCTGCCTTTAGGGGCATTGTTGCCGAACTGAGAATTGTAAGTAGATGGCGAAACGCGCTGACAGAATGTTTTTCATAGCTGAGGATGAATTTTAGCGTCCGCCTAGTTGGTCATTTGTTCACTTGTCTTGAATAATGCATGCAGCTTCTGATAAGGATGGTTGGTCTGTTCACCCCGACTGTCTGATCTCATCGGCGAGTGCGGAGGGCATTGCTATGGGTGCCGGCTCATGCTAACGCAAGACTTTTCCTCTTTTTGACGAATGCGTTTCTTGCTAAGTGGAAGCTTTGTATACGTCTCTCTCTTCACGATCAACCTGGTTTCCACGAACTCCGATAACGCTTGTAAAACTTGCGCTGAACCAGTAAACAGCAAATCAATTGTGTTCAATTTCTACGGTTTCGCTCTCGGACTGGGATATTCGCCCGTTCGTATTCTGGATATCCATGCTTTGGATTCAAGTCTGTTTGATGTTCAGGCACTCACAACCTGGACGAATCTCGCCGTGCTTAAAGCTTCTCTACATACACAACACGACTGAGTCATAAATCTCGTAACGTTGTTCCACTCTTTCTTTTCATGTCTTGAATATATGTATAAGCTCATTCAATTACTGGAGCAAGCGCGGCTGAAATAAGCTTGTTTTTTGTCACCTAATACGGTGGAACAAGAACGCCGCAGCTTCTTCGCTAAAAGCGCAAAGGGAGACTTTCGGCTCGCGCTTCGTTTTTTTTGTGGCTTTCCCTTACTATTTTGTACGACAACGTGGCTCATTGCATAAAGGTCTGCCAAAGTAGGAACGAAATAAAAATATAGCAGTGAAAATTTTTTATCGCGTTTGAAATATGGCTGAAGGATGATTATAAATCACACAAGAAGCGAAACACTCACTCTTGACGTTGTACGTGACGACGCTAAAGTTGCGCAAAACTTTTCTCCGCGATAATGAGTGCTCGGCTAGCAAAAGTGCTTGAGAGGCAACGAAAAATTTTGAAAATTATGAAAGCAAATGAAACACCAGTACGGGTTTTACAAAAGTAGAAGCAAATGTTGAGAGTGGCTGCCATTACCGGGCACCTGGGACGATGTATACGAAATGCTAAACTATCTCGCGTTATTTTTTTTTCCTTCTTGTGCATTTGCGCGGTTATTATAATCAATGCTGACTTTCCTCGCTCCAAGAAGGAGCCAGAGGCTTTGCATTTTGAAATGGGTGGATTGTCTCTCTCCTTTTTCGCTAATGAATACTGACCAACCTATGTTGTGCGTCCTTACCATCAGAAACAGCGGTGGAAGCCTAGCGATTCTGGAGCCTTCATCTGGAGGGGGTCCACTTGTTCTCTCTCTTTTCATTGACACCTCCGAGGCCCTTTTCGATCTGGCGCCATTAATATTATTATGATGATTGCGAAACAAAAAAGCGTGCAAGGACCCCAGAACAAAGGCAACCGGGACAATAATGGCGTTCGTTGTCTACCCCCGAAGCGCCAGAACTGTTCCTTTCGGCCGCGGTGTTTTCTTCGCCGCCAGTGGCGCTGCTGGCTCGCGCGGCCCCCTTCGGCCACGGTGGAGAATGATGATCGTCACGGCTGCCGTTTTTATTTCCTGTACTGTTGTTGCTCCCGCTGGCCGCTGCTAATATGAGTGAGGCTGCAGAAATTATTGCGTCCCTGGAAATAAATACGCGCCGAAACCTCGTTAATTTGGTGCGCCAGATAGAGGGCGGGGGGGGGGGGGTTGTTGGTGGACGGCGCACTCGTCTGCCCCGACGCTCCTCGCCCGACACTGAAGCGTGGCGCGCGAGCCCGATGACGCGAGTTATCGGCGCGTGCTTTCTTCACCGAGGCGATATTTCAGGAAAGCCCCGCGCGCGTCGGGACACGCTCACTACAGTTCCGCTGGTCAGTTTTGTTGCGTGGCATCTAACCGCGAGGCGAAGCCTTCAGAGCGCCGGAAAGCAGTCCGCCGTGCTTTGAAATTAATTCGCGGGGTGAAAATAACTCGCAGGAATACTTATGCATTCGTGTAAGACGACTCAAAGGAGAAAGCGATCTTCTTTTTCTCATCAGTCGATATATTATTCGTCACCTCCGAACCCCCCCCCCCCTTCCCCTCATAAAGTTGTCTGCACCTTAAATGCTTTTGTATTGCCTCTAAAATCGGAAGCATATCAAGGGTTCTGAACCTTCTGTTTGTGTGTGTGTGTGGGTGTGCGTGTGTGTGTTTTGCGTTGCCTCCGTGATCGGCACACCTTTAACCAAGCGACGTCTTCACATGAGGAATTCATCATATGTGACATTAATATCATGTCAAATGATGACGTCATCACGTGATGATGATTTTTCGCAACACTCGTGTAGACGATGTTCACGCCGATGGTCAATTTTCGCGTTTGATGAAACCTCCAAGGCTTTCGCCTTGCTAAACACACCTTACCTTTCCATTCTACTGAACCAGCGTTAACAGCGAGGACAAGCCAACGAAACTAACATATCGATAGCTTAGTATTTCTTGGGGTGAAAATGTTTAACTGTGAAGGAAATGCATGGTTACAACTGCCGACGGTGGAGCACTGGTGTTTCGTTGTAAACAGTAGGGGCTTGCGTGGGCCATTGCGCAACGTAGACTTTTACGTAGCGTAAATTAACCGCCAGATAGGCTTTACGTTTACGCCCCTATCTCTTAATTCCGCCTTTGTTCGTGTTTACTCGCGATATCGGCATTGCGTCGACTTCAACCATCAAGTCAAAATAAGCCCAAGTGCGAGCGCTAGTAGCGATCACATTGTTTCAGCCGGATTATCAAAGCTAGAGTAGCCTAGAATGCCGAAACCGTAAATGTGCGAGCCCCCAACAGGCAGGATAGATGGCGTCATCTAGCGGTACAAAGATGAACCACGCAACCACAAAATTGTTATTGCAGGAACATCGTGCGTTCTATCTCTGGTGTAGAGGCCTTGAAGGCGCACTATTACGAATGAGTTACCTTTTCAATCATTTTTATCAAAAAACATGAGGCGTAAGTCAGCGTGTTCATGACTGTGGTTGCACGAAGTGTCACAAGATGTTGACTATATCGTTGCGGTAATTTTGTAGGTTTTTTTTTTTGCACATATGAGGATACTGTACACAATAAAAAACTTCTAGTGATTTTGCCGTAGTAGTGATTCAGTGTTATCTAAGTTAACTGTAGTTTAAATGCAATTATCGCTACCATTTATGGTTTGCGCAAACGTAAAGGTATACGTTTACGTACGTACGCAAACTTTTACGTATGTGGAGCTAAAATTTTGAAAGATGCTTGTTACGGCAACATGGAAAACACGATCCGGTATTCCCGTAACACGGTGAAGTTGAAAAGTATTTGTACAAGCTAAATGTCCCTAGTTAAGTCGGTTGTTACGTTGCGTTAAAGAAAATGTTGTTGGATGGATTTCTGGAGGTGTCATTGTTCAGTTTTTGCCAAGTCTAGAAAGCAGAGCTTGGAGCGCACAAATGCAAGAAAAGCGTGCAGCTGTTAACAGGATAGACAACCAAAGGCTCTGAGAGTCTCTATCCAAGAGGAAACCCTGTCAGCGCATGGATCACGGTTCACACGCAGATGTCCACTTAGAGGCATGTTCTAAAGCCCGCTTTAAAGCTTAGGTTGTGTGTCTGGCAGTTGTAACTTCCAAGACACCGTCGCTTAGCGCTTGATATGAATCTGCTCCGAATAAAATGGAGGTGACAATTGTTTTTATGGCATACGCGCCAACATATCGATAGAGTTGGTGATATATAGATATGAAGCAGGAACAATAAAGCCAAAAGTAATTCGTGTTCAAGCAACATGAACGAAACGAGTACAGAAAAGAAAGATCTCCTTTCCAAAATAAAGAGAGTGGTTTCCCGCTTTAGTCCCGTGCACACGTATCCCCGAGGATGTGACCCGCCACAAGCGTTACAGAGGAGGGCTAGGCAGGAGGAGTGTTCAAGGACAAGCCAAGCTGTAGCTGAGCTATTTCGAAGACCGTCTTCCGAAGAGAGAAGAAACGAGGATGGTCCAGTAAGAAGTGATCGATTGATTCGCGATTCAAAAGAGAGAGAGGCAAAGTACAAAGATATCCAGACCAGGTCTATTCATGTAAGGATTTACGGGGCAACTTCGTCATTGAATACCCATGTAGTATTTTTAATTTGCACGGATTCGTTCACGGGTCATTCTTGGTGTACACATCAATAAACGCAAAAGTTCCCGGCTCTCAAAATTTGAGTTCTGAGAGTATTTTATATACGCGTATACAGCCCACTTTGTTCTTGTGACGCTCCAAAGCACTCTAGACATGAGGCTTTCTGATTTTAAAAAGGTGAACGTTGTGTGGCAAAACTAAAGCTCGAATCGTTTGTACGCCTGTCTGCATGAGCGTGAAACGTCGTCATTGCACAACTGGCTGCAAAAATTATAAAAACAGCTTTCTCTCTCTCTCTCTCTCTCTCTCTCTCTCTCTCTATATATATATATATATATATATATATATATATATATATATATATATATATATATATATATATATATATATATATATATATATATATAATCGACACACACAGTGGTTGGTGAGTATGGTAACGTCCAATCACTGATTTACTATTAACATCTCATGTGTAGACGGATGCTGAAATATCGCATTAGCACGACGCCAAAGCCGTGGGATAGTATCGCTCTTGAGGGCTGTGGCTTTTCCATTTCTTTGCGTGGCACAGAGGTCATCATGCACGTGGCACGCAGAGTTCTTGTTTTATCTTCGCAATGTTCATTGGTAAATAGTAATCGGACAGAATGAATAATATGCGTAGGCTGCGTGTCGTGCAATCGACCTCGCTTTTTGGTCATTGTGTGTGTGTGTGTGTGTGTGTGTGTGTGTGTGTGTGTGTGTGTGTGTGTGTGTGTGTGTGTGTGTGTGTGTGTGTGTGTGTGTGTGTGTGTGTGTGTGTGTGTGTGTGTGTGTGTGTGTGTGTGTGTGTGTGTGTGTGTGTGTGTGTGTGTGTGTGTGTGTGTGTGTGTGTGTGTGATTTGCCTTCCGCACTGTCATGTCGTTGGGCTGCCATGTACCCTGAGAGTCAATCTCTCGTGTCCCGCGGCGAGTTTACCACGCCTAATAACTTTGATTTAAACCTTGTGTTCGCAATATTCCAAAAGGCGCCCAAATCGTACAGTAGCCCTGAATGCTTCTCGTGGGCCCATTTGTGGTTCTTTTTTAAATCGCCGCAGCATTTTCTGGACTCCCTACCTATCCATCTATTTCTCTTTGTCAGCCGTGCCAGCTGCCATTCCGATCTATCACCCGTGACTTGTTACGTTTCGAGCCGTGCTTGAGACATTTCATCTTACTCGAAACACCGCGCTGTGACATTTGTTACTGCGCGTGTAACAGATTGCGCGGCAAGGTGACACTTTGAAAAACTCGTAGGAATATAGCCATTGGCCAAATACGTTATCGCTGTTCTGATCGTTATAGTTGTTTTCCTGAATGACTGATCGAGTCGTTAAGGAAGGCAGTTTGGAGTTCTGACCGAGCGCGTCTGGCAACGTACAAAACTGGGTAGTTGGTTTATATTCATCGTAAAAGCAGCGCAAAGGACGGTACCACAAGAAGAACCCCACAGGTCAGCGCGTGCCCTGTGTTGTTCTTGCGTTATGGTCTTCGTGCACTGCTTTTATCATGCAGTGGGTCTTCTTTGTTGTTGTTGGGAGCAGCAGTAGTAGTAGTAGTAGTAGTAGTAGTAGTAGTAGTAGTAGTAGTAGTAGTAGTAGTAGTAGTAGTAGTAGTAGCATTCAAGGTGGTCTCTGTGTTTGTAAACAACATTGACGTTTTCTTAAATATAATCATCGGACCGCCAAACAATGGGATAGTTTCAAGGAAAATTAAACAATGAAAACAAATGTAAACATCTCTACACACAGAGACAATACACAAACGAAAATTGGGCAATGCAGCAATATATGTTTTTCGTTCATTCTAGTGATTAAAATATTTGATACGATATGTTATCCACGAGTCCTCTTTACTGAAAATATTAACCGGAGAGCGTCGTAGTGCTTTTTTTGTTTTTACTCTAAAGAGAATGTCGGCGTCTGATATAAAATGATGAGGAAGAGAAAAAAGTGTTCTAATCTGCGAGCCAAAGGCCGCAGCTTTGTTATAGCATTTCGTCATCGGATAACCCACGTTTAGTTCACTCAACTAAACGTGGGTTTTTTCATATATATATATATATATATATATATATATATATATATATATATATATATATATATATATATATATATATATATATATATATATATATCAAAGAACGAAGTATATATTCATAACAGATAACAGACAATAATGCCAAAAAAAGTACATAGAAATTATTAGACCCAATTGTAATGTAAATGTGAAGAAAGGAAAGTGGGTGAAAAGATCACTTGCCGTGGGCAGGAACCGAATTTGCGTTATTCCAAGGTCGCAGGTTCGGTGACTCTGATTCCTGAAAAAACAGGTTAAATGGCTCGCGACCATATGTGAGTGCGCGATAAGATATTTTTCGGTTTTCAACTGTAATGGTGTAACGGTTCCTCTTTTAAAGGCTGCTCTTAAAGTCTTAAAACTTACCACGTATTGAGCGAGTTTACCAAAACCTTTATTTTTATGAGTGAGGCGTGTCTATTGCGTGCATGATTACTCGTAATTATTGCACTAGAAGTGAGACCTCCTCTAAAGCGGTCGGTTTTTTTTTTTTTTTGGCAGAGCAAGAAGAAACTTTTAGCATGTCATGTAGGGTGGTTTTCAGTTAAATTAGCGTTTATTTCAGTGTATTATAACGGCGATTTGTCAGCCAGATTTTTATGCTACTGCTGCGATGAAATGACTTTTCTTTGACGGCGCTCTTGTACTCAAAGTTATTGTTATGTACGTGTAGAGCCAGATGTATGTGTGCCTAACATCCATGGGTGTAATGAACAGGCAGCACTCGTACAATGCTCAGTCGCTTGACTGGGGTGTTACGGCAATATAAATACAGGCTTGCTTTGTATACAAATTGTCTGGCATATTTTTTAGCCGGGTATGTGGGGCACCTAAATATAGTTGAAGTTCTGCACGTATAGGGCGCATATCGCCCTGTTATTACGTTGTTTTTTTTTCCTATTGTTAGGGGAGAAGCCCCTAAAAAAATGTCCACTAGTCGCAATCCTTGCTAACAGTATGTGCGCCGTCCACAATTCGTGCTGCGCCGTCGTAAGCAAACCGAAACCGAAACTGAACACCTGCACAACGAGAAACTAAAACATGCTTTATGTGTAGATCAATCAAGCATATGACTGCACAATACATTAATCACCTGTGCCGTTCGTTGGTACAGCCGTGCGTCTGTGCATCTATTTGTCTGTACGTCCGTCCATCCGTTCATGCATTCATCTGTCCGTACTTTATACTAGTCGGCGACTTCAACGTAGACATTATCGACCTTAAGACCTAGCTTCGCCCTCTCGTCATCATTTTTTTATTGCGCACAGCATTTCTTTAGCTTTCGTGACAGGTTAAGTATGGGCGATCGATCTGGCTGGGATCGTCACCTTCAAGCGCATGCGCGTGCTTAAGTGAAATCATCATCGCAGACATCCCGCATTTATGCTTGGCGTGTGTTTGACGACACATGTGGACGCTTGATTTGTTGTCACAACGCCGACAGGGAGTCTAAAGTCGCCGTTAGGCTATAATTTTCTTTCATTAAGGTGACTTGCTACACCTATTTTCTCGCTTAATCCGCCTGTTAATCAATAGAGGACTCAACTTTGCTTTCTAATTTTGTATGAGGGTATTTCTTTTTTATAAGAGAACCATTTATTAGTGGTTCACTCACGTAGGTCTTCGTTATTCAGCTTACGCTGACTTTCGCTACAGCTGAGAATTCTCGATTTAACTTGGCCCTTTAGTATAACCCTGTAACATACGTACAATGAGATTGTTGATTGAGAATGGTGCGACAAAGAATGTCGCTGATGTCAAAGTTTCGACAGTGGCACTTTTCTGCTTGACGGCGAAGGCAAGTACTCTCGCCGAATTAAATGTGGAGTCCAGTTCATTCTAATACCAATCAGTCAGGTCGAGCCTGATTTCACAGCGTACCTCTCATCTTTCAGGTTAGGTACATGCTTGTTTTGTTGCATTGTCTCTTTTTTTTAGCTCCCAAATGTTTTTATCGGCTATGAAAGCGTCGCAAATGTTGCCGCGACGCGAGAGAGTTCAGTTCCTATTGTTTTGCGAAAGAACCGCTGTCTGCGGAGTATGTTATACGACAGGCAGCATGAGCTGTACCGCGCACTCGGCGTCTGCATGTAGATCGATATATATATATATATATATATATATATATATATATATATATATATATATATATATATATATATATATATATATATATATATATATATATATATATATATACTTTTTTTTTCGAGTGGCACAGCTGCTGAGACGAGGATGTCCACATCCACTTTGTGACAACACCGACAGAGCTATGTAGTGTTGTTCTTTATATGGAAACAAACGTATGAATAATCGAGCGAAGCCTGGACGCTGAGCTTATTTCTGCCTGTTGTCTCAATTGGGGCGAACTACTGCGGTGGCTCAGTGGCTGCGGCTTTCTGTTGTCGAACGTGAATTCACGGGTTCGATTACCGTGCGATCGCCCGTGCGATTGCATTCCATGTTGCGTGGAAAGTGACGAAATCTATATACTATGTTCTCTCAGAGAATGTTGCTTACGGCTGTTACGCCAAATTAGTCATCGAATCACGTGTGCCATGAAATGTACAACGTGCCCATATGAAGAACACTGATCGAAGGGCAGCGACGCATGGTTACGCGACGAAAGAAACAAAAAAAGCTTGCTCTGATAACCCTGTTGCATGTTCTAGCATGCTTTTAGTATCAAAGTTAGAAACAAGTTATTTGATACGCAAGAGCGTCCACACAGAATTCTTAAATGGGGTTAGCCTCGCATGCGTTGAGCAAATGGGCGTATGTACATTTACCATCTTGACTATATTCGTCTACCTTCCTCCTAGATACGATGAAAATCCGTAAAAAAAAAAGTTTTTTTTTCTCAAAAATATGCATTTTACTCGTTACGGTCCGGATTTCGTTTTATTTACTTTAATTTCACTATTTGCTTGTGTTTTTCTCGCTTCGTCTTTTAGTTTAGTCAAACGCTTCGAGTTTGGGGGCCCTGGTAACAGACACGGATGACATGCGCGTCACCCTCTCCTCTGAATATGAATGTCGTGTTGCTGACACAGGGAACCAATTACCAAGGCTTATCCAAGCCTCGGTGACTTTTGAATTTTAAATCTGGGAACCGGGCGTGTACTTGTCGCTCGTCGTTGCGACAGCCCACGCCGAGCCGGCATATTCATTAGAAACGCTCACGGGAGAACGCACGACGACGCATCGTCCTCAGCGACGCATCAAGTGTCAACGGGCGCGCACCTTGCGTCCATGCACGTCTTCTCGCTTGCCCCGTGTACGGCGTCACGGCCTTTTCGCTTCTCTTTTTTTTCTTCTCAGGGTGGGGTAGCTTGGGAGAAGGGCCGAGCGAAGCACACAGGTGTGCTCGGCTATAACTGAGCTCTTAATTGACTGTCAGGAGCTCCATAGAGTACCGACCCGTGCACTTTTACCTGGAAGGTGTTACACCACCCCACAATGTGCGAATATATATCGATGGAGGCGGAAATGTTGTAGGCCCGTGTACTCAGATTTGTGTGCACGTTAAAGAACCCCAGGTGGTCGAAATTTCCGGAGTCCTCCACTACGGCGTCTCTCATAATCATATGGTGGTTTTGGGACGTTAAACCCCACATATCAATCAGCGAATATATATATATATATATATATATATATATATATATATATATATATATATATATATATATATATATATATATATATATATATATATATATATAAAGGAAGGAAGTTTATGCTTCAGGGCTGATTTTTCCGCGTTTCACACAATATATTGAGATCTAACAGACGTTAATGCCAAGGAAAGCATACGGCAAGTTATTAGAGCCAATGTAAAGTAAACAAGAAGAAAGAAAAGTGGGTGAAAAGATAACTTGCCGTGGGCAGGAACCGAGCCTGCGACCTTCGAATAACGCGTTCGATGCTCGACGGTGGCTACTATCCCCCCACCCACTTTATAGGGTTTATATATGAATTAAACGCGGTAGTGTCAGTCAGCGCCACCTGTTGCCATGGCTGCGAGTGTGGCACACTCTTTATGAGCCTGTTTTGGCGTCACGTACCACGTGAACTTAATACGAGCGGGCAGCTGACCAATGGTCCCTCGTAATATATATATATATATATAACCACGTTGTGACCGCTCACGGAGGATCTACTAGACTATATATATATATATATATATATATATATATATATATATATATATATATATATATATATATATATATATATATATATATATATATATATATATCATGTGTACATTGTCCATTTTCAACCATCTCGGATTATGTTGAAAAAAAAAACCGTGGGTATATGTAGACGTGAGAAATAGTTATTCAGGCGTCATAATTTGCAGAAAAAAAACTTTTTTGTTGTATATATATATATCATGTGTACATTGTCCATTTTCAACCATCTCGGATTATGTTGAAAAAAAAACCGTGGGTATATGTAGACGTGAGAAATAGTTATTCAGGCGTCATAATTTGCAGAAAAAAAACTTTTTTGTTGCCTAGAGCGTGGTTCAAGCTTTAGACACCCAAGAGAAACTGTGTCACGCTGTTATTTATATAATATTACTGGTTCAGGCAATTATTATGAAACAATTTTTTTCATAAATCTCAAAGCGCAAATCTTTCATGACCATGATCGTTTTCTCATTTTTCTACTTTATTTCTCTTTCGCTTGGTGAAAAATTGCAGTTTCTGCATGTTTAGAGTTTTTATAAAAACACAAATGTTTCACCAGTTACACATTTGTGTTTTTTTTTTGCTTTATGTGTTCCTTTGTTGAACGATTAGTATACTTCAGAAGCAAATCAAACAGAAATATTGCCAAAATATTGTCGCAAAGTTGGGAAAAGCAGCATTTAGACTCATGTTGCGGCCCAATTTTTGCAGTGCAGTGGCCCAAATAAAAATATGTATTTTACATTATTGCATAGCATGTTATGTCATTAAGACGAGCAGAAAGTTTCAGTAGAGTGGTTTTTGTTTATAGGGGGAAAAATATTTCCGTGTCAACAACCAAAAGGTATACAGTAGGAAGCTTGCCTTTGCCTCACCTTCACTGCATAGCACGTGAGAGCGAGGTTCCAGCGGGGGATTTTGGGCAGTGAATATTGCTTGTCATGCAACTCCTTGTCGTCTGTTTTGTAATACTGTTGTATCATTCTGTTCGGCTTCTGATAAATAATAGTGTGTGTGTGTGTCTGTGTGTGTGTGTGTGCGTGCGTGTGTGTGTGTGTGTGTGTGTGTGCGTGTTTGTGTGCGCGTGTGTGTGCGCGTGTGTGTGTGTGCGCGTGTGTGTGCGTGTGTTCGGCGCAATACGGCAGCTATCGGCTGAGCTTTCAGCAAGCCCTCTGAGGGGGCTGTGTCGCATAATATGAGGGCACCTGTACTCAACGTGTATTGACTGATTACGACCGAGTTTCAATAATAATAATAATAATAATAATAATAATAATAATAATAATAATAATAATAATATCAGGGCTTTTTTCACGTCCCGCAACCAAGACATGATAATGAGAGACGCAGTATAGTGGAGGGCTCCGAAAAGTCTGACCACCTGGTGTTCTTTACCATGCACTGACATAGCACAGTACACGGGCTTTTATACCGCTTCGCCTCCATCAAAGTGTGACCGCCCCGGCCGGATTCGAACCTGCGACCGCGGTGGAGGTGAGCCTGGAGCCCTGTAATGTACTGTATGGAACTAGTAAATCGTGATTGTGGCAAAGCAACATAAAACTGTTACTTTTATAGAAACAAAATTACGTGCGCATGTGCACGCATTTTGAGTCAGGCCATGTGTAAAGAGGGTTATTTTCAGGTGGTCGAAATTTCCTGAGCCCTCCACTACGGCGTCTCTCATAATCAAATGGTGGTTTTGGGACGTTAAACCCCACAAATCAATCAAGAGGGTTATTTTCTTTTTTACTCGTATGCATCCAACTGCAGCACACGTTCGCAGTCGATGGACGTCCTCAAGCAGTGGCGGAGAAACTGTCGGGAGCGCGCATAAAATGCACGTCGAGTGTTGTCGGGTTTGCATTTTTGTATCCAAGGCCAAGTATAAATAAAGAAAGCGTATATGTCGGCTGCTTATAAGACATTGTTACCTGTAACACTAATCAAGTGGCACTTGATTAGTTTTGCTGCAAAGCTAACTTCGCTCTTTTCTCTTTTTATTAATTACACTTATCTTGAAATACAGGAACAGGCAACGTTCGAATCATATTCCGCACGTCAACACACAAACGAAATTCCCAGCGGATGAGCTAGAAATATTCAAAGGCATATGGTGCGCGCGAGCATTTGTGCGGCGTAGAATTGATACTTTTATACGCTTTTGACCATTGTTGTTCCTGTATGTTGTCTTCGTTTGAGGTTGTGGCTTTCTTTCGTTGGATGTGTCATTTGTTAAAGTTTCGCGCCCAGGACAACTTTCAAGAATAAATAGTTCGCATGCCACTTGTCACGTTTACAAATACCATCGCCAGGCTGCTTAGGGCTGGTTTTTCGCCGACTTATTTTCGGGCATTTTAAGGGTGAAGAAGGATCTGATTCAGTCTATCTCGGATATTTTACAAGCCGAGTCTACCTCGACGAGCTCGCATTTCAATGTGCCTAGTTTGAGTCTATGCCCTTCCACGAACGCGCGAATTTCTTACGAAATATTTGCGACCGTCCAGGAAGGTACAGGTATTTTTCTTCGGGAGTAGGGATAATTTTGCTTCTCGTCTTTAACAAATGTGCCACCTTTCTGGAGTGGTATGCCACAACGCGATAAAAAATAAGGAATGGGGGGGGGGGGGGGTGCTCAACTAGCTCAATGACCAAACAAACAAAACGCGATGAGTTATGAATGCTCGCTAAGCAAGTGTGTGGAAAATGTTTCAAGTTTCTGCGCGCCAGAGCGGAGCTCGTCGCTTCTTTCTTTACTGTCTTGCGGCGTTTGCTGCAGCACTGCTCTTAATACGCCCTTGCCACGGGGGTGGAGACTTTATTGCGGAAAGCCCAGACTGCGTAAACGATTATGTAAAAAGCCCGGAGACAAGATTTATACTTGCCGGGATGCCGGGGCGTCTGTGTTGATCCGCGTCAGCCAGGCTTGTAAACTCTTAATGCGCAGCGCTCGGCGAAATGGGACACTTTTTTTATTTTTGCGATTCGCTTCTTTCTCTCACCTACATCGAGCAACCTCCGTCGATATGTATCCGGCATGGAAATTGCATGCGCCGTGGAAACGCTCCGTCGTGTGCGCTTCCTCCGGCGAGCGCCGCACTGCGGCCGGCACGAATTCCGGTCGCTCTGTCGTTCCACTCGGCTTTGTCGCGTGTCACGACGCCCATGGTGGCGTGTCTGCGCCCCGCTCCTGTGCACAGCGAGAGGCGTGAAGGGCGTGGCACGTTGGTGAACAGGAAACCTATCCGTTTAGTCTTCTGGGTAGTACTCGGCCGCGATATACACAAGTTTTTTGGTAGTATACAGAGTAATCGCCCTCCGCGAACATGTTTCCGTTTCGGGGTTTTTTTCTCTCTCTCCTTAACTTGTTGCTCTGTTGTAGAACCAGTTTTCGCGTTAGGAACACTACTCATGGGAAGCACTTGTGCTGTGGGATGTTCCGGTGCTAGGATGGGCAATATATTACGGTCAGAAGAAGACAACAGTGTACTAGCAAGTAGGATGTCGAGGTCTAATGGTCATCGCTGAAGACCCGACGAAACTTTTTGAATGTTGTCTGTAGTTGCATTGAGCGGGTAGAGAGACGTGTTGACAGCTCCAACGTCCAACTAAGAAGGATGACGCGCCAGCCTGAGTGACATTCAGTGCTAGTGACTAGACGCGACGTTTACAAATAGTATCATTTTACGGAGTTGGTGGATCGTGGATCAGTGACTATTTAGGAACCGTTTGAAAATGATTCAGGCGTCTTGCATGTGTTTGTGGAGAGCCATATGCACGACAATCTGATATTTATTTATTTATTTATTTATTTATTTATTTATTTATTTATTTATTTATTTATTTATTTATTTACTCGCTACTGAAGGTCCAAAATAGGACCCTAGCATGAGAGGCACAACGCATCTATATTGCAAAAAATATTAATGTTATATTTACGAATCAGGCACAATAGTGAGAGAATAAAGCGTAGACAGGGCCATGTCAGATAAAAGCAAAGGCTATAAATGTATAAGTAACATAAGTTAGTGTCGCGTACGTTGAGAGTGTCTAGTGTATACCTTATCTTGCTGATCCAAACTGAAAAAAAAAAGTGAGTGGTATCATGAAACCTATCGAACGGTCTTGTTAAGAACGTAAACAAGATATACATTTAAACATAGAACAACGGACAATTCTAAAAGCTTGAAAAAATTGCATCCACTTTATTTATACGAAGCGTGCCGTGCCCTCAATAAGGCGAGAGCATTTAATGTCTCATTATCAATTCCCTCCGTCCATCCATTCGTTCGTACCCTGGTACGGTGCAAGGTGGCCTCTGGGTGCTAACGTGTACCGGTCGTGTCGGACTCTACAGCGCTTGCGCTTCGTTTGCGAAGCGTCGCTGTGCCCTTCACGTCCAATCATGCAAGAAGGGAGACGCGCGCATCGTGGTCCAATCGGACTGATACCGTCTCAATGGGAAGCGTTCGTCGAACACGCTTGGAAATTTACAAAGTGTCCATTTATTCCCCTTGAGAAAAAGGGATAGAAAAGCGTTTTATGCGAAGTCTATTACAAGGAGCCTTCAGACGACAATGTGAAAATTGTGTAAAATTGGCCTAAAATAGGAAAGTGCTCTTGAGAAATGTTCGCGCAAGAAAAACAAAGATTGACATTACAGCAACGCCACCGATAATAAAATACATGACGCGTGAAGTGTATATTGTACATTTATATTATTGTATTCTGTTTCCCCCATGTTTCTGATGGTACTTACACATACATCCAGTGTATTGCCTAACATCAAATTTACATGTCTTGTAATCTTTATCATTTTGATGTCACTATGTTTCTCTTGTTCATAGTTTATTATTTTCTTGTACTCCACTCCCCTCTGTAAAGCTATGTGCGATTGAGGGTAAAATAAATGAAAAATGAAATGAAAACATGCGCGTTCAAGGAAACCAGTGCTCGCAAGTTCGGACAAATGCAGGCTGTTCCTATTCTTTGTGAAACTTTAAAGGACGGAGTGCTTCAAAATATTTTTTTTTTACTTTGGATATTTTAAGGTTTCAAATAATCAGCCCGTTAACGGTGCCATGTTTTGTGCGTCGTAAGTTTCGGGCGTGGAGACAAGTGGTTGTTGTTTAGGAGACAGAGAAATAGACAAAAAGAATTGGCTTTTGTATTTACATTTGTAATTGATCCTACGCTGTTTCGTGCGGCTAAATTGGAAGTCACTGTACTACTTTTTAGAAGATTCGAATCTTCCAGCTTAACCGTGTATAATTTCAGAAGCTTGGGCAGTGTACGCAAGTATTTTCTACGTTACTGCAGAGGCGTTGCCATTGGGTGGCACACCGGTTCCGTGCAAACCCCGGCCCTTTCACGGAATGCTATTTCGCGTAGCATACATGGTCAAAAATGACCAATGGCCATTTCAAGGATGTGCCCCCTCCCCCCGCCGAAAATGATTTCTGCCTACGCTTTGCGGTGAAGTTACGATCGCCTAAAACCAGTGAGTTGCGCGTTCATTTTTGTCGCTTGTGCGCACAAATATTAGGGCTGTTAAAAATGACATCTATTTAAGCCAGAACCAGCGCTGGCCAGAACGTATCGAGTGGACAAACGCTGAAGGCTCTTCGTGGAAATTTAGGCCAATGTCGTCTGCAGAGCTTACAGTACTTGCCTCGCAACTTCTCTGATTGACGCGGTCAACAATGGCGATAATAAATGGTCTACCCGCGCATGAAAATGGTGATGTCCTGGCAATGTACTGTCTGTTTCCTACTGATGTCCTACATGACCTTTATGGTTCCTTATCCTATATGTTGCCTGCAGGACACTACTTTATGTTGACGAAACCTTCCTCTTCCTGTGGAAGGATTCCTTCTTGTTACCTTTGGGATATGTCCTTTATGTTTACTGCAGGATGTTACCTGGCAGTGAACTATATGTTACGTGCAAGTGCACCTTAGTTCACATGTTCGTAAGAAGCGGTAGTACAATAATATTTCTTATCAGTACCGTGGCCAGAGGGGTGATTGACTGTGCCAAATCCCCCCCCCCCACGAAGACTAACTGGCCCATTGAATTATTACTCCCACTATATATATATATATATATATATATATATATATATATATATATATATATATATATATATATATATATATATATAATGTATGTATGTATGTATCGGTGATTCCACGAGAGATCGACACGGGTCCAAAAGTTGATATTTTAGATTTCATTGAGTATTTTATATTTCGTGCACCTCTCACCAGGTAGCCCGAAAGTCAACTTCGTTTTATGATTAACGGCAGAACTTACGAGAAAAAAAAAATATCAAACTTCACCAGCACGGAGGCACCAATTTCGTCACCTGTCATTTTCGAAAATTGCAGATGCTATAAAAAGACAAATAGTTTTGTTTCAAGGAAGGTATTTTTTACCGGAAATGCATGTCTAATGAAGAATGAATTCATACGGTTTCAAGTTTGTAGACTTTAAGAAAATAGCTTTTAAAAATGTCTAATTTTGTGACAGTTTAAAATAAGTTACGTATTCCCCCTTTTTTTTCTTCGAAAGTAATGCAAGCAGCGTTTTCAAACTTGCCATGCTTTAAGGAATTAGTGTGTTCATTAGGTACATAAGTTATTGCTGCCGTAGGGCAAATGTAAATTTTATATATTGCCTCAAAGTTCTCATATTAGCAAAAGTGTACTCCACTGAAATTGGAATAATAAAAAAACCCCATCTTCGATTTTTCTTAGTCTCGTAAATAGACAACCGAAGGCCATCATACAGTAATATAGAAAAACATGTTGCATTATTTTGTTTTAGCGACAATATTCGTGGTACAAATCAGAGCTTTTCGAGAATGCGTTGATCAGTTGAGAAATCTTGAAATCGGAACGGAAAAGCGGCAATAAGCTTCAAACGCGAGTAAACGTGACCGCATTTGGTGAAGAAAGGCTGTTTTAGCAGATAGGAGTAACTATTTTGAACACGGTATTCTACAGTATCTGAATTCACTCTTATACGTAGAGCACTGAGACTTCTAATATGTGGTGCCTCTCCATTACTGACACACAGATGGAGCTGCTGTGACGGCCATGTGTTTGCAACACGTTGGGTAAGAGAATTGAATGTTGAATGAGTTCATAAACGATTCATAACAAATTTTTATTATTTGGGGCATGAAGATTGCCGCATTAGACTGAAGAACACGCTTTAGGACAAGTTGTCATCCGTCGTCTGCTCTACAGATGAATTGCTGTGCGCCGCATCTCGGAGGCAATGCTTTAGATCGTATGGTCCAAAGTAGGAACAAAGAGTACGCCTCTCGTAATTTTATTGACAAAAACGTTGTGAAATTCATTTTAACGTACTATACTTCAGTTTTGCATTCGCACTGCGGATACTTGCGCACAAGTATCCACAGTGTCCATTCAGTATCCATTCACACTCCATGCACAAGTATCCATTCGCACTGTGGATAGTAACCACCCTGTCTCTGGTGCATACTTCCACCACTTAGTGCATACCTTTATTGCATGATGTTACTCAACAAGTTCAAATTCTGGATTACTATGCAGTGTAGCCGATAAAGTTGAAAGTGACTTGTATCAGTGAAGCTTTCACATATGGCTGCATCGGACACCTTGAGGCGACATAAAAGCGGCGGCCAAATCGCCACATTTGGGTGACATACAGGATGGTCCCAGATTGGAAACATACAGGATGACGCCTTGAGGCAACATAAAAGTGGTGGCCAAATCGTTACAGTTAGGAAACATACAGGTTGCGTCCTCGTGTCGCATCGGGGAACCATACAGTACACGTACAGGACGTTGCCATTTTCATAAGGGTACATTAAAAGCTCAAGATTAACTACATGATACAGTGTGAGAGAAAGGTTTTTCTACGCCTTGTGCTGTAGATTTCGCTGGAACGCAAGGTGCACATTTATAGCAGATCATGCTTGGATAGAGGCTTCTCCAAAGGACCATGTTGAAAAAAGGAAGAGAAAAGAAAAGGTGCTCGGCAATTTAACCGGACTATGGTGCTGGAAGCACTTCGCATGGAAGCAGGCGTCATTATATTCTCTCCTTGGGCGATGCTCGAGCGGCATAGCACTGAAGCGGTCACTGAAGATTCCCGATCTGGTAATATAACAGGTTTACTCAATATTTTGCGAGTAAACGTTCTTTGGACAAAACGAAACTTCAGTCCAGGAAGTTTGGGCTATCTCGCACTCGTTTGTGTGCAGAGTAAGCGACTGACCTCGCCTATTGATTAACCGCCCTTTCTCAGCCCTGCCGTTCTCGACTGAACGTGACTGGTACCTTTTGAACGTGATTGATTTGATTGATTTGTGGGGTTTAACGTCCCAAAAACCACCATATGATTATGAGAGACGCCGTAGTGGAGGGCTCCGGAAGTTTTGACCACCTGGGGTTTTTTAACGTGCACCCAAATCTGAGCACACGGGCCTACGACATTTCCGCCTCCATCGGAGATGCAGCCGCCGCAGCCGGGATTCGAACCCGCGACCTGCGGGTCAGCAGCAGAGTACCTTAGCCGCTAGACCACCGCGGCGGGGCAAACCTTTTGAACGTATACAATGCTATGCAGCGCTTCATGAAAGCCGCCGAGCTGTGCAGCTGAAACGCGACCGGCGTCACTTTCACAGGGGAAGCAAGTGGGTGGCTGTGGCTGGTACGTGGCCGTCATTGCCTTACCAGCGCAGATGTCTTGCGTGGAAATGCCTCGATATCTCTCTGGAAGCGGCTCTGTCCCTTGTATGCGCGAACACGCGAGCTTAGCGTTGCCGGGAAAGGAGTCGCCAGAAGGTGGCGGCCATTCCGGCCTTAGAAGGCTGTCGCTGCCGGCTTCACTGCAGGGAGATCACGTCCCGCGATCTGCCGTCTCGGCGGCCGGATTTGGACGCTTCATCGCTGAGGTTTCCTTTATTTTTCTCCATCTCGGTGATGGCAGCCGCTCTTTCGACGTCTCTCGTAACGAGGGGGACATTTGTGTGGCGCAGGGAGATGGGGGGTAATTTGTAATTGGCCCATTAGGACGAAGCGGCTCGGTGCTCGGGCCGCGGCGTGTTGGCTCAGCCGTTGTCTTCCAAATACAGCGCCTCGCCAAATGAGGCCTTCATTGTCGTTTGCAGAGATCGCTTCTGATTATAAATGACGCCCGGGAGGAGGCACCAGAATAAGGGAGAGGCCAGCGCTAATGATATATCCACACTTTGTTCCTGTGTCTTTTCTTCCCCATAGCTTCGCGCCGTTATTAAAATAATGCGGCCCAAGAATGTTGCGCAGTGCGCCGAAGCTCCCGCGCGGTGGACTGGCTTCGTTCGCCGGACTTTACTCGTTTTACTTGTTTCATTTTGCAGCGAGCGCTTCGTTTAGATAGAAATGGGGCGGCCATTTTGTCAGGCGATGATTTTCTTTCGTCTGCTTTTATCGCGCCCATGCGAGAGGGCAGACGAGAAAGGGGGGAGACTAATGAGCTGACTTTTCATTGGACGAGCGGCGCCAGGGAACTCGTTAGGAAAGCGCCGCCCCCCTTTGTCCTCGCGCTTTGCCTGGAATTAATTAAGAGAGGATGTGCAAGAGGGGAAGGAAGAAAAGAGAAAGGAAGAAACTCCAACGTGCTCCAGTTGGAATCCGAGAGAAAGAGAGAGAGAGAGCACACCGATCCGGCGCCATTGGTGAAAGGCACTCGGGTGCAAAATTAGTTTTCTTGTTTAATTCCCAGTCTGCTTGTTATTACGCTACGTCCAACTCGGGAATGGACACGAAGAAAACAGTGCGATGAAAGAGCCACCGCCCCTCGGCGTCGGGAAAGGGTCGCTAGGTGGCAGGAATTAGCCGTCCCTGTCTCGGTGTAAACACTGCGGAAGCTTTTCCGACCAAAGCACCCCCATAGTTTCTTGTTTTTTTCGCTCACATCCGGGATTTCTTTTTCTCCTTTTTTGTTGTGCGCGGCGCACTTTCGCTCGAATTAAATGGAAGGAACCGTCGCGCCTTCGTGTCTGAAGGAACGATATTGGGCGAGTATCTGCGATGAAATGACTTAGCCCGTCTTACTTCGCCGCCGTAATTACGCACTCGCTCGCTCTTTGCTTTCCTGCCGATGCCCGACTGCGCTTGTTTTTCTCGACTATTCCCTCTTTTTCCCCGGAGTACAATTTAAATGAACAGGGAACATGCCAGACGTCCGTTTAATTAAAAGGGCCAGGAAGGACACTTTTTTTTTTTGTTCGCATTCCTCGCTGGCATTTTCGATGCAGTGGGCGGATTTTTCTGACGTGGGCGCGGGCCGCACCGGGAGTTGTTGACTGTGGACCGCTCGCCTTTTGTACCTCATGTAATCATTCTACTTCGATAGAGTCAAGACTAAGCTTGGAACTGTGCTTTCCCTTGGCGTCAGCCGCTACCTTGTCCACTTTGCATTCGTTATCCTGAAATGACACGGGAACGGGAGCCGATGCAACCGCACATGCACAGACGCGAGCGAATGCTTTTGTGTTGGCATAGAAAGGAAAACGTATTCGGGCCTAAGACGAACAACCTGCAAACAGTCACGAAAAAAAAAAGTTGCAACAAATCTGTGTCTTTAGGTGGCGAAGACGGGGTTAGCGTGCGAGCAAAAACAATTTGATCGACCCTAACTGACGCCGGCGGAACGACACTAAGATAGAAAAGAAGCATGCTGTCGCAAGAAGCATGCAGATTGCTTAATGAAGAAAGAAAAAAGATGAAGACCTTGAACCCTTAGTAGTCAGTCAAGCAGGCTGGTGTATAAGTACTCATTCAGGAATGTTAAGTACCCTACAAAATTTAAAGGTTAAAAGAGTTATGAAGTAGTAAAAGTCACTCAAAAAAGACGTTTGGAAAAAGCCGGGCCACTAATAGCCTATGCCAAAGGGAGTCGGCTATTAAGCAAAGAAAACTGAGAAAGTTGATGCTTAGCTGCACAATAACAACATCCATCACGCATTGCGTCAAGTTGCGTTGAAGGAACGCACAATTCGGGTGTGACTATTAATAAAGCTGAATTGCTTAGTGGTATGCAGATGGAAGGTGAAGCAGAAAGGGATGCGATAGCATTCTATTTTATAAAACTTGCTCATTGTACGATGCTTGAGAAGGTTGCAATCCTTTACACAATGTATCATCACTTTAGATAAAGCATCAGAGTCGTCTAATCAAACCAGGAGACTATTAATCCACTAGAAATTGCAATGTACTCTCACATTTAATTCCATATAATACGTCATAGTCACAATATCTGTTAAGGCGCATTTGTACATAACTAGCGCTTCAAATAACTGCATACAGCTCCGACTGGTTTCAAGAACAATATTCAACAAGGATTCGCACACTTGTCATCAATTATATAATAAAAAATTCTGGAACAAATTATAAATCATGCTTCTGTATGGAATTTTGTTTTTTTTTTGTGAAACCACAAAAAAAAAGATACAATAAAGTGGCCGTTATACTTTAGGCCCGCTAAGGATGGCCATTATTCTTCAGATCAATACAACAAAAACCATAAGTAGAGTGACGATATCTCCAAAATCCATTTTTTTTACCTGTTTATCATTTCCTTCGTTTTCCGTCAGTCTAATATTGTGTCTTGAAAAGAGCAACAAGAACAGAAAATCATATTAGTGCGTGAGGATCCCAGTATTGCAACATCGGGCTCTACTTAAGTGTAAAACGCTTCGTTTCATCTTCTGCTTGGCTAATAGGTTCGTCCCAGAATTACACCACTGTTCTCGTTTTTTTTTATTTTTTATAGAATTAGTTTACAGTGTTATTTGATGTTAGCTTTCTGCTTTCAATACAAGAGCCTTAGGCCACAAGACGTGCATAGTTCCACATTAGTTTATATAATACATTCGAGATGCTGGAAACAAGTTCACTTGTGATATACATCTGTGCGTGTTCTGAGCTTTGGCGTTGCAGTTTGCTAGCCAGGTTCAGGTGCAACACGTATGTGTCTCCAATTTTGATGTTTACTCATGCAGCCCTTTACAAGGCTACGGCGTCGGATCGAGCCAAATGTCTCCGACCTCGTGACATCAAGTACTTCTTCGGTGCCTAAATGGTGAGTGGTGTCTGTCCATTCATGACTACAGGGCTGCCTGTTTACCTGATCGGTGCTCTAGACGCGGGATAACGAATTATGATTAAAAACTTCCGTGAGTGTACACTTCCATGACCGTTGGTCCGTGCACGTCCTTAGTTTTTCGTTCGTTTTTTATTTCACTATTATTATTATTATTATTATTATTATTATTATTATTATTATCGTTTTGTTCTGGATTATCCATGAAACCTTCCAGTTTTCAGTGAAACCAAGTTTATCTGTCTGAAACCTGGAATGTTCGTTGGGATGCTGTCTTTGTTTCGCCTGCATTGGTATCTTATGCTGTCTCAGTGAATCTTCTTGTTTCGTTCCAACTTAAAAGTTGCGTTTTGTGCTACTGGCTCACCTAAAGAGTACAGCCCTCCCCCCCCCCCTCCCCTTGTGCTCTCGGCCACTCTGACAATTCTTCGTTTCCAGACAAGACTTCGGGCCCAGTAGGCATTTTGCCTCGCTGGATTTAAAAGTGTATATATTCGGACAGAAGCTTGTGGCTCAGCTGTTTCAAAGTGAACTTGTGCTTATGGCAGTTAATACACGGGACGAGTTCCAGAGGTTAACGGTCTTGTACGATGGGTGATTGACTCTGGCGGTACTGCACGCGGTCTTTTCATTGAGTGTTCTCTGTTTTGCTGTCTTAATGTGTATCGTTTTGTTGAATGTTTTATTAAACCACATGTTAGTAGCGTAGTTTTCGACGTTCCTGATCTTCGTTGCCTGAATCTATTCGTCCTGGAAATGGGGAAGTGATGTGGCTGTTTATATATTTGGCATACGGCCAGTATAGGAGCTACGATGTTATCAACGCTATATCAGTGACATTTTAGATGGAGCCGGACGTAATTTGTAGATGTCAGCATTTATTAACCGAATGAGGTTAGACAGAGACACACCGATTAAAGAGAATGTGACGAGTAGAATGCGGTGCCTGTATGTCTAGCAAGGAGGACAATAGGGTAGAGAAGGGAAAAGCAATTGCGCCGCAGGCTTCGGGAGTATTCCGAGAGTGAACGGGCAGAGAAGGGTTGAAGGTTGTTCACCCCTCATTATTGTGCGGTCAGAGCATAGTCAGGCTGCAAACAAAAGGAAAGAGACAGGGGGGTTGAAAGGGGCAAGAGGGCATATCTGTCAATACTTGTAAGTGTGCTTGCTGGAATATAGTACGAGAGCGGTCGCATTAGTGCCAAAGGAAGGTTATGTAGAACATAGAAGAAAACTTGAAGTATAGAATCTGAAGCGAAAATGTTTGTTGAATTTTATGGTGGACGGATCAATGTGTGAAATAAAGGCCAGAATTCAATGCATCCTATAGAACGCTCTGTATGTTGAAAAAAAAAATTCTGAGCTCCGGCGTTTTCGCTGTACTTCTTTTACGTTTTGTGCAAAAAAAGGCGAAAATAAAACTATTAGGTTGTTGATTCTGTTAGAACTATTGTGTAGGCTAGCAACATGATTGGCTAACCATCGTAGGGATGTGAAAGAAAATTTAATCATGTGAAGGGAATCATACAAGAGCTCATTATTTGTTTTTAGCTGTGCATTTTTGGTTGCTATAGTGGTGAGAGAAGCTATTCCGTGTCTCCAGCTTCATAAAGTTTTGAAAAAAAAAAAACTTCTTCTCGCTATTTACGAACATAATTTCTTTCAAAGCCATTCTGGTTCTTCTTCGTTGTTTCGTTCCCTACATAAAGCATTCAGTGCCGCAGCCTTGCACGAATATCGGCAACATTATCGCCGCTTGAAATTCTTTGTGCAGCCTAGAGGCTCCTCTTTTTGGCATTTCTGAGCCATGGTTGCACGTCACATTTATCCCAATTTGGCGCCTCTTACCTCAACGACCGCTTTCGTTCACTGGTGTATATAAATACTCTAATCTTGCGAGAACCCGACCTAGGAGCCATGTACGAAATTTAACATTAATTGTTCATCACAACTACGTGTAGAACATAATTTACAGGTAACGGTGGCGCGTCCCTCTGACTCCTCTGGGCGCTGACGGTGTATAGTCATGGCAGCAATGCGTGACAAGTGGTTGCCGAGTTTAGTTACAACATGAAGAACGTAATTTAGCGAAGATTGCAGAGCTGGTATCGCCAGACAATAAAGAGCCGCTTCTTCGCCACGCTAAATCTGCGTCGCAAACACATTCGTGTCCTTGCTATTTAATGGCCTCGTGGCACGGTGCCGACTTGCCTTGACTGCTGTCTCCATAAATTACTCATATTCGCGCTCCGTGGCTCGAATATCGCTGAAAATGTTTCCTTCTCTGCCCATGGCAGTGGTCTAAGGCAAACAATTATATTCTGCGGCGTCATATGTTTTCTTCCCGTACTTTCACCATCAACGAAGTATTACCCATCACATAAGGATTCGAAGCGTGAGAGTATTTTCTTCACTGTACAGGAGGCAAAATTACATCCTTGCAAGGCTAAGAAACAGTGTTGTTGTTCTGTCCAACGGAACAACAACATTCTTCTGTTTTTGCCACGACAGGCCAGCCCGATAGCGTCTTCTGTAGACATCCACGCAAAATGGAGATGCATTGAGCATGATAGTCGATTTTTTTACCGTGGAAATATTATACAGCAGTCGTATCTGATAAGGGATCACGTTAACAAGTCTATAAGAGGCAGAAGAGGAAAATCCCACCAGCCGCCACTCAATGCAAATTACACTACTAATGGGTGGTTTAGTACTTTTAACCCATTACAAAGAGCTAGTTTTAAATTTAGCCAACAACAAAAGGAAGCAAACCGCACTCGTAATCTATACGTATGATATTTTTTTTTTCCAAACAGCGTGCACTATTCATTTAAAGTGCCCGCATTCAATGTGTACGGGCCCTAAACCATTCCGAGGAACAAGGCAGGACAGACGTGGGGTTCAACACGACGGCATAGCAGTTCGTCTGGGCGGCTAGGCGATGAGCCAGTGAGACATTCGCAGGAGTCGCTGATAGCTCGTGCCGGGAGCCCCAATGGAGGCGATCAGAAACCCTCCACGGAGGGTATATGCAGTTACGCCAAGCAGGAAACGACATCCTCGCGACGGTCTCGCGCGAGTCTGGCAGGTCGGCCGATGAAGTATGGCCGCGCGGAATGAAGGCGCAGAAGTCGGCGCGGTATCTCGGGCTCCGCAAACAAGAGAAGCGAAAAGGCGCGCGGACAAATGGTCGACGAGAAGAGCGAGCCGCCGAGACGGCGTTGGAACAACAGCCCTGGCGAGGCGGTCGGAGCAAGTAAAAGGAATGAATAAAGCAGGAATGGTGCGGGAATTAATAATAATGGCGGAGAAGACTCCAATCATAAGCGCACGCCCCTTCTCGGCCAAAATGCGCCTGCCAGTGCAAACGATTGGCTCGCTCGCTGCCGCGCCATTAAGGACATTAGCCCTTCTTGTGTGCTTGGTTCCGTCTGTTTGTGCGTCTCCCTGATGTCTGTGCTGCTTCTGTGCGGCGCGAGACGGCGCAGCCTCGTGTGGTTTGCCATTAGTCCAATAATCACCCGTCCATTCCTCGTCTCTCTTTCCTTTGCCGCTGCAGTTTTCAATTCCACCGCGCCATTAACTCCCTTTTCTTGTGAAGACGACCGGCGTGTGCACTGATCCGCCGCGTGGCAGACCTCTTCGCCGGCGCTAAGGCTTCTTTTAAGAACAACCCCGCGCCGGTAAAATCGCGAGGCAATCGGGGTATCACTGCAGCAGTCCCCTCTAGAACTGCACTCCCATCTATACCACTTCTTCAGCGGGCTCCGTCAAGAAGATGGCGCCCTTTCATGGTCCAGCAGAACCCGCACTTCGCGCCCATCGAGCCGAGCTGAGATGGGCTTTATACTATACATGCGATTAACAAAGTATAGTATGACGTCGTTTTCTTCTCTTTTTTTTTTTTGCTCTTTTAGTAATATTGAATATCATATCATCCCTTCGTATCCGCACACGCACATCGGCATGTCTGAAGCGATAAGAAGCAGATGCAAATTATCTTGACTTGCGCAACCATATCTGCACGAAGTTGCCACCGTGTGGTTCTGTAGTAATATTTTTCCGACAACATATAAAAACTTGAGACAGACCTTGCTTTGTCCGTTCATTCGTCACGCTGTGGTTTTCGAGCCGTTCTTCTCATATCGCCACCTCATTCTCAGTTTCACCTTCAGATAGCCAAATTATAACATAACACAATATGACAAAAATTAAATATACAGAAAAATAGCGCACATCCTTCGCTAGCTCTCACACGGTGAACCCAACTTATCAGCTGCATACTTAGGTTTTTAACTTTCTAGCTGAGAGAGATATAAACCCCTGCTTTGGATTCAACCACCTTTGGAAGGCGCGTGCAGACAGATTTGTACAGAATACTAATTGCGTGGCATATGGCATGACTTTTCCTTAGTCCGATTAGGCTCCTCGTGCATCTAAATTGCTGTATTTCTGAGTTCGTCGCAATGACTGTACTGCATGCTTTTCTTTCTAGATGATCCCGCCAACATCCATGCACCTTTTTGTACATCCTACAAGCCTTTAATTATTTTACGCTTCTACTTTGCATTCATCTAGTAAGGCGACAGATAACGTAAAACTCGAAACAGCTTTCTTATTACCCTGCTTTTCACAAATTGCTAATAAATATGTCGATAAGCAAAGAAATCGTTTACGGATAGCTGTATAGGCGTTTGCAAAGTTAGCCGCCACTGTAGCTTAACGTCGTAGAACTTGTGCTGCTCACGTCGAGGGCGCCCTTTCAATCTGGAGCCTGGCGGTCATGTCTCCGCGGGGGTGGAATACAAAAACGGTTATCTACTTAGATTTACGACCCACCTCAACTGGCGAAATTTTAACTCTGAGTGTGCAACCACGGCGTGGTTAGTTATGACTGCCTAGTGTGTCTTATGAAACTCCAGAATTAACGTTGTTTAAAGTCTTGTTTGTGGGAAGGAAACAGAAAAACAAATAGCAAGGGAGGTTAGTCAGGTGAAACGCGTCGGGTTTTCGCAGTTCAATTCAACATGGCCGTGTGGGCTCACTTTCTTCCGATGAAAAAGGTACACAAGCTCGAACTTCGCAACATACCGCAGGTAATGATGCAGGCCTACTATGGTCTGCAGTGTTGATAAATAAATTCAATAAATAAATACCGGTGAATCGGGCAACGCTGGTGCATTTTATAAATTTGTCACTCTGTAGCATATTTCTCGCATCGCAGATGCGCTGCAGTACATTCAGTGGGAATATGTATATATTATTGTTATTACCCTTTTACAAAGAAGTACGTGTCGCTTGATCGGTAATTCATCATCCATGATAATGGGTCGAACACTTAGGAGAAATCATACGTTCGTTATAGGCTGTTCTCTAGAAAAGCATCAATGTTTGTCCTAAGTAGGATTAACATTTACTTTCGTGTTTTTAAAAGGCGTTAATTTTTTTCTTTGTCTTGCTTGAAGTGGCTTGCTGTGGAGAGATTAAGGTTTATATCTCCTCGGCTAATACAAGTTAATAAGTTCTTTGGCGAAAAAAAATGCGTTACCGAGAGTAATAAATGAAGCCAAGCAAAAACATATCAAACTGAGACAATTTCAAAAAATAACATGGTAATGTACAGTTCGCTTGCAAGAGTTCACATTGAAATAAAGCGCGGATACGTACACATATCTAAATCTTCCCACAATATACAGACTAACGCATCATTCCGTGTATAGCAGCTTATAGCTTTTAATCACAAGCGCTTGTCAAGTTCAGTGTCCACTAAGGCGTTTTTTTTTGGCGTAGATGTCCGTTTTTTGCAGAAGTTGCGACCATGGTTTAATAGGTAAGCCCTAACGCGCCTATTTGATCACCATCTTGTTTATCTGACGTGCAAGAAATTAGCAAGAAATCATCAACGATCGAAGACACGTGTAGATAGTCATATACTTCAAGAAATCTATTCGCTTTATTATATGAACAATAGGGTACTTAAGTTGAATTTGTTGCTTTATTGTGTAGGAAGGAAGCAACAAGGGGGGGAAAGAAAAGTCAGAGATGTTAACCAGTCTAGTGTCCTGAGACCCTTTCTTCCGACTATTGGCGATTGTCAAGTCTGTCTAGAAGTTTTGAAACTGGCTGAGACCGTCCTTGGCACGGAAGGCATTGAGAGCTTTGTTTCACGCTCTTGCGGGCTACTGTCCTGAGAGACAGACTCCAAGCAATGTCGTCTTTAGAATTATTGTTCCCTTTTTTTCTCTCTTTTTTCAGCAGTTTTTTTTTTTCTGTCATATTTTACTCCCGTTACCTCTTTCCCCGGCACAGGACAGCCAGCCGATCTGAGAACCGGCCAACCTCCCTGTCCTTCCCTTCCTCCTCCTCCTTAACCAGTCTAGAAGGACGCTGCGCAGGGGAAACTGGTGGGGGAGTTTTTTAAAAAATGGAGAAAGAGAGAAAGGAGAGAGAACACACATCTTCCAAGGAACAAGGGAGCTAATCAGCACATCTGTGCGATTGCTGCACACAGAAGAAAAAATGTGCATCTCGAATGTTAGGAATGATTAACGTTCAGCGACGAACGTGTCCCGAAAGATGTTTCAGCTTGTGCAGATAGACTCGGTAAATAATTGTGCCATGCCCACTTCGGGATCAGCTTACTCGGCTGTAACACTGCCTGCGGGATCGGCGAACCAACTTCGGTGGGGCTGATCACAAGGAATTTGTGGGTATGGTTAACGAGACTCCCGTGTATCGGCTGTTTTTGCCGCTACAGGATGGATGGATGGATTGGATGGATTGATATGGCTACATGTACCTTTTAGATCGGGTGGTGGATAACGCCACCAAGCCGTAATACTTAGTGAACCAAAAACTAGATTTACTTTTTTTTCCTTTAAATAGTCAGGTTGAGGACTGGTACTTAGCTGTGAAGGGTTTAATTATCACTCGTGCCTTGACTTCAGCCACCAATCAGATAACCTCCTTCTAGTTAATTATACCCGCTTACAGTCTATTTTGCCCTCGCTGTGCCTAAACCCGAGTGCTTTGAAAAACACTGTGTGATTACTCTGAACAATAGGGTGAAGCGCTTTACACAAGATTATCAAGTGTTCGGCAGTTTCCTCCTCCTCTCCACACGCACTGCATACCGTGTCTACCCCTTCGTATTTGGCTCGATATGTCTTGGTTCGCAATACTCCCGTCCTCGCCTCGAACAGTAGAGAACTACCCCGAGGCTAGTGAATTAAAACAGGTTAGTGAATGAAAACGCCACCTAGGGATGTTGAAAGCTACTGCGAGCGACAGAGGACGTCCAATCAGAAGCGCCGAACACCGTCCGATTGCCGAAGAAAACGCAGTTTTAAAGCCTAGCGATGATGTTCACATTAACGCCATGATCATATGTATGTACCTTTCTTTCTTTCTTTTTTCTTTCTCGCCCACCTGTTAGTATACTCTGCCACCAATTACCCTTCCTGTCTACACAAGCGTGTAGGTGCTCATGTATTCGCCCACAGAATTATCTGCATTTATATAAAAAGTATATCTCTCTTAGACAATTTCGCTCACAAAAAAAAAAAGTGTTGTCTAATGATTACGCCGGGTGACTAAAGCCAGGTGCGCAAGGCACATGTATAAGTGTACCCTAAGAGCTATTGTAAAGTTTCTCCCGAAGAAAGTACAAAATGTGTGCAAACACTATGCGGGCTCACAACATTCCTGCACAGACAGCACTGATTTCGCTATATCCGTGTGTAGCAAAGAGAGGTATTTATACACACAGAGAACTTTACTTATATTTTAACATGAGAACTTACTCTGTTGTTTGCAATCTCCTTTATGCATCTGTGAGCAGTTTTTATTTTAGCTTTCAGACCGCCAAGGTAAAGTGGGACGTGAAACGCCCACCGTGCGTTCGAAAAAGACTGAAGGGTGTTGATTATGTTAGCTGTTTAATTAGAAGCTATGCTGCAGTACGCCCTTACTTATAGAAAAATAACAGTCAGTACTGTTCCTGCAGGAACACTACTGACGTCTAAGCGTATTATTATTTTTTAGTGTAATAAAATAATTCACATGTGAATTATTTTATACGGTAAAATGTAATAATATGCTTAGAAGTTTATTCATGCACAGACTGTGCAGTGTAAAATTCAAGCATATAGCACTGTAAAGTGTATCACGTTTCTAAGTTATCAGCTTTTTTAGTAATAGATATCGCATGGGTTTAAGTCACAGAATGAAAAGGTGGGAGAAACAAATGATGCTAAGTAATGGTTTGCCAGCCTGTGAAATCAACACCGCCGTCGTAATGCACGTACAATTATTTCCCTAGTGAAAACGTATACGGTCATTTGTGGCGCTCTTTAGATACACTTCAGGTCACGGTTCCACTAAACACCGCATTTCATCACCAAGGTGAAGAACACAGTAATAAAAAGCCGGAGGCTCTCGAGTGTTGGACGGGCAGTGGCGACGATGATTCCTGTCATTTTCTGATGACTTTATGCGATTCATTGCCTGTTGCCATGAGAAATATCTGCAGCCTCTTTGAGCATGACAAACCACCCGAGGCGCATGTTGCCGCAGAACGCAGCCCCGCTTCGTTTTTCGTTCCGCAGCTGGCAAACGGGCCACTTGCTCTTCGCTTGCGCTCTCCTCAAGCGCAGCCAGTGTCCAGTTCCTGTCGCGCACAACAACACATCCGCGCGGGTCGGAAAATGACGCCGCAACAAAAACAAAGAACAAGGCTGAAAATAGCGCCATCAACAAAGCGTATCAACGGCTGCGCTGGGCGAGATTGATGCCCCACATGTGTTTTTCGAGAGAATGGCCGGCGCGGCGCACGCCTGCAGAGATCGGAGAGGTAAATGATCTCCGCGGCTGAAACAAGGCGTGCGAGGGCTGCTCGGAAACGACGCTCTCGGAGTCGCTGCATGTGGGTACAAGTGGAACGGCCGCCAGCAGCGGCAGTGCGCGCGCCACGTGAAACTGCGGCTGCACTCGCTGCTTGGTCTGTAGAATTGGGGCGTATTTCTCTATGTGGCGTTGCGAAAGCTGTTCTGTATAACACATCAGACTAGTTTTTGGGCATTGAGTGTTATTAAATTTTTGTTGATCAGAGCGATGGACTGATCGATTGATTTTTTAACAACCTCGAGCATCACAAAAGTGGCATATCGAAGGGCTCCCGATTAACTTGGGCACCTTGCACGGTTTCCTCAATGTGCAATAATATAAGGGCGTCTTTTCGTTGTAATCCTTATTTGAAGCCTTAGTTTCGGGAACCAACTTCACCACGACATGCTCAGCATTGATTGCTTGATGTGTGGGGTTTAACGTCCCAATACCACTATATGATTATGAGAGACGCCGTAGTGGAGGGCTCCGGAAATTTCGACCACCTGGGGTTCTTTAACGTGCACCCAAATCTGAGCACACGGGCCTACAACATTTCCGCCTCTATCGGAAATGACATGCTCAGCAGTACAACGTCATCGTCACTTAGTGACATCGGTAGCTAGTTCATTAACTTATTGCCCAAGCGTGAAGCATTGAAGCTTATACCAAAATCTGGGTTACACCGAAGGTTTCTCTTGAAGGTGACGTGATGGGAAGAGTGGTAGTGGCTTGCAGCTACATGCCAGAATGGGGCGAATATGTGATACCGAAGAAAACTGTGTTAGCCAGAGTCGAAAGTGATTGTTACATAACTTTTCTGTGACGTTTACCAGGCTGTGGTATGCACACATCTACCATCAGGAGCGCTAATGTGGGCCAACAGTCAACGCTGCACTGATGGCAGTAATAGTGCTTCCACTTCGTTTCGTGCGTTTCGAAGCTTCTCAATATGGAATCCCTTTAATCCTTTACGCTTAGGACGCGGATACGTTTTAGAGCGTGGTTCCTGGGCGCTCGTGCATGGATGGAGTTGTCGTCACTCGTCCATGGTCGCAACCGAGCAAATGGGCACAGCGAAAGTTTTTGCTCGCGATCCTCGAGACGCTGTTCATTTACTGGGGCCGGCTGGATTACTCCCGAACCTTCGCCGAAGAAACAAAGTGCAATAAAAAGTGTGAAAGCAAACAATAGAAAATATATAAAATAGCAAAATAATGAGTAAAAAGAACAAGGTATTTGCAACTGGCGTTTGTGCGGCTGTTTCAGATAATAAACAAAAGTGAAAAAAGAAACAAACATTTATTTGAGTATTCAAAATAAAAAACAAGATTAAGATTAGATTGTATAACTGGAGGCATATGTCTCTCTCAAACTTTTTGCTTTAATATATCGTCAACTGAAAATACTCGTAGAGCCGCACTCACATATTGCATTAGGGAGCATGGTAATCGTCGCTGATAATTTATATAGATGGCTACCAAAGCAGTGCCAGTGCCAATGGAGACGGCGCAAATGAGCTTGGACTGACCGTGTAAATAATATCAGTAAAAAAAGGGGGTTGTAGACACACAAGAGCAAGGTGAAACCTACGATACGGTATCGTGCAGATAGCGATAGATCTTATCAGTTAAAACGCGTCTTACGACGAGCAATTTATTAAGGAGAAAAGTATTCAAAAAAGCCAATCAAGGTGGAAAAATTGCAATACGTGTCACAAAGACTTATTTAAACTCTGTGTGTTAGGGGGGGAGGGGGTGCATTTTTCTTAAATAGTACATAAATCGTTCCCTCAGCGGCTGTTGCCAGTTTTCCCGTTTACGATTTCACTCTGTGTCAAGATTTCCATTCACTGTTTCACTCTGTGTCATTTGTACGTATGTGCCTGTATATCTAACAGTGAGACAAATTAGAGTTTTCGGGTTTCGTAGTGACCAAGCTCATTGTTGGTACCATTTTCGTTGACTATCATGACAGACTAGTGCTCTCGCTCCATCGCCCCGCCACGGTGGTCTAGTGGCCAAAATACTCGGCTGTTGACCCGCAGGTCGCGGGATCGAATCCCGGCTGTGGTGGCTGCATTTCCGATGGAGGTGGTAATGTCGTAGGCCGGTTTGCTCAGATTTGTGTGCACGTTAAAGAACCCCAGGTGGTCGAAACGTCCGGAGCCCTCCACTACGGCGTCTCTCATAATCATATGGTGGTTTTGGGATGTTCAACCCCCACATATTAATTAATCTACTCTCGCTCCAGCTTATGATAAAGGACACTTAGATATTATATCTTATTTAACCTTAGTTCCCACTCGCGAAGCTTCTTGTATGTGTTCTCGTCGACCGCGTTCGCTAGCGTTACAACCGGCATCAGGAGTGGCTAGCTTTCTTTCCCAGAGGGAAATTTCGCGTCAGAACTTTTCTTTAGTGTGGAACCTCGTCCATTTTGGAGCTGTGTCACCGACCTGGCTTGTAAGGGTAGTGGACGCGTGACAGTAACTTTCTGTGAAACTATGTATATGTTGCGCCACTGGCCAAACTTGCATTCTGTTATGTACACGTGCACGTCAACTTTATATTCGAAATGCCATGGCAGCTCATTCAAGCGTCCAGAGCTGGCATGTGTAGTTTGCCTTGCGAAAAGCTTATTCTCGGTCAATTACATCGAATGCGTGGTTCGACCATTGTACGCCCAGCATCAGATGTGGCGTGGGGTGAAACGCCCGTACATATTGCACCGATCGTAGGTATATTCCGCATTGATGCTCCCGTCTAGTGCGCAGGCTGTCCGTGTGTGTAGTAAGACTTAGCTCGGGGCCCTAAGGAACCGCCGTGTTCACGAAACCGTGCTTCTTCGCACAGCGGGGCACAGTCGACGATGCCCAGGCGCCAAGTGGAGGAGAAAGAAGCGATCACTTTCTGCGCGCGCATTTAGCTTCCGCTCATTTTCTTTGTGACCTCAAACCGGCGAACCGGACGTGGCGAGAAGCCGCGCATAGGCAGTGTGCATCCCCCGTTATGGAGCACCTAACGGAAACCGACGTCTTATCAGCCGTATATTTCACACGTGGCCCTGGCGATTTCGCATTCTACGTCGTCGTCGTCCTCCCCGCCCTCGCGCTGCCATCCGCCGGAGCCGACGCGCGCTTCCCGCGGAGCCCGAAACGGGGCAAGACGCGCTGCCCGGCACGCATCCCAAAAAGGACGCATAAATAGTGAGCGTCGGACGCGAAAACAAGCGTATATCGCGCGATCTGCGAGATAATGCGGCCCGAAAAACAGGGCTTGAACGGCGAGAGCGAAAAGGACGCGCCCCGGCTTCGCGCACACTTATCAGCGTGGACTGACGGCGCGGTTACGTGAGGTCCGCGGGGAATGGCGGCTAATGGCTCAGGTGCGCCTCGCTACAGCAGCGACGCCGTCATTGCTGTCATCGCCATCACGGTGTGAGCATGCCGGGAATGCCACCGCGATCCCTCGTTGCCCGGCAGCTACGCTGGACACTACCGTACATGCGACATCGCACAAAATGAGGATGCAGTTTGCCTGACGAGTTTCACCAAAAAAAAAAAACACACAAAAATTTCATTTTTTATCTAAGGGACTTTTTATCTAATGTATGGTGTGACCAAGACGGTACACAATCTTCCGATTTCTTTAGCTTAGACAAGATGCAAGAATAGGGTGGAACTAAGACTAAAAACGCTTCCTTAAAGCTGATAACAAGTAATTGCGGTTACAGTTTCTTGCACTTTTAAGTTTATCGTGCCTTCAGTCTCCAAGATGAGCTTAGCTTGTGTCAGCGCGACACATATGGAAATGAAAGGGGAAAAACGACAGAGACGCCTTAACGATAGACTACGTGAACATGAAAACAACGCAAGAAATAAACTTTTATCGGGAAGGTTCCTAGCAGTGCACTGCAAAGGTTGTGGATGCTCCCCTGATCAGTACAGCTGCATCGTTATTGGCCGGTCTCGCAGTCGGCTGACACGTGAAATCAAAGAAGCTGAAGCTAAAGCAGAAGTGGGAAACTTGCGTGTGAGTTCACCATCAATCATTCACTGACGGATAAAAGAATGAGGTTTCTTGGAATGACACCACGTGCAAGATGAGATGTGTTTTCACGCATGTATGAGATGGATGTCAAGGGCATGAAATAAACAGTTGGAAGTTTAGCGCCTGCCTTTCTAGACGTCTCTGTCGTCTTTCCCCTTTAATTTACGTATGTGCCACGCTAACGCAAGCTAAGTTCATGGATAACCAACTCACTCGAGCCACAACACTTTTGTACTCCGAGATGAGGCACACTCTATATATTATTTGAATATAAACAGGACGAAGGCTACCATAATCGGAACAGGTAATTTTGTAGAATATTTTAGATAATTCATTCGCTAAATGTATTTAGAGCGTCTGAACATAACAATTTGTCGAAGCAAAGCGCTCTATTAAGCTACATTTTTAAGAGTAAAGCAGCGCAATTAGTTTACACAGCCTCCTATTATAGTCTTCATAGACAGGCCATGAGTTCGCGAAAGAAAGTAAAGCGCTGCAGAGGAGGCGACAATTTGCGGAAATAAATATGTCACGTAGAGAAAGAACGGCATAGAGATGGAGCGAGAGGCTAAAGACAGAAATCGTAAGTTATTCGGTACAAAGTAAAAAAAAAAAAAACCCTTGGAGCAGGACAACACAGAGCAATAGAAGGCGCACAACAGACACACGGGTCTTGAATTGCCCGCAGAGAGGCGTGGTGTGGCTCGCAAAAGCGTCCCAGAGCCTCGTGGTCGAGCCGCCTAAAAGAGAGACACACACTGCGAACGGAGCGCAACGCGCGAGCCCCAATAAGTCACGGGGGCTCCCGGATGCGGCACTCGGAGGAGCCTGGGCGTTGGACGGGCTGCCTTGGGGGGGACTCTGGCAGGGTTGTGCTGGGGGGAGGGGTGTCTTCGCACTTAGCGAGGGGTAAACAAATTTAGGGTCTCTGCGCGCACCTCCGACCGCGGGCCCCCGCGGTGGCAGCCTTGCCTGGACAGCATCAAACGCGCGCCCGATGCGCGTCGCCCGCTGTCTTCCCCCCCGCCCCAAAATACTCCGAGCACGGCTGCGTCCAAGCCGCGCCTGGCCGGACACGCAGCAACGCGTCTCTGGTGTTCGCATGCTTCTGACGAGGATTCGCAAAGCACACTTTTGCGTGCGTGGTTCCGCGATAGACTAGCGGGGTGTTCGACGTGACAATGCATAGGAGCGACTGAAAAAGTGGGTAAAGTAAATGGTGTGTCTCTAGGTTCGTTCGAAATAAATCGAAACCACCGCCAAAACAAAGGATAGATCTTGATTTTTATTGCTTTTTTTGTTTCACTCTTGTCGATGGCGTGATCGTTGCGGCGCAGACGTGGGTGAGATCAGTTGAAAAGCCTATTATGATCTGTGCACTACCATCATTTTTCAGACACGGGTGTTTACTGGTATTCTTTTTGTCTCGTATGGTTAATAAACTACAACTAAAGTGCCACTATATAACAAATGAAATAGTTCGAGCTACAGTTTCAACATTCCTGCTTTTGCTCTTTTTCCCGCTTTCCTTCTTTGCTTTCTCCCGGTATTCTGGCTGTAACAGAAAAGCGTGCAAAAGTGGAAGAAGCCTTCTTTGATAAAAGGTAATTTGGAGTGGTTAGAAGCTATAAACGCCTGATTTTTGGCACCTTCATCGTGAAGCAGTTGCATACATGATACAACTTTTCTGATACATCTTTTGATCTTGAAAAGCAAAGGGCCAAAGTTCAGCTTTATTTTAAAATCTGTGGTTCCCTTACATATAGCAATCGGTCGCTGCAGGAGCACCGCCCTTCACGCAAGACTTACTTGATTCTCTCGCTTCCCAGCGCAAGCAAATGTGAGGGCGATGAAAGTTGTATTTAGTCTTGCACGGATTCTTCGAAGTAATAATTTTCCTCTTTCATGAAAGTCGCTACAGGAGTGGTCTCCACGGTTTCGATCTGTGGAGGTCACTATTTTTTTTTTCTTATCAAGGGAGGGGGGGTTCTTGATTATGAAGCCATATAAGTTCCTGAACGTTACTTTCGGTGCAATACCATAAGAGTTTACTTGAGCATGCGTATTTACCAGTTTATGAAAGTACGACTCACGTGAAAAACACGCAGTCTGCCGAGCATCGCAGTAAGAGTATGCGGCAACATCACTAAACTCTCCATTTTTCTGTGATGAACTCGGTGAAAAGTTTCACCTTATGTATAGTTCCGTATGACTTACAGCGGTTTTGAATAGGACCATGAAATGGCGTAAGTGAAGTCGCTCGAGGGTTGAATATGTGTAGTCGTGACGTGTCGTAGCGACACGGCTTGTGTCTTGCCGCCGAAGCTGTGCGCTTTGTCACACTATTGGCGAACGCAATGACAGAAGCAGTTATATGCTCACCTCTTCACCACATAGCCTCCTTGTGTTCTCTTCACCTCATAGCCTTGCAGCTAGCCTTGGTCATTCTACTGCCACGACTCTCGATCTCATTTTCATTACTATTTCCCTTTTTTTTTTTTTACATTTCACCAGTGGGTATATGCAAAGCGATTGCATGGCGCAGCGCCACTCGCGGAGTGTGACTGCGGGAAGAAAAAGAGCCGTCCTTGCTTTGCTCTATGCCTACCTCTTTTCTTAATGCTCCCGGACCGTACGTGTGTATGTGTTGCCGCTTTCGTATGCCGTGTACGCTCAACACGTGTAAATCACATGAGGGTGATTTAATCGAAGCGCATTCAGCCTCGCACAACTTTTGGCGGCATTCTCTGGGCGTTAATGGATTCTCGCAACTCGTTCGGCGTCGTTTTCTCCTGCGCGAGGTTTGAAGATGAGAATGTCGCAATGAGTGAAAACTGCACGTCGCCCCCCCCCCCCCCCCGTCCTCTTCCCCGCCTCCTGTTATTTTCCGGTGCCTCATCGGCTTAAGCGTGCCGTCCGCCGTTTTCCTAATGACGCCACGTGGTTGGAAAAAAAGATTACCGAGAATGCGAACGGCAAGAAAAACCTTTTCTCTCTTTTAAAAATGCTGTTTTTCTGCCCAGTTTGCGCGCAAGTACTCAGCACCGTTCTCGGCTTCGAAGAAGCGCGTTTCGAATCAGCCTTCCATTCTTGGCGGGCGTTAATTTTGCCGTAGAGTGACTTTTCGTGAGCTCGTCGTGCGCGTCTGTGTGTAGGCGCGTCCTTATTGCGGCGATGATTGGCTGCACGAAGCTCGTCTTTCTCACTTCCGGCGGCGGCCGGCGAGCGGCATCAAAAAAAGAAAGGAGTTGATTCTCTCTTGTGTATAATAACAACGAAAATTTCATTTGCCTTATCAGTTCTCGAGTTGACGTACGAAATTCGGAATGAAGGAACTTCTCTCGCATGACATGTATTGATTTCTGCGCTTATTGCCCCTTCTCGATTTTTCTCTATTTACGTTTTCAGGGGATATCTGTCGGGGCCAGAACGCTGTCCACTGCTACAAGCGAACCTATAGCATGCGATAAATTAATTTAGTATGAGTTTAGCATGCGAGAGCTTTAGCGTGGATCTCCGACCGTGATCAGGTGTACACATTATGTGATGACAAAGAAGCCATGTGTAGCTTCCAGCTAGTTATTTACTCTGTGTGTGTGAAGGGGGGGGGGCAAGTTTGGTGCTTGAAAATTTGCTTGGGAAAAAGTCTCTTGTACACTGAATGAAACAGTCGATAGTAAAAGGGAATATCCTTTAAAAGGCGCACATTCTTGTGGTCGTCTAAATTCGCGAGGCGTATTGGAATAGAGCGCCATTCATTGAACTAATTGGCCACGCGCCTTATCAAACGTATATTTGTGAGCATGCTATATATATATATATATATATATATATATATATATATATATATATATATATATATATATATATATATATATATATATATATAATGATGCACCTATAGTCACGAGCGAAGGCGTGCTCTCCACCGTGAGTATTTCACTGTGTTCCATGAAAATGACGTGAGACATAATTACGCGCGTAGCAATACTTGTGCCATTTTCTGAGCTGACACAGTTGTGGGTGGTCTAGTTTTTTGTTTGTTTTATGAATCGACGACTGCTTCGCTCTTATGGTCTTAGCACTGAGGAGTTTGTTACTTTTTCGCATGACACCTGTTGTGGTGCGCTTTTGGCAGAGAGGCGAATGACAAGGGCAGGAGGGCTATACCCTACGTGCGCGGTGCGAAAGGTAGAATGACATAGATAAGATAGAGAAGAAATATTACGGCAGTTTCGCGCTGGTGGGGCCGAGCCTGAGGGAAGGGTGGAGCTGGGCAGCCTTCTCTGTTTCTCTTTACGGTTTTCTTTTTTCTCTCTCTTTCCTTTTCTCGTCGTTTCTTCTATCTATTGTTTATATCCGTTATCTGTTCTTTACTGTTTCTTTCCTTTTATTTCCTTCGCGCTCTCCCTCTTTCTATCTTTACTTCTGTTTTTTTTTCTTTTTTTCACTCTCCCTCTGCTTTTTTCTCTCTTTATTTCTTCTTCAGTTCTGCTGTCTGTCTGTTATGCCTTTTTATGTACTCTTTGTATGCCTTTCTTTGTCTTCCTATCTCTTTTTCTTTGTTTCCCTTTATTTCAGTCTCTACTTTTCTTTCTCTCTGTTTTTTTTCTATTTCTTTTTCATGACTGCTTCTTTCTCTCTCTCTTTCGGCATATTTCTCTGTCCTTCTATTTTTTCTCTTTATTTCATTTATTCGTCTATTTTCGCTTTCTTCATATCGCTTCCTTTCTTTTTTCTCTTGTTATTTTTTTTTCTCTCTCTCTTCGTCTTTCTCTGTCCTTCCGTTTTTTTTTTTGTCTGTATTCTATTTATTCGTCTATTTTCTTTTTCTTCGTATCGCTTCCTTTCTTTCTCTTAATTTTCTCTTTCCCCCTCTCTCTCTCTCGCTCAGTTTCAAGTACTTCACTTCACCGAGGAGAGTTTTTTTTTTTTAACCCTCGCCCCTGCTGTGATCTGTAAAGGGCCTTGCCCAATTGCTGTGGTGCAAACCGACCTGTGGAGTTTTGCACGATGGAGCACAAGTTACCGATAGCCTAAACAAGTTCGCTGTTAAAAAATCAAGAGTAGCAAAAATAGTGAATGTACAGATAATTTGAACACACAGAGCACGAACATGTGCTGCGAGTTCGCAGAAGTTCGTGAAGTGCATCTGACTTGACGAAGCACAATGGCTTTGTGCATGTGGCTTTGTGCATGCAAGAAAGCGCAGGTCAAGGTCCCCGCAGGGTCTTCTTTTGCGAAAGTGGTCTTGCATCAAGGCGGTGGGCTTTAGCTTCTAGAGCACGTCGTTGAGCTTTCTAGGATGAGCAGTGGAACATAATGCGTTCGATTGCCCCCTTACAGATCGAAAAATTGCATGCCGCATTGTTGGACATTCCTATATAATGAACGAGGAGGCATTCGTATTTGCCATACCCAACCACGGGCAACAAAGCTAATTAGTTTCGTGATAGGAGAGTGCGGTTTGCAAATGAAGTTTCAAATTAGGGTCGACAAAATGTTAATAAAGCTGCAAAGGAGGTGACCTTGTGTGACTTCACTGTGTTACGCCCAGCCATGTATTTCGTTTCAACGGTTCTTGTCAATTAATGAAAACGCGTAAGAGATGAATACGAGAGGATATACGTGGTAGAAAGAAAAAAAAACGTGTATTTGCTTGTAAGAGTGGGATGTGGTAAGCAAGCAATTGAAGTTGCCGCGTAACTAGAGGTATGGTCATTCAGAGATCTCGTTGATCTCTGATACCGCAATGGTTCGGTGAGCGCACACGTTTATCGTGTCTCTTCCCGAGCGCTAGGTGGTGATGGTCCCTTATTTTATACACTATAGCTGCTTGCGTTATCCGGGGCATGAGGTGTATACTGTAACGCTTGTCAAGCTCTTCGAGTAGCAAAATATGACGAAATTATTAGGTGGGTGCTATTGTATGTTGCACTGAACCTGAGATCCGCTGCTGTCCACGTGGCAATGTGATAAAAACTTAATCGCGGAGGTATGGCGTCAGACGGAATAACCACGGCTCCGGCAGAACTCTTGCAACTAGTGTAGCCATCCATATGAGTCTGTATGCTGTCAAATTAGGCTACGCTCAGAAGCAGCACAGACAGTTGTTTCAGTGCTATAGTGGCGAGAGGTGGGCCTTCTTTGCGATTGCGGGAACCGATAGGCGCAATTTCAACTCGCTTTCATCATTGCTCGCAACCTTATCTGGGTTCGCGTTTATAATCAAGTTTACTCATACACAATTAAATGCATTGGCGTTCATACGCCAGCTATATATTTATTGACAAGAGGCGTGACCTACCAAGGGTACAGAGCCTTGAGCCTCCAACTTCCGTCTCGTTCTTGCAAACTCTTTCGCGGGAATGTCTCGCCGTCACTTGTGTCCTTCAATAACGATGTCCATCTTGGATTCCAACTATTCTGACCACTCTTGTATGGAGGTACGCGATGAGAATGCGACACGTAGAGCACCGATCATTTGAGATATTGGAGTTGAAGAACGTTGACATCGTGATTGAAATAGCTATTTATAAGCTAACGGACTCATGAGTCGAGTCACTCAGACTCATTCCGAGTCAGATCGAGCCGTAAGTGTGAGGGAATACGGATGGGTAATATCCTGACGAGTCTGAGTCTAAGTGAGCCTCAAGCGCAAAATCTATTGCTTCAATGAGTCTGCGTGAGCTAGACTTTTTGTTGCCGACTTACGGGGATTAGGCATATTAGGTAGACAGAGGCACCACCATGCACATACCTGGAGCATCGTATGTTTGAAGCCAGATGGTAATAAGCGATGGAAACTTCTCACAGTACCGCGATACGAAATTGGACAACAACCCCAAGCTTCTGACGACAGTTATAGCGCGAGAACAAAACGACGACACAGAGACAAGAAGGACACGAAAGACGCGCGTCTCTGTGTCGTCGTTTTGTTCTCGCGCTATAACTGTCGTCATGCCATACCAACTAGCCCAAGCTGCCACACTCCCAAGCTGCTGTTGTATTTTATGAAGCGCCAGCGCAGTCAACGGACCATGTTGTCGTTTATGTGAGCGAATGCCTTGAAAGTTCTCCGTAATAACAGTAACGGCTTGCGAAGGTTGCTATTCACGGCAGCTTTCCCACCGTTGTTCTTGAAGTTCATTCATTTTACGGTGAATTTTCGTCTGAATGCTCCTGGCTTAATTCACTAGGATCATCAATGCATTTCGCGCGTTTATACAGTATTTTGACACGCTGAAGGATTTCCCGATCATTCTTCAACGTTTGGTCGAGTTCTGTATACGTCTTGTTAATTTCGCGTATGCGTGCTCGCAGAAGCAAGCCTTCATCGCTTGTCTAATGACGTCTTCAACCCATTCAGGGGCTTGCGGGTGCAGTTGACCTCCAATGAGGTTCGACAAGCTTCCCAGTCAATCGGTCTTGAAAACCCGCGAGAAGGAACACCGTCAAGATTTCTTATTGTCACGCACATGGGAATACGATCGCTGCCGAAGCTTTCATTACCTGAGAATCATTGAGCTTTGATGACTCGAGGTGTGCTGGGTGCGATACGATGTTACTGTCCGCGTCAAATGAAACCCGAACAGCTGCAAGCATTCGGAGTGGTATAGTGCGTGTCCTCCAGTCGTCACCATTGACAGGCGCGCGCATCCGGTTTAGCAGCACTGCGCATACATATGCGCGCCTGTCTACGGTGATAACGGGAGGGCGCGCACTATACCACTGCGAACGATTGTCGCTGTTCGGGTTTCATTTGACGCGGATAGTAGAACCTCACATTGGTTGGCCTCCTTGTTTACCTTGGAAGCGCATTCAAATTATCGGTTTCTTTGTTTTCTCTTCTGGTGTGACACGCCTGCACACACGCGCAACGTTTACACACAGGTGACAGGTTGCACCCGCTGGTTTTGAATGAAAACACTTCGTGATTCGTTGTGGCATTTAGAAGTAATCCCATCGCGTACGAGAGGCTATCAATCAATGTGCAAATGATAGCCTATGGTAGGACACACAATGTACTTATGCAGACCTGTTGTCGAGCCCATGTGTCATACGTGAAAAGGCGCTTGACAGGTATCTGTAACCTTTTTCATTGTTATTTTTCACCTTAAATGTTTTTGGCGCTACCAAGGCCAGGAACGTCCTTGATCGCTCTTTCATCTATGGCGTGCTTTTTTGTTTGTTTTTTTTTTCGTTTTTTTTTTGTAGTGCAGCAAGAGCATTGACGAATGCATTCAAAACAAGCCCATTGAAATGATACACTTTTCACAACCTAGACGCTGAAGGATTTTTTTTTAATGCGGTGCATTTCTTAGTCGCAGGATGTCACGCGTCGTACGTCGGCAGCGGCGATGTCCCCACCCCCTTGGGCGTGCTCGCGCCTTGCGTATCGTGCCGCATACTTGCGCCTCGTGCCAACTGTTTGCTCTCTCTCTCTCTCTCTCTCTCTCTTGCCTTGCAAGGCGGAACCGTTTACTGGCCACTGGATCGCACATCAGCGTCCCACCACTCGTTGAAGGCAACGCTTCTGCTTCACTCATTAAATAAGAATTATAAAGAAAAATAACAATACCCAATCATGCCACAATTACGCGGACCCCCCCCCCCCCCCACTGTGCGACGCATTTACTCGAGTTCCCCCCGTGGGAAGATGTGGGTGGCATTTTTTTCTTTTATTGTTTTCTCGATGTGCGCCATGAAAGGGAATTGACATGTCTCTTATAGTATTTTTTCTCTTCGTTAAATAAAAATCCGGAACCCAAAAACCGCACAAAATGTCCACTAAATCGACACAAGCCATTCAATATAACACATTTTATGCAGCAAGTTTCGGTTTCTTTTCGGAGGCCATACTCAATCTTAACGTCATGACCACGAGGTGATCACGTCGTACTAGCGCGTTGCGGCGTTTGGCACTGGCTCCAGCTGTTTTCGTTGTGGACTGCTCTTGAACTTAACTCCTCACATCAAGCATCAGCATCAAGTACGATCGGATGAACTGGAGCGAGCCCCAAAACTGCTCAACTTGCTGCTCCTGCGATACCTTCTTCTGCAGCGTATAGCTCCGAGAACGAACCCGGAGCTAGTTGTAGGAAAGCTGTTCTACTAAACTGTTCAGGTCAGTGTGTCTTGGTGTTTTTTTCTGTCTAATTTGGGGGGTCCCGTGAACCTTAATTGAACGCCAAATGCAGAAATAATAAAAGAATTATTGAGGAATATTCGTCCTAGTGGTGCCAACCCTGACTGAAGTAGGAAGCTGGGTGGCCAACTTTTTTTTTCTTTTTTCTCCTTCTTCCTTCAATCCTGCTTTACTATGCGCCTTTTTTCTGTTTATTCCAATTTCTATTTCTATCTTTCTCGCTATTTCTATTTTTCTTTCTTTTTCTTGTCTGTCTTTCTCTCTCTATTTCTTCGCTTCCTCTTTCCTACTATCTCGCCCCGCCGCGGTGGTCTAGTGGCTAAGGTATTCGGCTGCTGACCCGCAGGGCGCGGGTTCGAATCCCGGCTGCGGCGGCTGCATTTCCGATGGAGGCGGAAATGTTGTAGGCCCGTGTGCTCAGATTTGGGTGCACGTTAAAAAACCCCCAGGTGGTCAAAATTTCCGGCGCCCTGCACTACGGCGTCTCTCATAATCATATGGTGGTTTTGGGACGTTAAACCCCACATATCAATCAAATCAATCAATCCTACTATCTATGTATTTATTCAGCCCTTTCTCTTTGTGTGGTTCTCTCCTTTACTCGTGTGCATGGCTGGTTACGACGCTCGCCATCAGATGGCGGGTACGTTCTACGTGACTGCGGACCCCAAGAGCGAAGCTTTTGGAGCTCGAGGTAAAACAAACAACCCTCCGCGACGTTGCCCTTGACGTGCCGTCGCTCATCAGCCGCGCCCTCTAGCGGGGAGAGAGGCGCGCAGCCGCCGCGCGAACCGAGCGTGAGCGACGAGAGATCCTCGCTTCTACCGGGTGCTCTACGGCCAGCTTTGCCCGTTAGTTCTGGTGCGGGAGTGTGGAGATTCTTGCATGCTCTGTGACAGGCTGCGGTTTGATTTTAATTTGTCTACGCCAAGGAGGCCACCCTAAGATAAACCAGCTTCATGGTTTCTAAAGTTTTACGCGGCTGGTGTAAAAGTGTTACACACTTTATCTCGTTTCTTCACTCATTCTCTTTCCCATCAAAGTTATGGCATCGCACGCCGGACAAATTTGTGCATGTGTTCTGGGAGCGAAGCATAAAACGAAGGAGCGGGCGAAAAGTACGTGGTGCTTCATGATGATGATAGCTATCTGTTCGCTCTGCACAGACTAAATGGTCGGCTTCAAACCCCTCCTTTAGTAGAAGCATTGAAAAGTAAAACAAAAACGATATGTCAGTACTGATTGAACCAAAGCTGTTGAAACTGCTCAAAACTACGTCATCAAAGCACTGTACTATACTTAAAAAAGTAAATCACGGTGATTCTTCTATCCTGTGCTACACTTACACATAAGACGTCTGGCTTGGTTTTCGCTGCGCCACTGGGCTCACTTTCTGATCGCGGTACGTTGTTCCGGCGTAACGCTTTATTCAAAATTTTGACCGAGCAATCATCCTCTATTTTAAGGAGAAGCATTATAACCACCATAAGCCATGACGGTATTGCTCATATTTGCATTCAGCAGCTAAAAACCCGCACGTGTGGTTCAGTATCCGGGCTGAGCTCGTGCCAAACCCCGTAAGGCCTGCCGGGAGGCGCTGTGCACGTTAGGGTGATATTTAAATGGCTGGTACACTACGGACAGCAAGCTTTGGCCTGCACATACACTGAATCCTGCTCTTTAAATAGATAGAGGGGTAAAGAGTAAGTCAGAGAGGTTAACCAGATGCTAGCATCTGGCATGCTACCCTGCACTGGCATGGGGAAATAAGGGATTGGGAAGAGAGATAAAACATAAATAAGAACAAAACACCGACACACAGGCTTTTTTAACGTGGCAGTATACAGTTTTTTTTTTTTTCAGTAAAAACCTTGCACCGATGACACTGTGGGGCTTGAACCCGGGTCCGCTGGGTACCAGCTTAATAATCTTCCACTTAGTTACGCCGGTGCTTTTAACTTAACAAGGCAAACTTGTTTCAGGAAGGCATGACTTAGCACCAATGGCACACTGGGGCTCGAACCCGGGCCCGCTGAGTGCCAGCCCAGTATTCTACCACTGAGCTACACCGGTGCTTGTGAGTTGTTGTCACACTTACCTCAGGCAGGCTTGATGTCGGGAAAGCAATCGCGTTACTACGACTTATAAAGCGTTTTACAACAGTGAAAGATCAACGATGAAGTCGTCGCACAATGCGAATAGCGTAACGAGTGGGCCATCCAATGCTCCAACCCATTACAAAATCTTGTTTTTGTTTCCCTATTAACTGTGGTGCATACCCATTTCAGCGTTAATTCCTCATCGTCGTCAGCCACTGCATAGACAATTGGCACAAAATTCCTTGCAAGTGTTTAGCGGATACCACGCTTCTCAGAAGAATGACGGAAAATAGCGTAGCGAATGCCGGCCTACTACCCAAAAGCTTATTATTAATGCCCTAGTGGGTACCAAGCAAGTTTGCTTGCAGTAGTTACCCAATGAGTGTTTTAAAAGGGCTCTGAAAGGACGCTCTTTTAGCTTTCGCCGTGACTGTGTGGCGCCTACCGCGCAGGCCTGGCGTTTTTACTTGCCCGAATAAACTTTCTCCAAGCAAATGGTAGCCACCTGCAACGACATCAAAAATTTAAAGGAGCACTGGCATCAAATTTACTCATGTCAAGATTTTTGCGTCAACGAGTAGCTATCGACCCCCTAGTAGCGATTCGCGACCTAAAACGCATCTGAGTGACGAATGAATATCTGTAATATTGCTCAATATATTCACTATTGAACGCGGTTCAAAATGGGTGGAAAGCCCGCCAAATTATAGTGCTGCCAGCGCTACCTCGTGGCCACGCTGAGGCCGCTGCACAGCGGATGCCGCTTACACACACAAAAAAAAAATGGTGACGCAACACTGGTGTTTCGTCTGCTAGGAGCGCACGTACAGACAATCCAGCTGTGTCTCTGAAGGCGTATAGACATACCTACAGGTCGCCAACATCATCGTCCTCGCCGTCGTCGCGGTCAACATCGGCAAGTGACGATGACAGCGACCTGGAATTGGGTATCGCCGTGATTCGCGACGATGCCTGCTTGACAAGCTCCGCGTTAAATGCAATGCATTTATCAGTCCCGGCCGTACTGTCGGAGCTGAGGAGCACCAACTACGCGTCTTATGTCACAGGTGTTTGGCGAGTGAATCGCTGATTCCAGCTGCAGCGGGGCACACTGTAGGAATAGCCCCAGCCTCGAGAAGAGGCCTCGTACTGCCGGTGAAACCCAACTGGTTCGCAAACACAGGATCTACCCTGTAGCAGCTCGCCGAAAAGGGAGCAAATGCGGCAGTTCTTCACAGGCGTCCAGTCCCTCTGTCCAACGGCGCCTACGAAGTCAACCCACTGGCTGCGCTGAGATTCGTGGCTTGGAAAGGCATAAAACGCCACTCACTTTCCGCTTTTTTCCGCGCCTAGACGTGCAGGTTCTCGCTACGCAGCGGTATCTCGACATTCTGGAACGTATAATCGCTCTAAATTACCGTACTCACACGCACTGGAGCACAACGGAACTCAGTCGACGCGACACGATGAATCGCACGCACGCTTCAACACAGCGAGGAGAGCCACTAGTTAGAGTACGGCTTGGAGTCGGCTCCAAACACACTCGGAGATCGTCGACGTCATCGTTTTAGCGTATCGTTCCTCAGGATGGTATTTGTGGAACGTATCACACCGAACACGTAGCACTAGTGTCGATGTCGCAGGGCAGCCTATTTTTCGTTTTTTCTCCTTAGCTTTTCTACGCTGTTTGACGTCGAAATAAAAGAACTTTCACGCGACGGACCCCATTCACATTTGGCCAAAAAGACCTATGCATACCAAGTGATCGAAAGATGGGCACATCTCAATCTTGAAATTTGATGTCAGTGCTCCTTTAAGTGAATGTTTCTGTGTTGGAAAAGTTGTTTCCAGTGATTTTAATTTATGGGAGACTTTCTGTTGGTGGTAAACCAGAGGACAATCAAATGTCAGTGCTCCTTTAAGGCTTGAGATGCTCGCGTGTGTGAGAAGAAAGAAAGGTCGTGGCACACAAGCGGCACTTGCGCTATTGCACTACAGCCTATAGTAAGACACGTTGTCAATTCAGATTGGTCTTACCGTGCCTAAGTTCTCCTGTATATGTGGCTTTAAACTCCTCTTTGTTTCATTGGAACTCGCTCGTGACTGCCAAAGAACTTGTGTCGTGATTCTTTACTCGTATCCAGGAAAATTTTACTTGCGAGTAACATGGTTACCAAGAAAATAAAAGTATGTTATAATAAAATTTTTACCCGTGCGGCGATAAGTCCATTTACGTTGAATGAATCTTATGATCCTATATATAGTAGTGTAGCCTTCGCCATAGATATTTCTTTTGATCATCGATGTCTTTAATGTCTTGGAAATGAATGAAGATGCTCCTCCGTCTGTAAACTCGGGAGACTTGAAATTGGTGTCTAGGTCGTTTCGAAAAAGACTTAAAACGTTGCATACCCCGCCCCCCCCCCCCCCTTTTTTTTCTTTCACATTGCATTACTTCTGGGGTAAATGTTTCAAAACCTCTCTCTAAATACATTAGTATTCCATTTAACATTTGTCAGCCCCAGTCCAGCGGAAATTAAGTATTTCGTAGAAGTAGTAGAAAAGAAAGCTAAGCCCTGGAGGTCGTCAGCCTCACGCCCTTACGGATTGCTATCCTACGCAGAAAAAAAAAGGATTATAAAAGTGCAACGCTTGCTTACCACACCATTTTTTTTTTGTTCAAATTGGTTTATCACTACTCGAATTTATTCCGTAAATGTACTCTCGGAGGCACGAAACTGGCCGGAAAATTTTCACTCATATATATATATATACTTTGCTCCTGAAATGTCGTCTGCTGAATCGTTGCATTTAACGGTTGGTCGATGTGCATTCGGACCCACGACGCGGTTAGAAAACCAAGTTGCGCGATCGAACTCTCTTTCAGACTGATCTCTTCGCACGTCGTCAGATACGCCTTCGGCTTGCTTAACTCGGTAGTGCCGTGCTATGTGTTCTCGCTGTCGTTTACTGTATAGTAGATGATGGTACAAAGAGCTGCACGCTTGTTATTCCCTTAGGATAATAAATTCGTTGGGCTCAAAGGCTGCGCTTTCTTTTTTTCGCGTGCTTTCTCTCCGGCGCGTGCGCGCCCTGGAGGTTGGCCCATGAGAATGTAAAGAATCTGTGCCTTGATTAACGCCGCTGCGATGGCGGGCATTAGGAGGAGTCTCTGCTTCCGCCGAGACAAGAGGCTCGGCTGCCGCGTTTTGCGCCGGTGCGCAGCAGCCTCCCTTCCTCCTCGCGCGGCTCCCCAGCGCAGTCCGGCGCAAATTTTCTAATCTTGGGAGCCTAGAAACAGGGAAAATTTCTTTATCCTGGTGAAACGTCAAATCCTAAAAAGAACAGCCCCCCGAGTATTTTTTTTTTCTTCCTCTCTCTCGATTCTCCGCGACTGAGCTCTGTTCGGCCTTTCTTTCTTGCGCTATTATTCTAGCGCCTTTTCCCTGTTTTCTTAGCCGCTCTTTGCCTTCTCCCCGATTTCTTGCCTCAGTCTCTCTGTGTGTGTGCGTGCACTTTCTTTATTTGCTCGTCTTCGGTCCCTGCTTTTTGTGTGTGTGTTTGTGTGTCTGCGCTCTCGGCCTCTTTTGTGCTAGGGTTTGGTATTACCTATGTCGGGGAAAGCGGTGCGATAAAGAACGACGAAAAGGAAGCGCGTGCCCAGAGAGGAGGAGCGAGGCGCAAACCCCGAGAATCAAAGAAAGGGTCTCGGGGGTGAGGTGCACGGGAAGAAGCAGGGGGCAAGAAGGGGGGGGGGGGGGGGAGCGAAGGAGAGCGGTGGCAGCAGATAAAAGCAAAAAGGAGGCACGTAATTCGAAAGTCAAGATGGCGACGCGAGGAGAATTGGGCAGACGAGGCAGAGAGGGTGAGAGGTGCAGATGTCGAGGGGCGAAGCGTTTCGTCGTTAATTAAAGTGGACGTTTGGCACGCATGCGCGAAGGAAGGCCCGTGGCTGAGGGCTGCCGCTATCGGAGCCATCGCGGCGAGGGCGAACGGCGAGGGCGGCGCTGAAATGCGACACATAAAGAGTCACTTTAGGGCGACGGCAGCCGGGCATTCTTGGGCTGCGAAAGACAAAGGCGACGCAAACGTGAACGCTTGCAGGCGCCCATACTGGGCCGGCAGCTGTTGTTGGCTGCGCCAATCCAATTGGTGGTACGAGGAGTTTTTTTTTTTTTTGCCCTCACTGGGCTTTCTTTCAGCCCGTAAACAAAAATAAAATCTCTCATACCTGTGCAAAAACAGTGCGCTTTGTTCGCTCGGCGATTGACGATCCCCTACTTATTTCTAATTCAAAGCGTGCAGCTGATTGTCATTTTGTTGCTTAACCATTACTTCCCCTTTTTTTATATATCTCCAAATTGCTTAGGTGGCATCGTAAAGGCTTCGCACTGATATCAATTACGTGACACGAGAGCATAATAAATCTGCATCGCGTAGATAGAGGTTATCCGAACAGCCCGGGAAAATCATTATCCGAAGTGACAATTACAAGCGCAGGGATTCAGTGTCTTACCTCTCCCATATAGCATCAGGTGTTCTTCGTATCAGTTCAATTTTCTACGCTTGGGCTTCCGATTTCAGGTGGCATCTTGATTACGCACCCGTAAGCCCCCAGAATGAGTGAATATGTACGTACATAGACTTCAAATCGGTGCGCTCAGTTTACCAAGCATGTTGTGACAGCTAAATTGCGTATCATATCTTATTTTCTACAGACGTACTGTTCGTCTGCTGTGCTTGGGTATTTTTATCCGCCCGTGGCTGTGAAGCTAAAACATTTCTCCGAGAAATGGCGGAGTGTTAGACATGCTACAGGACAAAAAAAAAAATGTACCCTGGATTAGAGAGGCGAAGAAAAAAGCATTTTGTTGCCAAATGCTTTGTTTTCTTTTTTAATGCGACATCAGTTAGCTGCAAACATTTAAAGTGCAACCACATTGTTCCGAGCGTCACGGAAAACCGACCTTCGGTAAACCGATTGCGGTCCTTACAGAAGTATATTTACATACTGTATAATACTGTGAAACGATGACAAAGTTCTTACGGTGAATTAGATGTTGCGATGACGCTTTGAAGCTATAATGTATATCAGATCAGCGCGCGCGAGGCAAGAGTGATTGGAGATCATTGAGAGATACGTTTGTGCCGTCGTGGACTTAAATGTGATGATATTTATGAAGATGATACAAAATGCTTTATTTATATATAACTCATTCGAATTCTTCTCCTGTGTCGCAAGGCCAAGTGACCAGACAGCGAAATTATGCTGATCGTGACACGTAGGTGACATCTTCAATAAAGGACAATTGTGTCATGTTGGCTGGTTGCATTTGTTAGTCTCGGATTCCGAGCAGGTGTTCGCATATCATCTCCAGACCACTATTGTCTCCGTAGCTCAGTGACACATCGCTCATAGAACCAAATTCACTTCTCTCAAAAGCGCATGCCCCCAGGATGTTTTCGTATTTTGCGCTTTCCTGTGACACTGAGCGATTGCGCGGATCTCGGCCATCACTTATGCGCTATCTGTGACTGTCTACTGCGTCATGGCTGACGCACGAACTCCGTCTATATTCACGTCCAACGTGAATATAGGTGCTGCTTGAACGTTTGCACGGCTGCGTTAGCGACAAGTTCGTTTTTTTTTTTTTGTCGGCACTATGTGGACAAGTTTCACTTTACTGAGACGCATACATGCAACACTTTGTTCTCATGTCATTTGCGCGTAATTTGTCAATTCGCTGAACAAACTGTTTTTACTCCACGCGATTTCGCAGCAGCCTCATCGAAACTCGCACGTTTGTTTGTTTATTTTTATTTTAAATTTGAATTCTACTGTTTGTTAGCATGCAGACTACATGCACGTTTAACCATTTTGTGACAACCTGTTACATGTGTTTCAATCTCAGGTACGTGCCCAGTTGCCGCATATCGATCGTCTGCTTATCCATTTCACCTTATCGTTCAACTGCTTGCCGAGTTTCTCTGTCCCATTAAGCGCCTACGGGGTTGCATGGCACTTAAGCAGCGGACCACTTCAGCGCTGTCGTGGCGCTGAAGATTCATCGTCACAGTATAAGCATTGGCACTCGCGGTTCCTCGCGCTACTTGTCCTCGTGTGCAAGCAGCACTGCAAGTTTGGCGAAACCCGAAGCTGCGGGGGCCTTCGGCGAAGGCGGAGGAGGGAGTCCAGGGAAAGTCGCCGGCGAGGCACGCGCGCGTACGCAGGCTATTAGGGCCGCCAAAGGCAAATACGCTCCGGTTCCACGGCTGCTGCTTCATTAGCCCTCTTTCCCGGGGATTCCACCTTTCGTAGCGCCCGATAGCCATCCCCGTGCGGCCGGCGCCACCGTCGCTCGCCGATTCTATTTCTCGCCGAAGGGCGGCGCTAGCGCTTAATTAAAGCTCGAACGCGCCTGCGCAGCTCGTCGCGCACGCACTTGCATATTAATGAGACAATTATAATTAAGGGAAGCGCGGGAGCGCTTCCTTGGCCCGGGAAACCCGGGCTGATGCTGGATGAAGAGGGCGGAAGCGCTTGCAGCGCATGTTATGCGGGGCGTGCGCCAGACTTGAGATTATAATTAATGCCCTGCGGTCATCTGGCGCCCTGCCCGATGTCTGGTGCGGGATCTGCGGCGCTGGCGAGGGCGGATCTCGCGGTAAGTGCTTCTGCGCTGTCATATTGCTCTTCCAGACGAAATGGCTTCATGCCCGAGGTAGGCGCAGCGGTCGTCTCTTGTGCTGTATACCCCTTGTTCGCTCAGTCACCTTGGTTTGCATCAAATCTTGGTTTAGTTCCTTTTTCTTTCTTTTCTGCTTTCATCAAATTCCTGTGAAACACTTTTTTGGCCGAAGCTGAAAGAGAAAGAGACATATGCGCAACTGTGTCGAAGAAGATAAGCATGACAAGGAACAAAAAAAAAAAAGAATGAAAGTGAGAGGACAGCTTTATTTATTTTTTTTTTAAAGAAAGATGTAGCCGTATATGGGGCACTGTTTATCACCCTAACTCTACGTCATGTAACTGCTTCTCTCACGCATATGCAAACATCGTAGCAATAATAAATTAAACAATATACCCGAGGTCGTTCGTCCTGTTGGGCTTTAAAAGCGACATACTTTAGCTCTGTCTAACTCTATCAGATGGCTTGTGTCGAGATAGAGAATAAACATCGTTATTTTCAGAAAGGAGCTTTGTAGAGACCGAAGATGTGAGTAGAACACAAGAAAGAAACATAGCGTGCGTTAGCCTCAACGCAGATCAACGGTCACGCGAGGGGCATGGCAGCTGCAGTGCTTTCGAATTCAACTGCGCTGAAGCTTGCTGATGTATAATGATATAATAGACGATTTAAGAAACGACTCAAATATCTTCCTGGTGCTGAGTTCTCGGTGACTGCTATAGCGTATAGAGGTGATTATGTCAGCGTTTGCAAAAATGTGAAAGGGCGAACAGTTGGTCCCCCGCCCTGTTGGCGGATGCTATCAGCAGGTCGGCCCCGCAGAGCTTCTTGGCCACCGGTGATTGCCAGCCGAACCGTTATTCGGAAGCGCACAAAGGCGTCCCTGAGGGGGAGGGCATAGGAAGCGGCCGGCATTGCGCTCTGATGATGCCCCTGATTGTTCTACGGGCCGTCAGTGGCCGCTCGCTGGGCCGGCTCGCGGCGAGCCGGAAGTTTTATCACGGCCAAGACGTTTAGAGAGGCCAAAACGGACCGGCGGCAGCCAAAGCAAACAGGAACGCGCCCCCACCGAACCATAACTCCTCATCGGAATTGTCGTTGCCATCCTAATAGGAACTCCTAATGCCTCGGTCACTCCGGGTCCGCGCCGGCCGCGTAGGTACATAATGCGCGCGTAATGGATTGATGCCGGCGTAGGTGCGCGGCGTGTTTAATCCTCATTTCGCTGGGTCGCCAGGACTCCGGGCGCCGCCGCGAGGTGTCGCACCGAGTTTGTCCGTGCGCGCCCTAAGCAAGATCCACTGTTTCCGCGGTATAGCTCATCAACGCGGCCGATTACTCCGCAGTTTGCGTGCGCCATCTCGGCCGCTTCTCGTTAGGGGTGGCGAGCGGAGACTGATCTAAAACGAGACCGGTGGCTTTCATAGCGTCCGCAATGAAGTATGCACTCTGTGGAAGGCTCTTCTTCTTGTAGGACCCCTGTTCGTGTAAATGTATATGTGTTGTCCGTGTGCGCTCAGAACGGGAGGCACTTTCGAAAATGGGGTGTTATTGCAAGAAGCCATGAACTGCAACTTAATTGCGGAACGCTGTTTGGCTTTCATCATTATCCCTTATATTCTGAAACGTGATGTTTTGGAAAACGAGTCGCTTTCGGGAAGTAAATACTAGCAAACAGAGGGGAATTTTATTTTTTTTAGAACATTTATGAAATACGACCTTACAGCTCCAAAGGCTGCATATATGTTTCATTACTTTCTCATTGTGACGTAAGTGCTATGTTCGTTATTTGTTTTCCTTATGACAGATTGTTGGCTTACACACGAGTCATACGTCACTAGTAGGTATTCCGCACTATCCTGTACATTCTGCATTTCCTTTAATATTTCTTTTAGTATTCACGCTCTAGAGTGGGGTCGTTTCACTTGTGATTCTGTTTTCTTGCAGGGGAACACGAGATGCTTTTTTAAGTTTTTTTTTCTCGCGAGACTTCGTGGTTTTCGTACAAAGGCAGAAGAGAACAAGTCATCACCGCTCTATCTTGTTCCTTTATTTTTTTTTTCCTCTACGTGGGTTGCGTCCTTAACCTTCCTTCGTATTTTGGAATAGGTATTAGGCGCGATGCCCACCACAGGAGACGTGGACGCTGAGATCGCTGTGACGGGCAGGTTAGATCACGCGATTGACGCTGTTCCGGCGAGGGAAAGCGGTCGGTTGAACGCGTTGCTTTAAACCGCGATTTCTGGCGTTTTCCCCCTTTGAACAGCGTTGTTTTGCTCTCCCTTCATGTGCGTGGACACTAGAGCACATACATTCTGAGAAAATGTACTCAAAGTTATCGAAAGTGCAGCGTGTAACAACCGTAAGAAATCCGCGTAGTAAAGGGCAGCACATAGATGTTAAAATCGTGGCGCAGACAAACTTGGGCTCATGTTAAATGTTATCTAGCTACCACTCTCAGAGAGGCGCGTACCGGAATGTCGCTCTTGTGTGTTTGTTTCAAGCAACTTGAGAGAGGTTGCGGCTCGGTCCAGGGCTATGGTATGTTGGGTTGCTTCCCGCAAAACGGAGAAATTGCTTGCAGCGTGCTTTATTAGCCTATGCGTACTAAAGAGGAATGCTAATTTGCTAATGTCTCGTGTCAACCATGACCCGTCTTTAGACGCGAACCTACAATGATTGAAGGTACACGGTAGTGATGTTGCGCGCATCTCTTGAAGCGCCGATATGTTTGTTTGTTTTTTCCTCGAGAGCACACAAAAGTCCATTAAATGCGACACAGAATAGTTTTTCAGTTTTTTTTTTTTTTTTTTACAAAATTAGCGTGCTCGGTCCCCGCAGCTTCCCTAGCGGTGGCTGTAGCAGACGACGCCGGCATACAAATGTGCTGTCTAAGTCTTTTTGAGGAACGTGCTATTTTTTCGGATCAGTTATATCACACTTCGTGCAGTCACTGACGAAGCCAAAGCACCATTTGACTGGTTTCGTCAAAGCGAAGTCCACTAATCATAATATAAAAGAAGGTGCAAAAGGGACTGCGGGCTGAGAGGGAGAAAGAGCAGGCGCAGCAATCCAATCTTAAACATCACATGAATGCTGCCGCATAGCGGCGCTATACAGCATGTCCTCGCGCCCAATAGCTCAAAAAGGTCCAAGTATGGAAGATGCAGCAAGCACAGGACCGGGTTAAGTGGCGGAACATGGGAGAGGCCTTTCTTTGTCCTGCAGTGGACGTAGTCAGGATAATGATGATGATGATGATGATGATGATGATGATTATAAAACAGATGACATGTACTGGAACACAGTACCGCAAGCTCGGTCTTCATGAAAGAGCCGTGCTCATGGGTCTCAATGTGGAATTTGTCGCCTGCACATGACATGTGCAACCGGTTGGTTAAACTAAACCACTATAGATTCTGATGACCTCTGCATCGTATGTGGTCTGGTTGCATGAGAGAAAGCTGAAGAAGTAGAACGTAGTGGCGCAGTCGCGTTATGCTGTTGACAATACGGGAATGGCGAGCCACCGGGTGCAACTAGCGCTATCTAGCGTGTCCAACGTGGTATAAACAACTCGACCACTTGCGAACACAAAGGCGTGGCGCACTTTCGCGCTATGCCGCATCGTCTTCTTGCGTTCTTTAGCTTGCCGCACGTACTTTGCGATGTCGTTGCTTTCATCATCGTCTGGCCAATGACTTTCTTGAGGCTCACACACGTTTCGCACTTTCGTCGTATATGGGAACGGACTCGCGAGCAGCCGCCGAATAGTAGTGTGGTGGCGCAAGTGCGGCAAACAGACTCTTAAAAAAAAAGACAACAGCTGCGCTAGCTCGGAGCTCGGCTGCAGTGGTTACGTCGTGGAAGCTAGGGGTTATCTTTGTCACCTCAGGCGATGTCAGTGTAGTGAGTTGTCACGCATAGCACCGGATCACGTGCGTAAACTTCAAAATCCATAGATATTCCCTTCCTAACTATGTATATTCACTGCTGAGATTTGGTTCCGCTGGCTACCAACTGAGGTAGCCAGCGGATTGATTCCGCTGGCTACCTCAGTTGCGAAATGTTCTGAGTGATTGATCTATAAATGAGGTTTAACGTCCCAAAACCACCATATGATTATGAGAGACGCTGTGGAGGGCTCCGGAAATTTCCACCACATGGGGATCTTTAACGTGCACCCAAATCTGAGCACATGGGCCTACAGCATTTTCGCCTGCATCGAAAATGCAGCCGCTTCAGCCGGGATTTGATCCCGCGAACTGCGGGTCAGCAGCCAGGTACATTAGCCACTAGCCACTAGACAAGTGCGAAATGTTCTGTCAGAGCCCTTTTAAGCTGAGGAAATGGCTTGCTGTATTTATATTACCCGCTTCGAATGTGCACACCTGAACGCTTGAACTTCATTGAACTTGAATATCGCCTGCTTCAAAGTTCAAAGCCTATATAGTCATCCTCAACTAGTGAATATGAAATCTCACTTAGCCGACGTACGTCCCAATGATGTAATAAAGTGTCCTTCGCTGGTCAGACTGTTGGATTCGCATTACTATCCATTATACTCTTGAGCTTGTGGCTGTTACGGTGGCTGCCTATTGACTGTAGGTTTCGAAAAATGCTGGGGCTGGAGTGGGAGCGGGTTGAATCGAAGATGGAGTTAGTATATGGGGTGGGCAAAATGCTTTGCGGCTTCTTTGCTGGCTTCGATCCGCGCACCGTGGACCCAGATGGCCAGCCACTTGGCGCTAAATTTCGCTTAACCAACTTGTTAAGCTTTGGTTCGTTTTGTTGCTTCACCTCACAAAGACATCTCGAAAGTCGTCGTCGGGTAAAAAGAGGGAGGCATTCAGCGTGTATCCGTGTTCGGTAACGACGACGAGCCGAAAGATATTTCAGAGCGGAATAGCTTCGCGGGAGGGAGCAAATGGCGAAACTTTGGAGGGAGGTTTTTAGATGAGAGACGTTGGCTTCCGATGACCACTTTGGCGAAGTTTTAATGAGTTGGACGCAGCAATGATTTCTCTACTCCTCTTTCTGCTCTATAGCACTCTCCCTGCCTTCCTTCTATGTTTCACTCCTCAATTATTTCGAACATTTTGCTTTTTTCTTTATCTATGTTCTTTTTTTTTATTTCCCACTGTATTGTGTCCGCGTGTGTGTTTCCTTCATGTCGCAAGAATGATTGGCTCTTCGGAACGGAAGGCAGTGCCCGTCTTGATGAAAACAGTAGGAAACAAGTCAGTTACAACGACCCCCCCCCCCCCACCCACCCACTTTTTTTTTCATTCCTCCTTTCTTCGCCATTGCTGCTGTTGTTTAGTGATGGCACCAGACCAGGGAGAAATGAATCGTGAGTTTTCGAGGAGGTTGAAAAGGGGATGTTGCAGAAAATAATTCCGAGTAACACACTGCCGGACCCAGGCGTCGTGCCGTCGTCCCAGGGCGGCTGACGACATTGGCACTGACCCGTGCCCGCTAATGGACAAAGGCGACCGACGCCGTTGCTCTCGTTTCGCGCTGGCCACTTCTTGTTCGACGATGATGCTGTTGAATAAGAGCAGCCACACAAGCGCAGGGACGCATAAGCGTCGCACAGCCGGAGTGCAATATCTCCACTTTCTTTATTGTTTGCTGTCGGACGCATGGATAGATAACGCGTTCGTCGGAACTCCAGCAACGTGACTTGAAAACTTGCGCAATGTGGCCTTCGATGTGTCAGTCGTGCGATTTTTCGGAGCTAGTAGTCCATTGTGCGAATAGTTACTCGTTAGAAACAGCCATTCAGTGGCATTATTCAACGTATTTTAGAAGGGTCATATAGGAGTGATATATAGTTTAGTTTACGCTGCACACAATGCCCGTGCTCTAATTCTACCCAGTTGTCATTTCACAGGGTTGCGATTTAAAGTGTCTACAGCAGATAATTCGTCTACTACGCTGTTAACGTGACTGCTCTACCTCAAGAGGAGGCGACATCATACGCCGCAATTACGATATATATATATATATATATATATATATATATATATATATATATATATATATATATATATATATATATATATATATATGAGAGTGCCCCGCCGCGGTGGTCTAGTGGCTAAGGTACTCAAGGTACTCGGCTGCTGACCCGCAGGTCGCGGGTTCGATTCCCGGCTGCGGCGGCTGCATTTCCGATGGAGGCGGAAATGTTGTAGGCCCGTGTACTCAGATTTGGGTGCACGTTAAAGAACCCCAGGTGGTCAAAATTTCCGGAGCCCTCCACTACGGCGTCTCTCATAATCAAATGGTGGTTTTGGGACGTTAAACCCCACAAATCATCATATATGAGAGAGAGAGAGAGAGGGAGAGGTCCTTTCATGTCAAGTGTACCGGGTCAATTTTCGACCATCTTCTCCGATAATACTAAAGAAGAAGTCGTACAGGTATATCTGAATGTGAGAAGTAGTTATTGGGGCATTATAATTCGGAAGAAAAAAGTTGTGTTGCCTAGAGAGCGCTTCAACATTTTGGCACCGAAATGAAAGTGGGTCACGCTAAATAATTTAAATAATATTATTGGTCTGAGCAATTAATACGAAACAATTTTTCTTCAATCCAAAGGTGCTACTCTTGCATGACTATGGCAGTTTATTCATTTGTGTTCGAACTTTCTTTCTTTGTCCCCTTGGAAGAAATTTGCTATATGCTGCATGTTTAGCGTTTTTTTATTAAAAACACAATTTTTTTTGCCTGTAATATATTTACATATTCTGTTTAACATGTTTCTATAATAAATTAATAATAAAATACTTTAGAAGTGAATGGAGCGAAAACATTGCCAGAACATTGCTACATATACCAGTGGTATAGCGATCAACATGACGAAGAAGACGTCGACAGCAGGTATACTATAGACTGGCGCGAGCTCTTCGTTGTGGCAGCTCAGTTCAACCAGTTGTAAATGCATATATTGCCTCAAGTCTGCGTCTGCTGGGTATGTCTTCCTCGGAACAATATTCTGACAAATTTGGAAAAAACAGCATTTTGAGTCGTATTGCGGCTTAGTCTTCGCAATGTTGTGGGGGAGGCAAAAATATGGCTTATAAAATATTGCATAGTGCAGTGTGTCAGTAAATAAGGTATTCTGAAAGTTTCAAAAGAGTGCCCCGCCGTGGTGGTCTAGTGGCTAAGGTACTCGGCTGCTGACCCGCAGGTCGCGGGTTCGAATCCCGACTGCGGCGGCTGCATTTCCGATGGAGGCGGAAATGTCGTAGGCCAGTGTGCTCAGATTTGGGTGCATTTTAAAGAACCCCAGGTGGTCGAAATTTACGGAGCCCTCCACTATGGCGTCTCCCATAATCATGTATGTGGTGGTTTTGGGACGTTAAACCCACATATCAGTCAAATCAAGTTTCAATAGAGTGGATTTCGTTTCAAGGGAGAAGAAAAAAAAATCCATCGGAACAACCACCAGGTACACGAAGTTTTGGCTTTGCCTCTACTTCACTGCGTAGCACGTCCGCACGAGGTTCAAGTGGGGGATTTTCGGTAGCGAATAGTGCATGTCATATAACTGCTAGCCAAGTGTAGCCAAATCGGCATGTATAGCTTAGCCAGCTGTATCGAGCTCGCGCTCGCGCCAAACATAAGTCTTCTCCCGGTTCTGCTTTGAGCGCCTTGATCATGATATGATCTGCGGAAATTATACTAGCATGACTAGGGAAACACGACAACACAAACCAAGTATAAGAACTGAAAGTGGAAGCAAGCGAGATGTAAAAAACATAGAAAGAAAGGAATACCCGGAAATACATAAAAATAAGGAGATAAAAACACAGAAGAAACTGGAAAAGCGGACAGCAAAGAAAGGAACGAGGAACGAAAGAAAAAGCTGAAGAAAAACAATAACAGCGTCCTGCTCCGTACGTCCGTTAGGCTTGGCACAACGAGAGCGAAGGTGCCTGAGTATTTTTACCTCTATCCTTAGCGTTAGCGCTTCATCGGGTGATGAGTGGTAATAAGCAATCGTCCTCGAATGCTTGTTCCCATGGGTGTTGCTCTTTGTAGTTAATCTTAATCACTGGTCTAGTTGCCATCTTGTCTGAAGCCCCTTTCGTGTCATATTCAAACACGTATAGACAAATAAAAAAATTGCAGCATGTGGACTGCATTGAAATCCCTCCTGCAAATACGGTTGGGCTGCAGGTGCAATCTTGCCCGGCCGCTGTGCAACAACATTCGAACGCCGAATGCATATTAGATGGCGCCACAGTATATCTTGCAGCAGTGAACACAGCTATCACCATGGTGCGTGAAGTATACAATACATTCAGCATCTGAAGCCTCGTAAGTTTGTTTACGCGCACGTAAATCGATGATTGATGAGCACGTGGGTCAGCAATATACACTGTGTGTAAAAGAAAAAAAAATTGTATTTGATATCACAAATCGTTTCAATCTCAATTTTATGCGGGTAGATATATGGGACTTAATTTTTGTTTTTGTTGCTGTTCTTTCGATAACGACGGTTTGCAATCAAGCTTTGATTTTCAGGTAAGTGCTACAAAGCAAGCTCCAAGCAGTCTTCTGTAGGGGAATTCGATTCCTTCTTGCAGCGTGCGATATGAAAACTGGAGGGCAACATCGCTCGCACGTGATCGAACTGCGAAATATCCGGCCGCGCCGAGACGCGCAGGTGAAAGGAAAGCGATAGAAAAGGAAGCCGCGTTTCCACATGTGAGAGCGATGGCCAGCTTTGTGACGCATTTCCCTGCGCGTCGCGGCCGCGCTCATAAACATCTCTCGGTATATAGAATTTTTTTTTTTGCCTTCTTTCGCTATCGGCTTTGTTCCCGGGTTTCTCCGCGCTCCTTATCTGCGGTTATAATTCCTAAGACACGCAGCGACGTTTTAAATGTCACGCGGCTGCTCTTCGCCAGAACCGTTACACGGCCGAGCCTTTGGTGTGGGCCGAAAGAAAAGAATATTATTTATGGCCTACCTTCGCTGTTCCTCGCAACCTCCCTCCGTTATCATCAGTGCCGCGCTGAAATGGTACGGTACATGGAGTGTGTGCCTCGGTGCGATGGCCAGAACGCAATAAACCTTTACGGTGCGATAATTAGATACGGTTGGGAGAGACAGATTGGTGCGCCTGCGCAGGTTGCGGCTGCAGGCCGCGGCGGTGGGTCCCGGGAAGACGACGCCGGACCGTTAGCGCCGGCTGCGGGCTCTCTGGAGGGCGTTGGCCGTTTGCTGTTTCTGCTCGCCAGGCGGGCTGCTCCGTCGTCGTTTCATGTGAACCTATTCGGTGTTTGTAAGCAGCGGTGGGTGCCGTCGACATACTGAAGCGCTTGTAGCGGCCTCGTGGCACGTAAGCTCCGGCCAGCCCGAAGCTCGCCACCGCCCTCTATGATCATGTGACACCTGGAACGTCAGCTGCAACGCTGACGTGCCATATGTCACATCGACGCGTCGCTGCGCCTCAGTAAGTCTACGTCACCTACCGTTGTTTACAAACGTGGAATACGTCTATAATATAGGTGAAGTCCCAGGGTCCAGCATATATTTCCACTTTCAGATCACAATGCAAAACTTCAAATAGAAAGTGGTAACGCAAGCAATCGTGGGTCGCGAAATGCCGGCTGAGTGAGAAGATCCCTCGGCAAGCAGGAGTGGTTTCCTTCAGCTCCTCCGTTCGAGGCCAGAGGACGCGTATAGAGTGCACGAAAAGATTTGTGCATACGTGAATGTGGGTCCGCACTGATGCTGGAAGAACGGCCATGTTTTCGGCCGTCGTTTTGTCGCGGGAAGCAGAACTTGTCTTCTATAGTGTCATCTTGTTGTGAGTTTCCCCCCACCTTTTTCTTTTCTTTTTGGGAAAAGGTTCTGAAGGTTTCCTTATTTGGCGTTTAGTTTTGAAACTTGAAATTACAAGTAAAAACTATATACGCATTTATACACTACGTATATCGTACCTGGCAAATATTGCCGCGCGTTAATTGGGGACATATTTGACGGATGCAGGGAGGACTCAACGAAAGCTTAGAGCAGCGTCTGTGCAATGGCCTCATAAATGAGCTGCTAACTTGTTATGTCACCTGCGAGCTAGGGCTCGTTTCGTTTTGTTGATGAAATATAATGCATGCATTTCCCTTATTTATTCAATACCGATTGTAGTTGTTCACAACAGCGACAGCCGAATTAAGGCGCTTTTATGTAAACATCGCGCACCCTTGTAAAGGTGTTCTGTCTGTGAACACTCTGTGACACCCTAATAAACAATGGTATAGTACGAAGACAAATGAAATGCGATTGCTAGAGAGAAGCAACCAGGTGTGCTTTCTCTCTAGCAATCGCGTAAATTATGCAGATTAATATATGGGCTGCCATTGGGAAAATATGGCGCTGTGTTAAAAAGATCTTCACTCTGCGTATGACGCATTCGTACGTCAAATGCTTTTTGCGTGCTCTGTAGCATTGACGCTTATTTTGCTACTCGCGTGTCCGGCTGGTGTTTACGTAACTGGGCAGTTGGTTTGTTAAAAGTGCTTCAGTCACGATTGGGGGGTCTCTAAATGAGGCACGTCGCTGTCGGAACACGGACGGACACAGTTGTCATGGTCGGACTAAACAAAACAAGACATTTATTCAACTGCTTTTACAACGACATCGTCAGCCGAATTAAAATACATCAGTTGTTATCAACACGCTAAAAACAGCCTTACACAATATTCCACAACACTCAACAGAGTAACAAACACAAGGCTACGTCGCCGACGTTCGACGCACCACGAGGGCCCACGGCAGATGACCCGCAGTGCCTTCCACCGCGGACCCGCCGCAAGAGGCAACCGTTCGCGCCAATCGCCAAAAAGGCCCGCACATGTCTCATGTTCCGCCGCCCAGGCTTGCCGCCAGGCGTAACTACCGGCGCAACCGCGCTAATCATGATGATGGTGGTGGTGGTGGTGGTAATAGACGCTTGTGAGCACGACGCCACCTACCGCTCAATAGTTGTGAACCTTCAATGTGGCCTATACGCGTGAATTCACGTGTGCGCCACGAGACCACGAGACGCAACCGACTTTACAGGGGGGTGTTAGTACAAATATATATATATATATATATATATATATATATATATATATATATATATATATATATATATATATATATATATATATATATATATATATATATATATATATATATATGAGAGAGAGGGTGTTACGGAGGTTGCTTGATCGCCAAAAACCTGTGTTTGCGCTTTTCGCGTACTCGCCGTCTTATTTATATTTTATTTATTTTTTATTGTGCGCGTACATCACAATTAGTCGTGCGCACTGCGCAAAAGCTTATTTTGTCTTCGTAAATCGTTGACTTCTTTTTTATTTATATACGTACTTATCGGTTTCCGCGCATTGTTTATCGCAGTGAGGTGTAGTCGACTTCGCGTGCGCAATAAAATTTCGAATGCTGCTATGAAAGGCGCCGCGCGGCCTCTTCGATAAAACGAAGGTTCTCTGGGTCTGCCTGCTCATATTGTCGATTTTCCAACACTTCCGCATCTACACCGGCTCACCCCACTCCGCCATTGTTCGTACCGACTGCGTCCATGCCTCGGGAAATTAAGGAAGCAGTTTCGCGTGTGTGTACAATACATACCGCATCAGTGGCCACGTGTAACGAGGCATGTGCACGTGTATGCATATAAGACACGGCCATATATGAATACACTCTGACTTGCCTAGTTTCTATGTTGTTGGGGTGCGCGGACGCTTTCGTGCGTTATTTTTTTTTCTCTTATATTTTGAGACATTGAAAGCACCAAAGTCAAGTCTTAGCAATGGCAAAGAGTGTGTGGGTTCGAGGAAGGGGGAGAGTCTTTTTATGGGGCCTTCATTAGCCCTACGAGGGAGCACGTTGCCTGAACAGACGGGGTCTGGGCTGCCACCAAGCGATGCGCGCTCTTCTCCACACTGCCGCACCTGTTACGTACGACGGCGGGGAAAGTGGCGTGAGCCATGGGTCCCGAAACCTTCCCATGGTTCCGCTCGAAGCGCGAGTCATAAAAGCGGCCCACCATAGCGCGCCCCACTTCGATAAGGTGGCTCTGAAGAGGGCGGGGGGGGGGGGGGGCTATGCGCTGCCCACGAATTATCAAATGAACCACACACTTTGTGGGTGCACGCACAGATGCCTAATTATAGTAACGGTCAGAAGCAAGAGCCGAGCAACAGGGTCGAGGTTTTCCTCGCTGTGCGCCATCGCGATGCCCTTAAATAATTAACCAGGGCGGCAGCTCAATCCCTGCGCCCGAACTCTCTCGTGTTATTGTCTTGTTGCGCTTCTTTCTACCTGCGATCTCCCTGTGGAGAAAGGAAAGCGGTAAGCGGAAAACCACAGCACCAGTCCAGTATCGCGAGCCTCGTGATCTCTTGTTTCGTTGCGCTGTATACCTCCCCCAAACGCCCGGCCCCTTTCACGAAGCACTTCAAAACTGCGCTGTATTTCGTGTTTCAACGTTCGCATAGCGGGAGCCTGTAATAATAAGCATATCTCCTGCACTGCCTCGGTCGCCGCATAACATCTGCTCTATCGCACTAAGATGCGTCTTCGTCATAATGCTCACTCTTGCTCGTATTCGGGATGTCACGTGATTTTGCTTTAACAACAACAACAACAACAACAACAACAACAACAACACAATAATAATAATAATAATAATAATAATAATAATAATAATAATAATATCCGGGGCTTTACGTCCCAAGTTCACGGTATGATTTTGAGAGACGCCGTATTGTGGACGGCTGTGGAAATTTTGACCATCTGGCGTTCTTTAACGTGCACTAACATCGCACAAAAGACGCGCCTCAACCATTCCGCCTTCACCGAAATGGGACCGCCTTGGTCGAACCGGCGACCTTCGGGTGAGCAGCAGAGCAGCGTAGCCCCACCGTGGTGGACAAAGTTTCAGAGGTCTACTTTATCAAGACCCGAGGTGCGCTCATCCATTCCCGGTGGGGGTAAAAAAAAATCGCGTATACCTTCATGTGGCCTGAAACAACTGACGTTATCGCATATATCCGCAGAATGTGCCTCTTACACACATGTCTTTGCTGCCCGCTGTGGTTCTCTAGTGGCTAAGGTACTCGGCTGCTGACCCGCAGGTGGCGGATTAAATCCCGGCTGCGGCGGCTGCATTTCAGATGGAGGCGGAAATGTTGTAGGCCCGTCTGCTCGGATTCGGGCGCACGTACCCCAGGTGGTCGAAATTTCCGGAGCCCTCCACTACGGCGTCTCTCATAATCATATGGTGGTTTTGGAACGTTAAACCACACATATCAATCATCAATTAGCCTTCACCTACGGTGTCTCTCACGATCGTATGGTGGTATTGGAACGTTAAACCCCACATATTATCATGTTATCACATGTCTTTATTGACGGGTATGTGTTCTCACTGCTTCCACCGCGGCGTTCGTCATATTAAGTTTCAAGACCAGTGAACGCTTCCGTTAAGACCACTGAACAACATCGACGGCGGCAGAGATTGTGGCGATTCGTGAGGTAATTCGTTATATCGACGCAGCTCCTTCTTAACTGGACTATACCACATTATGTTGCCTTGAAAACTATCCATTCTATAAGGTATCAGTGGATTCTAGGGCACTGCGGCGTATACATGGAAACAAGCAGCTCAATGCGGTGACTAAGATGGCTCACGATAACGCCACATTATTGGCCATTGCATTTTCAAGACCGGATTCTAACACTGTTTTGTTTACTCTCTTCCGAGAAACTACAGTAGCATGTTGGTCTTTACCAGATCACAGTCACCCCGGTCTTTACTAACTCCACAAATATACGCATATTAGAATATTGCTAGACACGAAAAGGTGTAGTGCAAGCTTACTGCACCGGCTACGGATGGGTGTGGCGTTCCCTCGTCGTTACCTATGCACCTGCAGACCGTGCAGACAGTTTGAATTGTGAGGCCACTGGCACCACTAACACCTACTGCGAAAAGGCTCAAGTTTCCCACTTGCTTTTGTTTTACACACGCGCGCATGGACACATCTAGCCAGCCGCAAGGACCACCGCTATTACAAATATGAATAAAACACACCACTCGCATAAAGATACAAGCGCATCATGTATTGTTTAGGAAACTATCAGACGTGATCAATACTTCACGGCCCCCGTGCGTACGAACACGGCAATGCGATCGCACTTGGGCACAAAAAATAATAATAAAGTGGTGAACAAATGAATGGCCTCCGAACTTACGCCACTATTCTGCTTACGCGCTATTGTGTAGGCAGGTGCGAATGCAACGAAAAACGGACGCAACACGGCGCGCAGCCTCAACTGCGTTTAGGGTTTCTCGATGAGCGGAGGCGCGCGCACATCGAAGCACCCTAACTGCGTTCAAATCGTACGTTGATAGAGAGCCAATCACTTCAAACCTCAGTGCGTGGAGGTCAAACAGTTCAGGACCTGAAGCGTTGAGGTCCGTATTGGTGTGAAGCTCTCGCAGTGAAGTTGTGAGTGTAATGCTGTAATAAGTTTGTCTCGCGCATGGTTATTTACAGCGTGTATTATATTACGTGCGGTAAATGCACGTGCATGTCGGTGCACGTTGGAGACCCCTATGTAGTCGAAATTTCCGGAGCCCTCCATTACGGCGTCTCTGCAATCATATGGTGGCCTTGGGATGTTGAACCCAACAATTAATATTAATTAAATGTCAGGTTTAGACCACGATATCATTATGAGAGACGCCGTAGTGGAGGGCACCGGAAATTTTGACCATCCGGTGTTATTTAACGTGCTCTGACGTCGCACAGTACGCAAGCGTGTACCATTTGGCGGCCATCGAAACGTGACCGCCGCGGCCGGAATCGAACCCGCGACCTCCGGGTCAGCATTCGAGCGCCTTTTATTCGCTACATCACCGCGGTGGACCGACAGTTATTGTCATCACTTCGTTTATGTATGTCTTATCTCCAGGAATGCTATAGCCAGCGCAACTCATTGTCAAGGCTGCGAGTGTAATCCACTCGTTTCGCCTGGGAGCGTCACGTGGCACGCTGTTCTTCCACAAGGCGGCAGCTGACGAATAAACCGTCGCATGCGAACTTGAGCCATTAAACCTGCCAGGGCGAGACCCTATCAATGATTGCAAGAAAATGAATTTTCGAGGGCTTTTTTATTTTCCTAAATAGGTACAATCAAATGACTCTAAAACATACCCCCTCCCCCTATTTTTCGTAGAATCAGTGAGGGCCGCGCCCCGACAAGCTTGATGCCTCAAGTTGGCATGCTGTGGGGTTTATTGGTCAGCAGCTGTCTGGTGCGAAGATCACTTGCGACGGAATGACCTCTGTCAAATATGAATGTTGCACTTCGCCACTTGTATGGTGTATACTTGCGGCACTGGCTAAGACTCCTAGGGATTGCGTTGAGTTGAATGAACTTTATTTGTCCAACGGTTGTTGCTGTGCCCGTGGCTAGGCTGCCGACACATTGTTCGAGGAGCATCTTCCGAGGTTCTCGGCGACGGCCCTGGTCCGCTGGACGACCCACACCAGGCATAAGCGCCCAACATAGGCAACGGGAAAGCGCCTCCCGTCGTAACTCAATTGGTCGAGCATCAGACTCTCAATTCGAAAGTTGGGGTTTCAGATCTCACCTACGGAAATGGGAACGTTTGGTCCACCTAAATCGATTTAACCTGGTGTCATTATTACGTCGTCGTCGTCGTCGTCGTCATCACCACCATCATCATCATCCTCATTATCATCATCATCAGCCTGTCTACGCCTACAGCAGAACAAAAGCATCTCCCATGATCCGCCAATCAACCCGGTCTTGTGCTTTATGTTGCCACGTTCTCTCTGCGAAGTTTTCAATCTCATTGCCCCACCTGACTTTCTATTTCCCCATCGTGCGTTCGCCTTCTCTGGGAATACATTCAGTTACCTTTATGGCCCAGCAGTTATTCTACCTACGTGCTACGTGCCCGGCCCTTGTCCATTTCTTCTTCTCGATTTGAACTATGATATATCCTTAACCCCGGTTTGTTCCCTGACCCACTCTGCCCTCTTCTTTTCTCTTTGGGTGACCCCTATCGATTTCCTTTCCATCGCTCGCTGCATCGCCCTCAATTTAAGCTGAACCCTTTTTTTAAGCCTCGAGGTTTCTGTTCCGTAAGTAATTACCGGCAAGATGCAACTGTTATATACCTTCCTTTGAGGAATAGTGGCAGTCTACCAGTAATCATTTGATAATGCTTGCCGACGTGATCCACCCCATCTTTTTTCTTCTAGTTATTTCCCTCTCATTGTTGGGCTCTTCTGTTATTACCTGTCCTAAGTAGACATAGTCCTTTACAACTTCTTGCGTCTCTCCACCTACCGCAAAGGGCTGTTTTCTGCCGAGACTGTTGCGCATTACCTTAGTTTTATGCATATTAATTTTAAGACCTACTTTCCTGCTTTCCGTGTCCAGTTCTGTAATCATGAGCTGTAATTTGTCCCCTGAGTTACTCATCAAGGCAACGTCATCTGCGAAGCCCCGCCGCGGTGGTCTAGTGGCTAAAGTACTCGGCTGCTGACCCGCAGGTCACGGGTTTGAATCCCGGCTGCGGCGGCTGCATTTCCGATGGAGGCGGAAATGATGTAGGCCCGTGTGCTCAGATTTGGGTGCACGTTCAAGAATCCCAGGTGGTCAAAATTTCCGGAGCCATCCACTACGGCGTCTCCCATAATCATATGGTGGTTTTGGGATGTTAAACCCCACATATCAATTAACGTCATCAGCGAATCCCAGGTTACTAAAATACTCTCCATTAACTTTCATTCCTAACTCTTCCCAATCTAGGGTTGTGAGAACCTCCTGTAAACACGTTGTGAATAGCAATGGAGAGATCGTGTCTCCCTGCCTTACACCCTTCTTTATTAAGATTCTGTCACTTTCTTTATGGAGAACTGTGGTGGCTGTGGATCCACTGTATATTTCTTCCAATGTGTTTATTTAGTTTCCTAAATACACTAAAACAGGACTAAAAGGTGTAGGGAGGTTAGTCCCTTTGGATATCAACTGACTTGCTACAACTATTCGTCCTTTTGGGGACTAACTGCAAGTAGATAAACAGTCAGTCCTTGAAGGACTGCAAGAGGACTAAGGGTTTTCCCGAGAGGACTAATAGTTATTCTCGTAAGGACTAACTGTTGATCTCGAGAAATCAGCCCTGGGAGAGGGAATGTTACTCGTTAGGTATGAACTGTTATTTCATTTGAACAGTTTTTGGAGGGACTAATGATGAATGCACTATTCATTAACTTGGCCATCTACCCCAGACTGAGACGATAGCTCACGTCAGCTGCGCCCTACTAAGCATTACATTCGTGAATGTGTGTTGGAACGAAAAATGGCAGAGACCAATTCAAAGCTAGAAACATTTATTTTCCACAAACAGTATGTCATGCGCACCAGCGATGTTCACCGTCGGCTGTTGTGCCCTCTTATCTGCGAGAAATATAACAAAAAAATCTTATAAAAATAAACTAGCTAGAACACCACGATTTAATTGCCTAAGCCCTAATAAAACGCAGTCGAAAGCTCATAAAACATGCTAGAACATGCTGCGCACAGTGCTTTTTCAGCTTTCACACTATTTATAATGTAGTTTGCCAAGGTGACATAAATGAAAAACTTGCCTTGAAAATTAACAGACGTACGTCATTTCTAGAGCCAGGTAATCCAGAAAATGATGATCACACTTCAAGGTGACGGCGTCCATTCTTGAAGTTTTGCAGAAAGAAAGCCGCGAAGGAGCCCTGCATGTAATCTGGGGGTGTCCATTTCTTCTCAGGAAAGTTGTGGTGTTCAGTACATTGAACAGCCGTCCAATGTACCCATTGAGCCCATTGTTCCCATGGTCGCTGAACGATCGCAGAGCCAGAGTCCCCTCTAGTTAATTTTGGGAAAGTATGATGTAAGGCTCTTCGATGACGTGATTTCGCAGTGCCTGCATTACTGCTGATGTGTCGACATAGTCAAATGCCTTCTCGTAATCTATGAAGGCTATGTATAGGAGTGATAATATAAATATGGTCTATTGTGGAGTAGCCTCAGCAAACTCCTGCTTGGTCTTTTGATTGAACTCTAATGTCGCCTTATTTCTATTAGCTATTATTTTGGTAAATAGTTTCTAGAGAACAAAGAGTAAGCCGATTGGCCTATAATTTTTCAAGTCCCTGGCGTCTTCTTTCTTATGGATTAAAAAGATGTTGGCGTTCTTGCAAGATTCTGGTACCCTTCGCGTCAAGGTACACTTCGTATATAAACTGGCTAATTTTTCTAACACAATTTCTCCACCCTCTTTCAGGGGGTCCGTTGTTATCTTATACTCACCAGCGAATTTGCCTCTTTGCATTCCTTTTAGGGCTTTCCTTACTTCCCTTGTCGTCACTAATAGAATGTCGAATTCTCTGTACTATATTGTTCCTCACAATATTACCCTGGCTGTTTTGGCTTCTGTACAGTTGTCTGCAGAACTTCTCCGCCACCTAGACTATCCTATTTATATTGGTTATCACATTGCATTCCTTGTTCCTTAATTCATAAATCCGATTTTTGCCTATATGCACATCTTTGCTTTCGCAGCTTTTATGATTCTGACGTTTTTTACAGCCTCCTCAATTTTCTCCATGTTATACCTTCTGACCTCGGCTGCCTTACGCCTATTGATTAACTTGGAAAGCTAGCTCTATTTTGTCGGTTGCATTTGATGCTTTCATGGTTTGTCGTCTCTGAAGATCTTTCGTCTCCTGCAGATATAGTTTGTCAGTGTCCTGTCTAGTGACTGTCCCTCCTACTTCCATTGCACACTCTTTGATGATACTAGTAAGATTATCGCCTATTGTGTCAACGCTAACGTCTGTTACCTCGTTTAGTGCCTCGAATCTATTCTGAAGTGAAACTCTGAATGTCTGTACTTTCGCTCTCGCCGCTAGTTCAATTATTCGCTTCTTGCGCATCACTTCTTGTCTTTTCTTTTTTTAAATCTAGGTGAATACGAGCTCTTGCCATTTTATGGTCACTGCATCAGATCTTGCCAACTACTTCTACATTTCATACAATGCCTGGGTGTGCAAACAGAATGAAGTGTATTCCACTTACGATTAGCCAGTTTTCTACAAAAGGTGTTCAAAATCAGTAAATTATTATGCTCTGCGAACTCTACCAATAACGCCCTTCTGATGTTTCTAGAGCCGATGCCATATTCCCCCACAGGATGGTTGGTCTCCGGCCTGTTTCTAGCCTATTCTGGCATTAATGTTGCCCATTTGTGTGGTATACCTGTCTTTATTAATGGATGAATGCCCCGCCACGGTGGTGGCGAAAGTACTCGGCTACTGACCCGCAGGTCGCTGGATCGAATCCCGGCTGCGGCGGCTGCATCTCCGATGGAGGCGGAAACGTTGTATACGTCCGTGTGCTCAGATTTGGGTGCACGTTAAAGAAACCCAGGTGGTCGAAATTTCCGGAGCCCTACTCTACGGCGTCTCTCATATTCATATGGTGGTTTTGGGACGTTAAAGCCCATACATCAATGAAATCAATTATTAATAACAGAATCTACGTCTTTGTAGAAGCAACCAAATGATCGTCATTGCTCTATGTAGGCGCGTAGACATGTACCACCTTCATCTTGTACCATGTGGTAAACTTAATTATCATATTTGCCGCCCTCCCACTGATGCTACAGTATTCCTCTGTGTTGCCAGCGATATTCTTGTATATAAGAAATCACACCCCTAGTTTTTTTAGTTTTTTTTCTGTCAATTAATCCATGGTAGCCTCGTTCTTCAGCTCTGTATAAGCCTCACGTGCAGATGCCGAACCATTCCCAATCGTATATTCAATTAAAACGCGTGATAAGGGAATCGTTTAAAAAAAAAAGAAATTTGGTGTGCGGCCTCATTGGCGACCACCTGCCAGTAATGCACTTACCAGAGCAGAATAGGCCACCCTGGTGAATACTTGGCCACTACCTCTCATGACTACAGCAATTATCCCTTGATGCTCAGTACCCAGTGGCTGCGAAGCTACTGTCCAAGGCCGCGGTCAGACCTGCGACGCAGCGGAGGGTGCTAAGAATATCTGGGTCCGGACAGGCCACCACTGGAATCTGAACTTGGCTACCTTCAACGCTAGAACGCTATGTAGTGAGGCTAGCGTCGCTTTCTTATTCGAGGAATTAGAGGGTGTTCAATGGGATATAATAGGGCTCAGCGAAGTTAGGAGGACACTCCATTATTACATCACTGCACTCAAACAGAACTATTAATGCCAGCTATGCTTTCCCTGGCTTAATTGTCTGTTAGAATAGTTTTATTTTTTACAAAGTAAACAAGGCTCTCGAAAAAAATTTCCCTTCTTGCGTTCGTTAGGTTTGTACACTATAAATACGGTTACCTGAGATGTAACTTTGGGCGTGAGTAACTTATAAATTAAAACTTACAAGAAGCTTCGTTTTTATGTTTTCGTTATTTTGTGGTGTCTAAAGGTTACAAACCCATGCCTAGGTTACCATGGTGAAAAGCGCTGTTTAACCTGACCGTAGCAACCTATGCATAACACAGTAATTTACGTGTACGCAGCCCTTGCCGCTTCACTCGCCTAAAAGAAGAACGGGTAAAAGGCGCGGCATGCGAGCGTGGTTTTCGGTTACCCCTTGGCACCTGGCCGGCTCGGCTGCGATCGGCGCCGTGAAGTCTAGACGGTGGGCGGGCGCCACCAACGGGCGCCACCGCTGATGCAGCGCATGCACCCCACGTGCAGAGCAGTGCGTTGCAGGCCGCGCCGAATCAAGGGCTCCTCAATGCGCGCCCCCCCCCCTGCTCATCCCCCCTTTGTATTGAGGAATCCTAGCTGAATCGCCCGAGCAGCGACGAAGTGGAGCACGTGTGGCGCGCCGCGGCGGTTGCGACATGTTCTTCCTAGTTTCGGTGTGAGCGGAGTGAAATAGGCGGTGCCGCTGAACAGCATGGACGTGGCAACCCCAACGATGCTTCTTGTGAGTGTCAGCGCTACGTCGTTTTTAAATGCGAATCATTTCTTAGCGAACTTCGGCAACTTTGGCCGTATCTATTTATCTCCCTATCTATCTAGCTGCCTATGACTTTTAGCTCTCCTGGCCGTTTTGATAATGGGGTCTTTACCAAAATTGGCATGGCATAACATGACTGCATGACGAGCATAAGTGACAGGCCCTAACGTGCGTGTCATGCATGTCATGTAAGAACATGACTACATATCACGCTCATGATTCGTTCGCGGCCGTTTCGCTAGCTTCACTATACCAAATTTAGTATTACGTGACGTGAATAGACGATGAAGGTAAATGATAATCATGACATGGGTGTTATGTAAAACATGACTACATGCTACGCTCTTAGTGCGTGGCTGTTTCGCTAGCTTCACATATACCGAATTTGGTGTTACGTGACGTGAATGACGGACGAACACAAATGCCAGGTGCAAACATGATAATCACGACATAGAAGTCATGTGCAGCGTAATTTACATGCCTAGCACTTCTGGTGCTGGTATTGCAAACGTCAGTGGTGCTGTCGTTCGCGACGATAAACAACATACTTGCAGCTTATCACGATACGTGAGTGTGCGTAACATTTCCATTTGCGTTTACTGTGTACTACGTTCTTCCGCCTCGTAACGTTGTGCTGATTTTAAAGGGACATATCATCTTTCCTATTCGTGCTTCGCATATCATCGATTCTCACTCTACGCGGTATCTGCAAATTTTTGGATTCACTGGATGACTCCACAGGAAGCGCCTTTCGTTGCGTCTGCTGCAACCGCTGTCCAACGGCTCGTGGTCGAATAACAGGGTTGGGTAAGTGGCTTTTGTTCCGGATACACTTTAAAGGGCCGCTCACCACCCCTCGTTTGAAGACGACGGGGTGATTTTCTCCTCTCCTTCATACACACGATGCATCCTCCTGGACCCTCAGTTCTTGAATGCACGTTAACAATATCAGCACTAAGCGCTAGAGCCTATCAGGACTTCGCGCTTCTCGGCTGCACGCTGTTATCGCCGCTTGCGCAGTTGTAAACACACAAAAAAATAAAGTTTGATCGGTTGATTGTGCACGATATTTATGTGAGACAAAAAAGAACGGATGGGCTGCTGCATGGCAAAGTAGTGCAGGAGACAAATCACGTGTGATATTTCGCGTATATCAACGAATCGAGAGCATGTACGCTGTTGAAGTCACGGGAACTACTGGCTACGTCACAGTATAGTGCGCCAAGAAGGACGAGAAATATCAGGAAAGACTATTGCGCTCTTTTTTGTATTTTCGCAGCCTGGTGAGGAGCCCTTTAAGGTATGAAGCCAAGTGAAAAAAAATCATTTTTTTTTCTCAAAATGTCGTTTGTGGTTTTTGATTGTGTTAAATGAGCAATTTATTACCCGTCATTTTGCCGTATAAAGCTTCCGTCTACGCCGTCTCTTTCAAAAAATACAAGCTAATATGTTAGACCATCCGCCCCCTAGAAACTTAAAATGCCAGTTTTGTGTGCACCATAAAATTAGCTTGATATGTACTATTTTGTAGGTTATTTAGCCATCATATCAAGTGATAACTGCTGACATGTAATAATGCTATGAAAGCATCGTCAATGCACCATTTTCAATCATGGAAATCATAAACAACACACGACTGATAATGAAGCAGGACGGACGAACGAAGACCTAACCGAAACGTGGGAGGCGAAGCTCGCCCTCGAGGACCTGGAAGAGCAACAACAACTCGTCGCCAGGGCCAAGAGGGCAGTAGAAGCCAGAGGGTCCCTGGACTAAGGAGCCCTCCCACCTCAGGGTGACACCGGGCATTGCTCGGGGCACTGTTTCAAAATAAACGTTTACTTCTCTCTCTCTCTCTCTCTCTCTCTCTCTCTCTCTATCTCTCTCCCTCTCAATAAGGGAACGTGTAAAGTGGTACATGTTTTGTTCGCGCTCAAGGACACGTATGTAAGCCTGTAAACCATCAAATTTATATTCTTGACTATGTGTGACATTTCAATATTTGAAACAGAAGCACATTTGATAATGTCAAGCAAATTCGGATCGGCCCTGGCCCTTACACTGGAAAAGAGTGTCTAACAATTGATCAGCACCGCAGCGCGAAAGCGCCTCGTCGTGGCACTAATGCTACGAAACAAGCTAGAAAAAAATTTAGACTTGCGGCTCGAGAAAAGGCACACAGTAGTAAAATCCACGATAAAAATGGCAACAAGTGTTGATAATTGTAGCCCTCATGATCTTCTTGTGTAAGCGCTAGACCTGTTCTAACTATTTTTGATGATTTTCTCGGAACATGTATTTCGGCTATTTTTCCGCACGTGAACAGTCTCACTATTTTCCTTAAGGACATTTTTCATTAAAACTTGGCACACTTTCTTATTACTCTAGCAGGCGTGCAATGAACCTCAATAAACAAAATCGTGCCACAAGATTTCAAATGGCTGCCACTAGTGCGAGTGCATACTTGTTTGGTTAATTAATTGGTGTGTTTTATTATTTATCAGATCGCATTGGCTTTGGTTCATTGCGCAGGTGAATAGATTATGTCCCTTTCAATGAGCAGAACTTCTAAGAGTGTTCGCGCAAGGCATACTTTTAATGAAATTTTAATCTGCCAAAATAACGTAACATACGACTTGATTTATAATGCTCACATTGGCTTAAAAGGATGCGCTTTCTAATGCAGCATCTAATGATTATTGCTTTTCAAAAAGTTTTCGTCACTTCGCCCCATACCTTAATGGCATGTCAGGTGTTTCTTACTTCAGTACTTGTAAATCGGCTCCTTTCTCATCTGTTGGGAGTGACCTTATTAGTGAAGTTAGTTGTTAAAGTGCTTCGGTTAGCATTACATATAAAATGTTTAGTCGGTTTATCATTGCTCATGATCGATCTATTGCTGGCGACACTCTGGCAGATATTTTTGTCGATATGTCTGCTATCTGTGCTCTTTCTTATAGCCAAGTACTATTGCAGCTGCCTCGTGTTGTCGTGTGCTATCTCCGAGAATTAAGGCAATTATCCTTCTGCAAATAAATATCTCTTTTTTTTTATGTGTGCTAGTGCTCTGCGGTGATTACGGGCTTTCGTGTAGCCATAAATGCGCACGCTTCCAATGCATGGCTGCGGCATTGATATTTTGAACCTGTGTTCTAGAACTCTGTGCCTGATTTCTTTCTGTGTATGTGAATTGAGTTTTGCACCGTAAGATTTTTACGCTATACTCTTGGGGTTTGATACGTGGGGTTTAACGTCCCAAAACCACCACAAGATTATAATAGACACCGTAGAGGAGGACTCCGGAAATTTCGACCACCTGGGGTTCCTTAAAGTGCACCTAAAACTGAGTACACAGGCCTACAGCATTATCGCCTCCATCGAAAATGCAGCCGCCACAGCCGGGATACGATCCCGCCATCTGTGGGTCAGCAGCCGAGTACCTTAGCCACTAGACCACCGCGGTGGGGCGACGCTTGGGGCTTTAGTGGAAATACTTAGTGTGTGTCGCTATTGAATTATGCTTTATGCAACACTTAAACGAACCTGGTTGAATGAGGGTTCAGCGCACCGTAAACAGTGTGTATAGACGGGCATAGATAGCGTGACAGAATTTCACGTATCTTACGACACGATTCCGTCTTTTATTTCAGTCTGTATTCTACGTAGGTCAATGTTAATCATCTATTTTGCTATACCTTAACTACATTTTTCCAGCTTTGCATCGTAGTCGTGCTCATGGTTTAAAAAGCAGCATTCGGTGACATGGATGAAGAGAAAGCTGAGGGCAGTGTCGAAAACGTTTTCATGCAAAGAACAACGTTAATGCACATTCATCGACGTCGTAAAGCACTCGAGAGGCTATTCAAGGCACACACTAATCAACGAGTTTTGCGGAATAATCTTTCTTAAGTTTTGCGAGAATTTTCGTATGCTGTTTCGTCATGGCTCTATTATGATATTTGGCAGATTGCTCTACCAGATGCCCTGTAAATCACTGCACCTCGGGTGTATACGTGACCTGAGCACACTTGTGTATACGCTCGAAGCGCTGGGAAAGTAATCCGGATCTCCAATGAAAATATACAGTGGTCCGTCGTTTTTCGCCTGCTCACACATTACATAAAGGAATTTTGAGTACCCCGCCGCATTCTTACCAGTCCTTGTCCTGCTACCGAAGCTTGTTCTGACGGACACAACCAGTTCTCGTGCACTGCTCACAAACTGCCCGAAGTATCTTTTTTTGTTCTGGAAAAAGAAAAGAAGAATATGTTTTCACCATGTACCCCTGTGATACGTCTGATATATATATATATATATATATATATATATATATATATATATATATATATATATATATATATATATATATATATAAATATGAAAGTAGATGCGCTTTCACATAACAACTGTTTATTGTGCCGACGTTTCGACAGGAACCCTGTCTTTTTCAAGGCCTTGAAAAAGACAGGGTTCCTGTCGAAACGTCGGCACAATAAACAGTTGTTATGTGAAAGCGCATCTACTTTCATATTTATAACCTTGCGGCAACCGAAGTTATTCTTCTGTATATATATATATATATATATATATATATATATATATATATATATATTAGGTGAACTAAAGTGCATTCATATAAACCTATATACTCGCTTCTGTAGACATTGGTTTAAAAATATGAATTTTATTACTCTATACAGACTTTCTATACTACAATAGATGGGAAATTTTTCGTGGACCAGTTTATAAAAGCTAGTGTGGCTACTTATATATAGACGGTTTATAGACGAGTCTGGAATACAGCTATAGGCTGTCAATTAGTTTAATCGGCATATGTCTACAAACTCTGTAAGGACTATAGGTAACAATATTTTGTAAGGGCTGTGGCACTCCTGGGTCAAGTTAACATAACTTGTGCGTATGCTCGCAAAGAAATCAGACGGTCACCGTCTCGTTGAAATGTACGAAGCAAAAAGTTTATGAAAAAAAAAAGTTCTGTTGGGACCACTACCTCGTCATCAGCGCAATTTTCTAAAAGCGCTAAACAGGTTTTAATGCTTGACAGAACTCGATAATAGCCCCGCCGCGGTGGTCTAGTGGCTAAGGTACTCGGCTACTGACTCGCAGGTCGCGGGATCGAATCCCGGCTGCGGCGGCTGCATTTCCGATGGAGGCGGAAATGTTGTAGGCCCGTGTGCTCAGATTTGCGCGCACGTTAAAGAACCCCAGGTGGTCGAAATTTCCGGAGCCCTCCACTACGGCGTCTCTCATAGTCATATGGTGGTTTTGGGATGTTAAACCCCATATATCCATCAGAACTCGATAATATACTATAAGGTATTCATGAACTTCCAAGATTTTGCTTCATCGTCTCCTTCCTGATCATAATCAGCACCTTCCCTCTCCTTTTTTTTCTGACCCCCTCCCTTTCCTAACACTGAGTAGCTGGCCAAAAGTAGATTCAGGCTGACCTCTCAGCTTTTCTGTCACAATAAACCTTTGTCTCCAACGTTAGATGGATGCAAGGGGTACATCCCGTCTTTCGGCGTTGTAATACATACTGTTTGGATTTAACGTACCAAAACTACTATGTGAGGATTCGCTCCCTGGATTTCGTGCCGACCGGTTGTGCCCCCGCGATCTCCGACAACAGCGCAGCTTTGGCCGAGAGGGCTCGCCCTATAGCCATCTCCTGACGCCGACAAGAGCTCTCGCCGAGTGGGGCCCCGTCCTCGGACTCCTGCGACCGTGTCCATATTTCCTATCTTCTCCTTACTTCCGGATGTCGCTGCCCCTGCGCCATGCTCTCTCCTTCCCCCTCTCTCTATATGTGTACCTTTTAATCCTATCCTTTTAGTCCCTCCTTACCCCCAACCCTCGTGAGCTACAGTTGAGGTGTCTTCCCCCTGAGAGACAGTTACTTGGCTCACTTTTGTCTTCTTTTCATTTAATAATCACCTCCCCCCGCTATGTGAGGATGAGGCAGGGGTGAGGTAGATCTTTTTTTTTGGGGGGGGGGGGAGGGGGAGGAAGGTAGCACCTTCCACCTTGGTGTGAAGTGGGGTCTGTGGAGACTAATGTGGTCGATTGTCATTTCGTGCTCTTCATGTCATGAAAAATAAAGAAACAAGAAAGGTGGGGGGAGGCACTGTCTTGATGCGATAATTCTTGGCTACGCCATTGTTACGAGAAACGCCGTATTGGGAGGCTCCATAAATTTCGACCTCCTGGGGTCCTTTAAAGTGTACGTAAATCTAAGTGTACGAGCCTCTGGCATTTTCGTAGCCATCGAAAATGCAGTGCCGTGGGCTGAATTTTTCAGAGTTATGGAAACCGAGAAGGGCGCTTGACAAGCGATGTCTACAGTACTTATAATCAATCATAAAAATGCCTATGGTTAGAAGCATGAAACTGAGGTGATGCTGTTCCTCAGGAATTATGTGTGTGTTTTTTTTCGTATCCCATTGGTGTTATTTAATGTACCATCTCCACAGCCGGTTATATGTCATGAAGCTCTCAATTGGAAGTGTCTGTCCAACAATAAGCCCATTGGAACTTCGAAAATATATGGGACATAGCGTGACGCAGCGAGCTAAGCTGTATATAACACTGTTAACGACGATGGAAAACCGTAGACTGAGGAAGAGTGGGCGACCACATTTAAAATACCGCCTCCTCATAAACAACAGGTAGTAACTTTATTGTTTGGCTGCTCTAGATTACGTTCCTTTGGATGTCATGCATCTTACATCTTCCCGACATCCCATGAGACTCACACCGTCCTCTACAACCGTAAAAACTCGTCACGTAGGGTGTAAATTACGATCACCATCAAACTCTTAAAAAAAAAAATGAAACATATTTGAATACTCCTCCATCATTCTAACGTTCTGAATGTTTTTTTTTCCTTAGTTGTACAACGTGCGTCAATCGGTAGTACTACGAAACTGGTCCAATTTCATGGACGTCTGACTCATGTTAACTTTTCGAACATATTATTTACATTATCTTGGTTAATTTACTCGATTCTATTGCCAGCTTCTCTTCTTAGAGCGCAGCTCTTCGATGTGTTGAGCGTTGCCCCTTGTTGCCCTATGTATATAGTCGTGGATGTAGGCCCTACCGCGTCTATCTCACGCGCCCCGAGCCACACCAACGCTCTACTTTCCTTTGCCGAGGCCAGCTTGGTTGAAAATTTTAAAGAAAAAAAAAACAATAAATAAATGAACCGAACGAGCGCAGCCAAAGATCTGGCAACGCGGCTTTCTGCTATTCCTCGGGCCGGCTGCATTGCTCTGAAACCTATGGCGGCCGAAGCAACTAATATAAAGCAAATAAAAATTGTATAACGAAGTACTTTCCTAAGGCGTTATAAAAACTACAAATAAAAATTAGTCTGTAATTGTATGTGCACAGTACCATATATGCAGTTCTGAAATGTTTCGTCTCAGTATATCGCGGGATGAAACACGCATACAACTGCGGTCACGCTTTTATCTTACGCAATACGCTTTCACTTCTTTACGTGGGCATTTTTTTTTGTGCTTGACTGCCAATTCACAGGTTGTTGTTGAGCATTTTTATTCCTTTATCTAAGCCATTACATGCATTGTTTTTTTTTTTACTGTTCGAGTTATGATTTCATCTCTGCATTTGAGTAAACCGTATACACGTGTTGCAGTTCGGTTTATTTGATAATCATGTGTTCTTTGTCTTGTGCCCTAGGTGTTTCACATTGGCTCAATTTAAGGTCCTAATTGTTTCTAATAGTCGTGAATCATCTGCTGGTAAGCTACACTGATCCTCGATCTACTTTCCTTCTGATGCTTCGCACGATGTGACTGATACGCTGTAGTGGACGGATTTGGAAATTTCTACCACCTGGTGTTCTATAACGCGCACCTAAATATACGGACCTTTAGCACTTCGCTTCCAACGAAATGCGGTCGCCGCGGCTTGGATTGGATCCCGGCACCTTCGCGTCAGCAATTGAGCACCATAGACACTAGGCCGCCGTTCTGTCTGTCTGTCTGTCTGTCTATCTATCTATCTATCTATCTATCTATCTATCTATCTATCTATCTATCTATCTATCTATCTATCTATCTATCTATCTATCTATCTGCCTGTCTATCTGTCTGTCTGTGTGTCTGTGTGTCTGTCTGTCTGTGTGTCTGTCTGTCTGTCTGTCTGTGTGTCTGTCTGTCTGTCTGTCTGTGTGTCTGTCTGTGTGTCTGTCTGTCTGTGTGTCTGTCTGTCTGTGTGTCTGTCTGTGTGTCTGTCTGTGTCTCTGTCTGTCTGTCTCTGTCTGTCTGTCTCTGTCTGTGTGTCTCTGTCTGTCTGTCTCTGTCTGTGTGTCTCTGTCTGTCTCTGTCTGTGTGTCTCTGTCTGTCTCTGTCTGTGTGTCTCTGTCTGTCTCTGTCTGTCTGTCTCTGTCTGTCTCTGTCTGTGTGTCTCTGTCTGTCTCTGTCTGTGTGTCTCTGTCTGTCTCTGTCTGTCTCTGTCTGTGTGTCTCTGTCTGTCTCTGTCTGTCTGTCTCTGTCTGTCTGTCTGTCTGTGTGTCTCTGTCTGTCTGTCTGTCTGTCTGTGTGTCTCTGTCTGTCTGTCTGTCTGTGTGTCTCTGTCTGTCTGTCTGTCTCTGTCTGTCTGTCTGTGTCTGTCTGTCTGAAGATGAAGATGATTGCATAATTTACTGCAAGGTAGCTGGCAATTACTGCAATAATTTACTGTAAAGATGACATTAGTAAACGTCATCAATTGTGCGTTTCTCACACAGTACTAACATTCCCACGCAGTTATCTTGACGTTCCGTCTCTTGACTCGTCGTTCAACTGTCGTTTTTTTTCTGTCTTACGCAACCGGTATTGCAACCATTATGCGATGTTACGCAACCGTTGAAGCTATAGCCGTTCGCTGGAATCGCGGGAACCTTCACGCTCCTTGTCAGTCTGTGCGGATCAATGATGTGTTCATCGAGATTTGGGTTACATGCTGAGTGTCTCCATAGCCTGGATACTGCGAGCTGACTTGTGTCGGCTTCCTCCCCTTTTCCTTTACGTGGCATCAGCAATACAGGTCCGTGTACTGTACCCCTGCGATTACCCGGCAGTCGATGTCCACGTGAGGAGAGAACATAACTTTTGAATGCTTAATACATGCTATTTTTGCTTACATTTGTTCTGTAATGATTGTATTTCCTTAAAGTCGGCTGTTAATTTACTTTTTCAACGTTCCCCTCTGCTCAAATAATCGGTTCAACGAAATGGGTTGCTGTACAAAAGCGCTGCCATGTTCGTACTTGTCTGTCTGTATATGTGACCCTCCCTTACAGTGGGCTGCCATAAGCGTAAAACCACATCGTACGACATCGTAACCAAGTAAAGGGAATGTATCCTATCTTAATAGCGCTTTTGCAGCTTTGACGACAAGCTTCAACAGGTGTCGTGTGGGCCCGTAGCGTATATCATTGCTTCGCAGCCTTGCTCGCCTTTTGTTTTATAAACAGTGGCGCTGTGGTTTGTTCTGCTGTGTCTGTCTTCTTTTACCTCGCCATCACATTGTTGCTGTATTTCGTGTATACGCGCTTCTTTCGCCGTGTCACGCGGTTGCGACGTTTCCGCAACGTCTGCCTGTTTATGTTTGGAGGCAGCCAGCCGCGGGTGTTGAGTTGCGAGCATGTAGTGTTGTGTGACTGTTACATCCGACGCAGCGCGTTTGGTTTTCTCAGGAGACACGCTTATTGCGTTGCTCCCGCCGAGTGTTTTTTTTTAACGTGTATTTCACTGTCGCCATCTTTCCATCAACCCCGAAATGTCGTTAGAAGTCCCAGTCTTTCAGTGATGGCATTTGGACGAGCAATCATTAATGAGAATAAATGCGAGTATTTTCCTCGGTGCAAGTACATGTGCGTTTTTTTTTTTGCTTTTCTACGCAGATAAGTGATCTCGTTTTCCTCCGTACCGTTTTGTATACACGGGTTTTTGTAGGAAGATTAGCGTGATGGGTCCCTCGCCTACACCGTGGCTGTGTTAACCAGCAAAAATTACCGCGGACAGTAAATATTTATGCGAAAATATATAAAGTGGTCACCCACCAATTGTGATAGCGGCTTACGTATTTTCCTCGCGCATGCCTGCACACGACAGATACCCTCGTAAATATAGAAACTGGGCAGACGCAAAAAGAGAGGAAGGGTTAACTAAAGGCGGCTACCCCGCAAAGTGTGAGGGTGCGGGGGTAAGAGGAAAGAAATGAACAGACAATCACGAACAAGTTAAGCGAGTCCACGTATTTATGTATTAGTCGAAAATAATTGCAAATACGAAGTACTTACGACTCAATGTGCATCTCCGATTTTCATTTTGTGGCTTTTTATGGGAGCGTACTTTTTAGTTCACGTTTTTATTTTTCACTATCTATTGACTTTAATGTACTTAATAAATGAAACCTCTTCGTTATATATTTCGTTTCGCGCATGCGTACAGAACCGGTTCGAGTTTTATTTTTGCTGCTTTTGGTGGAGGAAGGAGGAGGTGTATAGCTGTAGCTATAGAGACAGTTCTGTGAGCAGTGGCAGCGCCGGCAGGTTGGTGATTTTTCTTCTGTCATTAGCACACCAGCAGGGCTAAAGCGCGTGTTGTGATCCTCCAGGCGCTATTATCATTAGCTTTTTATGTACATGTGTTCAACCCGACGCGAACAGCGCCATGCAGAGATAACGAAGCTTATGAAAGGCTGCTTGCAAGCCTGATGCATAGGCGTCGGCAAATCACGTAGATTCTTCCTTCCTCCATAAATGAGTGATTAGGTAAGCTTGTTTGCTTCGTACGTCGGGTGCAGATACCCTCAGACGCAGATGAAACGCTCTTTACATAAACAGCGCAACTCTACGCAGCAACAACGCCGTCACAAGAGAAAGGATCAGGCAAACTCGCGCCTTATAACGCTTGCCCGTGCGTGCGTGTTTTACGGCTGGGATGCCGCAATTAGCCTTTAAACGCAATATCGAGAGAAAAAACATTTTCTCGCGAAGACAATTTTGGTTTGGTCACAAGGACTCGGTAACATCTTTTATATGTTGTCGAAAAGGCCTACATGCGTTTATTTCTTTTTTTTTACATTTAGTTATGTTTCATTGTTTATTACTACATTATTTCATTTGCTTGATTAGTTCGCTGCATACACCAAATTTATGGGACTTAATTGCCTTAAACCCGCGTCTTCTTGGGATCTGCTGCAAAGTTCGCACGTTTGTTGGGGACCCCGAGAAGCAGCACTGGTGTTGCCAGACTTCGGCCAGGCGTCGATAATTCTGTGATAAAACGTGTTCTCTCTCTCGAAAGCCGCATTTCGTTGTTGCGCACAATGGCTGAGTAAACATGGCATAGGCAACGTTTGTATGCGCGTACGCAGTGGTATTCTGCGGGGTTCGGTTTCCAAGTGCGCTCAAGTACCGGTCTTCCTCGCCTCGCCAGCATTCGTCTGGCATAGTTTATGCTCTGTTTCTCTCTCTCTCGGTTCTTTCACCTTCGCCGTGACGTGCTAGTGATGCAAACCAAGAGCGCGTGCGAGCGAATAAGGGGCGAGAGGAGACGGGTGTCCATATACGTCCACAAAGATGAGCGTCGTTGCGGCGCGCACTTGTGCCCAGAGCTGGGGGAGGAGGAGATCTCCCACTTTCATCAGCGCCCGCGTGACGCGCTGTGTTGCGCCGCGGAGTCCCATCCGGGGCGCGATATGGGCCGCGTGCATGTGTGCATGTTTATGCGCCGTGGCTCTGTTCGCGGTGGTATACGGCTGCACGGCCCTTATCGTAAAATCCTCGGAGAGCGTCTTAAAGCGAACCCTGAGCCGTTGCGGTTTCCGCTAATGTATACAATGCATAAACTCGCCACCAGGGCGGCGTGGCTGCGTGTTGTCTGAATTGTGGACCCGGGCTTCTGCCCTGGGAACTGATAAGATCGACTCAGTTTATGGATACTGGTCCGGAGAGCTGAGAGGAACGTCAGAGGGGAAGAAAGAAAGGAGAACCCAGGAGGGGGAATCTGCCCAAGGGAGGTCCGCCATGCGGCGGGGGATTTTTATGCCTGACGTGTTTTGTTTCCGGCGCTGCTTTTTATGCCGCCGGCGGCAGCTTGGCGAAGGCGAGAGCGTACAAGTGTCCTCTGCGGGCTTTCTTGCCGAGCCTCTGTGGCCGTCTGAGAGGCTGTGTACCGCAGACGCGTTCGCCGTCGTTACCACGTGTGTACGCGTTCGACAGTGGCTGTCAATCTTTTTTTTTTTTTTCGGCGCCAAACGTCGCCTCTCATTTGGCAAAGACACGGGCGCAGTCGATAGCTAAAACAAAGCTGAATATTCTCCAGTTTCAGCACTGGGTGTTCAGAAAAGTTACGATGCGCTTCGACACAGCCTTGCTCTTCCACTTGTGGCCTTTGCTGATCGAAGTAGACAAAGAGGCACTGAGGTCGATGGTTGTCGAAACCTTTGTTTCTGAGAACAGCAGCGGTCGCTAGGCGAAAAGCGCTATCGAAGTCGTTGAGTGTATTGATAAGTTTCCGAGAAATCGGATTGTATGTAGCAGTGCGTTATATCAATTGTGTCAAAGTATGAAAAGTAACATCAGAATAGCAATACAGTTCATGCTCTGTTGACCGCCGCTCAGGGGCCAACTTCCATAGAGGAGGGATGACCTTAATACTTGGTTCGTTCAATGTAGTAAAATGGTGTTGTCATTGAGATAAACAGTTTAGGACGGCAACCCCTAATGTAAGGAGCTTTGCACGGAGATCAAAAAAGACGTTTTAAAATTTTACTTCATGTATACGGTTGGGAGTGTACGTACGTAATAATTGTTAGGGTTTAACGTCCCGAAACCACTATATGATGAAGCAGATGTACCCATCGAAACACGCTTCATAATGGGGGGAAATGTGGGTGGCTGTTTTTTTTTTTTTTTGTCCCTGGGTCGACAAACATATAGTCATCCTCGATGAACATCTCCGCCTTACACGTGGGTTCCTTATAAGTATCTCTAATAAGAGGTCGCAGACAGTGCGCCTGGGTTACATGTATTTGCCTTCTATGTGCCTTTTATGGCTCATATTCCGATGAAGGCCCTTATTTAATTGGTTTTCGTATTAAGCCGCATTTTTTTTTCTTGTTTTGTGGTGTGACCAGCGCATTACCGTGTCATGGCGTGCCGGTTTTGTGTGCTTAATGTGCTGCCTTCTTCGAAACTACGCATTGTGAGACTCACTGGCTCTTATTTAGTTTTTTAACGCTATCGGTAACGTTAAAGAGCCTATGTCGCACAAAATCATGTTTCGGCGTTGATTGATATGTGGGATTTAACGTCCGAAAACCACCATATGATTATGAGAGACGCCGTAGTGGAGGACCCCGGAAATTTCGACCACCTGGGGTTCTTTAACGTGCACCCAAATATGAGCACACGGGCCTACAACATTTTCGCCTCCATCGAAAATGCAGCCGCTGCAGCCGGGATTCGATCCCGTGACCAGCGGGTCAGAAGTCGAGTACCTTAGCCGCTAGATGACCGCGGCGGGCAGGTTTTGGCGCTGACAGCGTTTTCCGTGAGCGCAAAATATTGATCGATGCAGAGAATAGAAATCGGGACTCCAGCCGTAATCGAGCCCAAGTATTCTGCATGCCAGTCGAAGGCGAAATCCTTGGATGTCTCATAGGCGGCGTCAACTCGAATGATGGAAAAAATCATCATCATGTGCTGACATCGCCATGCTACGTCATCGTGACGTAATGATCGCAAATTTTTCTAAATCACATGATGACGTCAGCATGTAGCGTCGTCGCTTGGTGGGCCGATCACGGAGGCACTGCTAAACTACGTGAATTGCAGAAAGCTTCCCATGTCTCTGGTCCCGGAGGTAGGGGAAGACCATCTTGGGTGCGGAACGCTTTCTAGAGCGATGAACGCAATCGACTGAGAAGAAAATGGAGAGGATGGCTTCTGCCTTCTAGTCGTCTTGTGGAAATACACATGGAAGCGTCTGGCTTTTTCTACGACAGAGCCATGTCTGTGCCTGAAACTTCTTTGGAAAAGCATCCTGTGGAGGTGACATGTTGGGCGTGGAGTCACTATAACAGATGGGATATTGCGTGGCAGAAGCGTGAGATTGCACCAGGCGCGTCACACCGTCTGAATTGCGATACCAGTGAATGGTTGAAAGCCGCCCACCCATTAGAAATAGTCCAGCTATAATCTATCAATCAATCAAAAAATCAATCAATTAATCAAATATTTAACGTGCCCTAAAACAACAATCTGGTCTTTTTTTTTATTTTCGTGTGCAGGCGCACACGAAAATAAAACGATACAAATAAACAATACAGACACTCTTCAGAAAAATCAAATTAAAGGACTGAAAACACGTAGACAAACAAAAGTAAGTGCAAAATTGGGAAGAATGAAAAGACTACACTAGAGTCATGGAATAGGAGTGAAAAATAAAGGGGAATATACACAACTATGTAAAAACTTGCTAAGGTCATTACGTAAAAACCTTCCTAAAATACGCAAAAAGGAAAGAATCTGTGCATTGTGGAAAACTGTGTTAAGACAACACAGGGCGGGGTTTTATAAAAACCATGACAGTGGACTGTGAAAAATATCAAGCTCATGAAAGTTAACATTATGTAGGCTTTTTACTCTGTAAACCATAGAGTGTTGAAATACGTTGGCAGTACATGGAATTGTCTATTCTCTCTGGTTAACTTACGTGGAATTGGAATGTTTACACAACTGAGAAGTAAATGGCAGGATGTGCATCAACGAGATTGTAAGAAAATAACAGGTCAGCGCGGTTTCGTCAGCAGTGAAGTGATGGCAGTGGTAATAATCTGGCAGTGTTAGAGTGAGATCCAGAGTGATTTCTAGCCGAACGATGGCTGTAAATGCTTATGAATTTTTCTGGACTCACTCAGTGGCGCCACTGCCAGATTTAGCGATGCATTTCCAAATCACAGATCCATATTCAATTTGTGGGAGGCTGTAGGTCAACTGAAATCTCGAGGGATTCTGCAAACGCAGCCGAGAGAATGATGGCCATGCATGGCAGCACATTTGGTGTGAACAGAAAAATTTAGCAGGCTATAAAAAAGAACACCTAGATCACTGGATTCATAAACCTTACATAACGACATGGTATTGACAGAGTATTGAAATAACAAGATGGATGTTTTGCGAGATATACTCAAATAATAATAATAACAATAACAATAACAATAATAATAATAATAATAATTCACATCATCAACAAAGTTTAAAGATACGTAGGTGCGCGTATTACCTTGGAGACGCGTAGCGGGTACATCTCTGTATATTTCACGAAATGATTATTTGTGGGTACTTTGCAACTGTATTTGGTGTAGACACTTCGCAGAGATTTCACAGTGGTCAATGTCACATGGCGGAGACGTTCACTCATTGCATAGTTGAATTATCTATCTAGTAGCAAAGCATGACACATGAATTAGAACGCCACACAAACAGGGGGGGGGGGGGGGGTTGAGAGATTTTCTTCCTCATCATTAACAAACTAGGCCAGCCGCCTGTAATAAAATCTGGCTATCAAACGACGCACTACGATACGTTTCTACCTTTTGAGCCAGGTGTTGTGGAAAGGGTCCCTCTATTGTGGGGAAAGGTGTATGTTGGACAGAGAGAAGTTTTATCAACGTAAGGCAGGAACAGCACCGACTCTCGCTCTCCTCTTCAAGCGCCACGTCATACCGTTTGGCCAATAATTACTCTACCGTGCGGTTGCAGTCGAGGTTTATTGACACTGCTGTCCCTCCATAACAACGGAGTGACATTTAGCAACCACGAGACAAAGCCTTCCATATTTCCACATTAAAAGACGAACGCGTAAGCCAGGCATCTAAAACCCTTGAACCTTAATAATTCGACGTATCAACACCTGCGTAGGTGTCGTTTTCATTTCTCTGTTTCCCCCATGTCGCATCCCTCCTTTTTTTTTTTTTTGGCGCGGTTGTTAAAAATTTTGTGAAATATTTTGCGTGGCCGATACAGGCTTCATATAAAAAGGATTTTCAGTAGAGTTCAGTTAAGAGTACAGGGCGTGACGTCTTCTCTTTTCTCGTGTATTTGTTTTATAGAGCTGGCTTACTATAATTACGGACCTAAACGAAGTAGCCCACCTATACGTTATCCTGATGGCGCTATTGCCTTCCAGTACGTAATCTTAAAGGCGAAACTTAAGCGTTATAAGTTATTTTTTTACTTTGATTTGGGCACTTTACGAACGACAAAACATCAAACTCTGCACCAAGCGCCGTCCTTCTGGCAAAACTTCTACATGTTTACATTCTTTCCTCTCGTATATTGTATTTTATGACAAAACCAAGCACTCCCGTCCGCCGATTAAACCGTGCCATTTTTTAAATACCAATCACTCACAAAACTTTTCTCACTTTCACCGAAATCTGCTGTGATGAATGAAAAATAAATAATAAAAGGTTTAGCAGCAATGCAGAAAAGTAGATATTGCACTAGCGCACATTAGGGCGTTTAATGTCGTTATCGAAATACAAACACTTTTGTATTTCGGAATAAACTTCTATGAGAGCGCTAGCGTGGTTCAATATCGCGCGCATCGTATTTCGACGTTTCCGCCAATGTTAAATGAATTACTCGAAAATTTGCTTTGCGGGAATGAAGAAGTAGTTGTGGAAGCTGAGTATAGGACTCAACATTATCGACCTCTTTGCGCGGCTCCGATGCCTGCACTGCTTTCATGACTCGTGACCTCGCCGTTCCGTGGTGTTTAGTGATTTTGGTCTCCTTCTTAGTTCTATGAGACCCTCGTGCAGCCCCCATCCCATAAATAAAGCTCCTTATCTAATCTCAACTTTTTTTCGAAATTTCTATCGCAATTCTTTTAAAACTCACTGCGGGCAGTAACTTAAGAACCGAGACATGAAGCATCGGAGAATTTGGACTAGTGAAGTTAGCCGACCGGTAGCTGCAGTCAACGAAGGTAGGATGTTATGTGGGAGCGCCGCTAATAAGGGAATCGACTGTAAAGGTTTTCAGTGCTCTTCTTTTTTTTTTTTTCGCCTTTCCCGCTACTGTGCAGTCCTGACAGTTAGCTATGTATAACTTTGCAATTATTCAATTCTCGCGGTTGGTATTCGCTGTGAGCTCCGTCGCGGCACGCTTTAGATGGTACACGCTTGCGCCTACAGTTTTTTTGCAGAGTAGCACTAAACTGTTGCCTTTGTTCTTTTTTTGGGGGAAACACAGCTTTTATTTTTTACTCGCTGCCCTGGCTCGATTGATTGGACGCAATGAACTCCCGAAGACGGTCTGTCGAAACAGCTCGCGCCAAACGTGTTTATGGCCGCCCGGGATCACTTGAATGAGGGACGAACTCTCCCTGAGCCGATGACCGGAGCCCCGTGCCCGCCGCGGCGTTCATTTCAGGCCCCCAGTCTACAACCACGCGTCCCTTGTTAGCATGCGCGTACAATCTCATCGCCGACCGGTCGATAGTTTTGCCGCTCGCAACTTCGGGCTTGTATCTGAACTCTGCCCCACATTGTGTTTTCGTCGTGTTGAACGTGCACACGTGCAGTGTTTTCTGTCATGAAGCTAACTTTGTAACTGTTTCGAGGCAGCACTGCTGACACTGCAATATATGTTTGCCTTCTGTTTTGCCGAATACAGTGACTTGAAAAAAAAATTATGAGCGCTACTAATGTCTTCCGGGCCACCAGTATTAATTTGAATTTCATCAGATACAAACTATACAGATTCAAATTTCGAATACAAATTTAATACACTTTGATATTTTATTGGCAGTTTGTTCGGGCACAGCCGCGGTTAGTGTTGACTTTCGGGTGTGTGAACCGTTCGTTTTCGTTTAAGCAAAAATTTAACAAATATATTGGGAACCAAGAGCAATAGGTGTGTGTGTGTGTGTGTGTGTGTGTGTGTGTGTGTGTGTGTGTGTGTGTGTGTGTGTGTGTGTGTGTGTGTGTGTGTGTGCCTGTGTGTGTGTGTGTGTGTGTGTGCGTGTGTGTGTGTGTGTGTGTGTGAGAGAGAGAGAGAGAGAGAGAGAGAGAGAGAGTGAGTGAGTGAGTGTGTCCTCCAAATAAGGGGGACGGAAAGAGGGAGACAAAGTGACACAGCTCGCATAGCTCTATGTTTCTTATATTACGCTCGCATTAAAACTTCAATTGTAGGCAATTAGTCTTTTCAATTATCTTTGGTCTTCGTCATTGGCTCGCACATTGCCCAGCAGTGGTCCGCATTCGTCATTCGGTAGGTAAAATATGATAGCAATTGATATTAATCGACTCAATATAATCCTTTGAAAATCTTGTACTTGCGTTGGCTTGTCCGAAGGGCAAAGCATATTGCTGGGGCCCGCGGCAATATGCTGGGGCTCGCTTTACGTAATAATAAAGTTAGGGTCTATACCCATCCTCTCTCTCTGTTGGAGGTTATGGTAACGTACTGCGCACAAATTTTTAAATGGATGCGCTACTCTTCTCTATCTTTCCCGTTATAAAGCAGATTCTGTTCTGCTCCAGGACGCAAGCCCAAACGCAAGTGAATGATGCTATATTGTTTCTGTTATTGTAGCTTTGGGAAATGAAAAATTACAAACTGACCATATAGTTTTCGATAAGGGCTATAGCTAGCATTGCGAATGTCGACTTATAGCGGCTGCCTTGTATGTTCTTCAGGCGTCTGTTGCTACTTTTCTTGCAAAATGGTCACTCCCCGCCCCTGTATTTCTTTTTCTTCCAGAGTCAGCCGTGGCTGGCTGTTCTACGCGTAGCCGCCTGCTGATCTGCCTTGCTTTCGGATAGCTCCGGAAGGAAATTTCATCATGGTGAGTTGCGGCGTGCATAGCCTCCCGCTCTAAGCGGACAGTCGCGATATTTCTGGGCCGGGTAAAGCAACGTCTGTGTATCGCGTGTGTGTGTTTGTGCTGTTCGGGCGCATTAGCACAGCTGCGGCCGTGCGCCCGGACTGACGGGGCAGCTTCTGCGCATTTGTACCTGTAGAAAAGGTGGATCTCATTAGGCGACCGAAACGCGCCGCGCAATGGCCTCGCTCAGACTTTCCGGGAAAGCCTGCAGACGGTAAATCGGGGCTCGTGAGACCGCGGTCGCCGGCGTACCCGTTTGTTATACAATTGCACACTGGAAGAACTCCACGGCTTGTTCGATGTGTGTACGTTTTCTGCACATGGTCGACGCTGTTCGCCAGTTTTTCTTTCCTTATTTTGGGTGCCTCTGCAGTGGTGTGCGTGGCGCGGACACAGCCTCGCGTTCGTATGCTTGTCGTTTTTCTCTAATTACATGCATATATAATTGCTTCAACTCGTCGTGAGCTCTTGAGGAGGATTCTTTGTTTTCCTACTTCATTCTGTCGACTTATAGCAGCCAGATATGTTCATTTAACAGAGAGAGAAAGAGAGAAGCAAGGAAAGGCAGAGAGGTTAATTAGAAGTTCGTTCGGTTTGCTACCCTCCACTGAGGAAAAGGTAAAGGGGCGAACACAGAGAAAAGAAAAAATAAGGCATGGACAGAATCACAAGCGCACTTGGGGTAGCTCAGATCTGTTGTTTTTATTGTTTTGGCGTTTTATTTGCCTTGTGCACTCTCGAAGCACATGTTCGAGGTGCTAGAATCTTGTCTACAGAAAATTATCTGGGGTGCAGTTGTTTAAAAAAAAAAAAACATCCGGATCTGGCATCGTTGAGCGTCATAGCGAGCGCAGCTGCACAAGACTTGTTCGATTGCCTCCTCGGAGTACAAGAAGCTCGAAGCTTGATTAGCCGAGGCTTTTTTTTTTCTCATCGCAACTGTACCCTCGTACCACTCTTTCTAACAAATATTTAAAGAAACAAAACTGGCACTGCTCTGAGATGATGTTGTTTAACGTCCGTATAAGACTTAGTATACTGAAATGTATGGCAATGAAGTGCGACATTATTTCGCAGGCAAGTAGTGAGTGAGGTGAGTCAGGTCAGTAAGTGAAAGAAAAAAATTGTTCGCGCGCGTGTGTGTGTGTGTATGTGTGTGTGTGTGTGTGTGTGTGTGTGTGTGTGAGAGAGAGAGAGAGAGAGTGAGTGAGTCATCATAACATACCTGCGTAATTTTGGTGCGTTTTCGTTCGCTCTATAGAGAAGGCAGCTGCAAGTTTAGCGGCGATTCAGCAGTGGCATCCGCCGCCCTAGCGGGAAAAGATTAAAACTTTTTTGCTTTGTGTTCATGGCAAACGTGCTTTTTTTCTCTCGTTTGGCTGCCGCTGCCTGGTCATCACGGAAAGGAGACACGCATTACCGTTTTGTCGTGGGTAATCGTTGCAAAGTGAAAAAAAAAAAAACGCGAAGAGGCATGATTCTTCAGTTAAATATTACCGGTCCACAAGGAAGTGGTACGAGGAGTAGATGCAGAAACCTTGAACTACAACAGTTTACAGCAGTCGTTTGTGTTAACTGCCATTATAGAAAATTGCAGTGACCGCGCCAATTTGCCGTGTTTTCCATTCGACGTAGGTTTATGGTGGCCGGTCGATCGTATAGCTCCACATTTCGAGAGTGTTCATATGCCGACCGAGCCTTCTTTGAATATGTGAAAACAGCAGGTCCATAATATCTCGATTCGGTTTTCCCCGTGGCCTGCTCCTTGGTTTCACAGCTGAGAGCAAGCCACATGCGCTACTCGGTGTCATATGTTTCATTTGTCTCAGAAAAGTAAAGGAGAGGAAATCGTTGTTGTTGTGGCGACCGTGCGGCAGCGTATAGTTGTCTCAATCACAATGGCTGGTTCTGGACACTGTCGTCGCTGATGTCAACCTTACTGGCATATCTCTTTGGCGATGATGTATTGTGCTGGTTTACTCATGCGTGGCTTACATTTAAGTATGAGTCAAATGTAGGGCACAGTTTAGTGAAATGTAGGGCACGCTTTAGTTTCGTTTTTATCGAGGCCAGTTTGCTTTAACAGAATGCGTTTGCTTTGATAATAAACAGTTTGCTTTGACTATTAAAAGGTCGTCATTCTGCATGGTCCCGTTTGTCATGTGCCCTAAATAACTTGAATAACACTTCTTTGTGTTAGAAACAGTGATAGTAAAACGTGTTTGATGTTTTGCTTTCGTTCGTGGTACTTTTTTCTCTCCGAGTTTGTTTTTTGTTTCCCCCCCTCCCTCTCTCTCTCTTGTACACTGTCCGCCGTACACCATCACGCAACCACTTGACGTGGCGTGAGTTATACGACCATGTGTGGTGCAGGCCGTGATACACTGCTCCGCCGACGGGGAAGCCCGTTTGATGAACATGTCGTAAAGCCTACGGAGAGCTATCACTTTCATATTTTCATTTTTTTTCTCTTGCTTTTTTCTTGTCCTACTGTTTGCTCTTCTCTGTTTTGTTTCCTCTCGGACATTTGGACCTGATCCCCTTTGACCGCAGTGTAAGCACTGCCGGAGGGCCTCGTCCGCGCCGCTCTTCGCGGTGCTACTAACTCTCTGTATGGTTTGCTGGCAATCAACTTTATGTTGACCTGCATCTCGTCGTTCACTGCAGTGCATGGAGAGGGATTCAGCTTGTGTCGGCAGTGGAGGGGATGATAATAAATTGGAATATTTGCCGCGCTGAGCCAAGAGACGCAGACTGTCTAGTGGAAACAAATGACAATATGCCTTCTTTTCTTGCTGTTTCAAACTCGTGCATTTCACTTTGCAGATACAATCTGACTGTCAGAAATGGTTCTTGTTTCCTGTCAGCGAATTACGAGAAGGAGAAAGAAAGAGAGAGAGAAAAAAAAAGGGGGGGGGGATGTCGTCACGCTATGTTTCGTTTCACACATAAGGTGCGACGCTGTGGAAGTTATGCAAGGCGTTCGCTAAGCAAAATGTGTTACTCCGCGCATCTCGTGCTTGGATTTTGTCGTTGTAAACGGGGCCTTCCCTATTGGTTCCAGCTGCGCGGACAGAACTAATCGCGGAGGCCACAACAGGAAAACACGGATGCTCAGCGATTCTGGACAACCTATTGACAACTATACAAATGAAGGGGTTTTTTTTTCTTTCTCAGGCACATATTATCTAAATTCATTAATATGTCTAAAATCGAGAAAAAAAATAAGCGCATTACGGGTACTAATGTCGTTGAACTACTTCGTGGTCCGAACGACTGTACTACAATGCGTCTCAGCTAGCTTCTATATAGCGCTGCACCTGATGGACGAAATGCAGTAGAGACATGTCAGCTTTAACGTGTTCCGCAAGATAGACGAGCGTTGTGGCATTTCACTTCCACCGAAATGCCATAACGTGAACATTATTGTCGAATCCATGGCTTTGTGGCTCAACAGCGCAGTCACATGATCGTATTTAACAGCTTTCGAAAGCAAAGTTGATGTTGCGGGAGTTATAACAAGAGGCGACGAGAATTCGGCAGTAAAGCACGTGGGAGTGGTCATGGTTGTTTGTACCTTGGGACGCGAAAATTGTTCTTCCGGTCACTGATGGTGGGCGAATCCTTGAAGACTTGCGGTGGATGGTCGCGTACGTATATTTGACACAGGAGGGGCTGAGGGACAAGTTTGTGTAAGATCGGCGTGGAAAAGAAGAGTTAAGCAACTTCCGCCCTTTTGGCATCTGTATATACGAGGGCTTCGGGGAATACAAAGTAAAAGTTTAAGGTTTATGGGGCGCGTGCAGTCGAATACTATGGATAAGATCTTATGGAAGGTCAGCTTCGTTGCGCTAAGATTGAGGCATCTTCGACAAACATTGTACCGCACAACACATGACACAATGACCGTGGCTTCAGCTTTGCTATCATCAGTTATTTGGTTACTCCTGCGTATTCAATATACTTATATTATGGTGAGCTTGCGTCTGTGCGGATTTTTCGACCGGCTTTCATCTAGGTGTGTATCGCCGGCCAACTGCTCAAGGTATGAGCATATAGCGTATTGGTTTTGAAGTGATACAGAACATCAGACTGTCTCTTTTGTCGTACACGGCAGCTGCTCATTTCAATGTATTCTCTTATGTTACGTTGCTTTTCCCGGTGTAATGGACGCCGTTGACATCGTCTACTTTATGTGACCCGTTTTGAGAGAGTATATGTGTGCTCCCGCTCAGAATGCTTGCTTGTACTTATTTCAAAATTAATATGCAAGACAGCTCCTTGTAGCTTGCGTGTTGTTTCACTGTAGCAATTCATGACCATGCTGATGGTATGCGCTATGGGGTCGCTTATTCGATATGGTGTTATTAGAGCTCGCAATGAAGCGCCTGCTATTATTACCGGCCACGATTAAATACCCCTTTCTTCCCTAGAAAAATGTAACCCTTGGTTTTAACAGATTCTCCATTGCGGTATCTATCCAAGGCTTTGTGATATTATTCTTCACATTGTGCGGATGAGCTTAATTTGTCAGTCACGCGGTTTGTAATATATTTAACTGTGTTGGTTCATTTACAAGCTTCGCAGTTAATAAAAATTAGACTGATATTGGTGGTTTCGTGATCACATAAAAGAAGGAACCGCCTTCTCTTGCAGGTTTAGCCTGACAGGCCAAGATTTTAAAGCTTACTTACTGGTTTCCCTCACGAGCGCCCTTTAATAGTACGTGCCACTTCAAAGTAATAGTGCTACGTCTTTCAAGCAGCTGTATGCACCAACTATATTCGGTAAAAGCGTTTTTTCACAACACTGTGGAAGCTACAGAATCAAAGCTCATGCCTGCAGCCGCGCAAAAAAAAAAGTACTTAAGTTTACCAATAATTTTCTCTTTTGCCTTGTTTGAAGTAAATGCTGCTTCATTTATTATGAGACTGATGCAGTTGCGGAAAGCCATGGGTAAAATGCGGTTATTGTTCACCTTAGAAGAATGCTTTCCTTTCTTTTACATCTCTTTGACACCAACACCTTTACAGCTCGACCGTTTTCCAAGAAAAAAATGACGTCCTTGACGTCAGTGTGACCGTGGATGCACTGTTTATTTCAACCGAGATAAAATGTACTCGTTGTAGTACACGCAACAAAATGTGAAAAGGACGTAAAGAACAGTTCCGACTTGCACCGCTTTTGTATGCTTGTCCCATTCATAAGTTCTGCCCCGTCAAGGTGGTCTAGGGGCTAAAGTACTCGGCTGCTGACCCGCAGGTCGCGGGTTCGAATCCCGGCTGCGGCGGCTGCATTTCCGATGGAGGCGGAAATGTTGTAGGCCCGTGTACTCAGATTTGGGTGCACGTTAAAGAACCCCAGGTGGTCGAAATTTCCGGAGCCTTCCACTACGGCGTCTCTCGTAATCATATGGTGGTTTTGGAACGTCAAACCACACATATCAATCAATCATTGATAATTTTTATGTATTTGCTTTTTTTCTAAATGTGTTAAAGGGATACTCAGGTTAATTTTCGACCATACTGAGATAATGCTGTTTTCGAAAAAGTATTCGCAGTCCTGCGAAAGCTAGGGTGGTAATTTTGCACAGTCACTCGCGAATAATTTTAATGAAGCAATAAACGATGAGTCAAAAGAGAAACCGAAACAGAGAGCTCCTTCGTCTTCCATGGTGGGTATCCGGTGACGTCACGAGAATCCGTCGCCGATCACGTCAAGAGATCCGCTACACCCAAAAAATCAAGGTTGTAATTAACCTTGCGATAGGGTAAAATCGCTTTAAAAGAGTACCAGGTGGCTATCAAAAATTGAAAAGAGCTCATTGTCTTGAATCCCCTGGATATTGCCACCTAGCTGCTTGCCATTGAGTTTCGCATGAGGAGTTCACCAATGTTACATGCTCAAAATAACCATGATTCCCAAGCTCTTATGATCGAAGAAATCATTTTAAAACACATGTCTTTGCCACATATCTTTTCAACGTTTGAAATGCATTTTTCTCAAAATGCAATTTTGGGTAACTTTTTCAATTAAGACATCTTTTTTTTTTCACTTTGATGGCCAGATAGAGATGAAATATTTTTCACATACCACGTCAAGAGTGCAATTACCTCTTTTAAAACCAGATATCACCTATATAATTATTATGAACTTGAAGTAAGCACCCAGTATGGACCGAACATTTCAAGATTCCTCCCTTTACAATATGTCTTCTTCATTAAAGTGTCGCACTTACACTTTTTTGTCCGTTCTTTGCATTTTACAGTTAATATGGAGCAATATGCACTATTAATAGCTCATAACTATAAAAGTTTAGTGGCGTAAAAAAGTGTTTCCAAGAAGAGCTATAGTTTAGACACTGTCATGTTACAAAACGAAAACTATGCAACTTACTATGAAACTGATTATATATTGGAAATGGGCAAAACCACTATGTAAACAGCAAAAATTTGATTGCGCTTGGCAAATTGAAGAAACGTTTTTTTCGAGTCGCATCTCCCCTTAACGTCTCCTATTAATTACTACCTGTTATGCATAGCCCACAGTTCGACGAAAGCTCGTCAGGCGAGGGGTGTTCACTGCAAGAAATAAAACAGACACTCGCCTTGTCCGATGAAAAACGAACATATATTGACGTTTCGGGGCCCCTACGGGTCCCTTAATTGTTCACCTGTTACGCATTGCCGGTTTCTGCTTTCTCTCTCTCTCACTTTGTAAGCTCATGTAAGTGAATGCCTAGTGTGATTGACAAGTCCACTCGGTGGTCGCCTTGCTGACATCCAAGGTGGCTCTATTCCCGTCATTCTCCCGCGACGTCGTGTGACCGAAAAGTCCCTCGGGTGAACCCTTTGATTACCTTCCGCGCGGCACCATTTGGCCAGCTCCTCCGCGCCGGCGGTGCAGGCGGCGGCTCGGCTCGACGCTGTACGAAAACGCGATTGTGCGCCTTGCGTAATCAGCGGCGCCCATTTCAGATCTCGTCGCGCGGCTTCCGAAAAAAGGCTGGGGCCCCGCCGAGCGGAACCGAAAATCCTATAAAATGTAGCGACGACTGCGCACGGGCTCCGACTATTATAGTAGCTCGGAGAACATTCCAGCTGCCGAGTCCGTCTGAGCGCAGAAAACGCGGTGGTGGTGCGGCACGAGAGACTCGGCCGCGCTCCACGGAAAGCTAGGGAGAGGAGCGCGCCGCTATTGAGTGCGACGCCGACGACTGCACCGGGCCGGTGGAAAGAAGGGATCATAGCGAGCGCGGACTGCAACTTTCTTATGCCCTAATGACTGGTCATGTTCCGCCCAATGAGAAGCACCAATGGGTTTGCGACTGTGCGTGATCCCCTATTTGCGCACCCCCCCCCCCCCCCACCCGCCACTCCTGCCTGGCGCGCTAGGCCCCAATCGTGCAGAGAGCTCAAGAACAAAGGACGCCTGCTTTTGTCTCTTGCACCGTGCCCTGCGCGGCAGGCCCCTCCTGCCGCGCGTCTGTGACGTATGAACGTGTCCTGTGCCTTGCACTGGCCCCTAATGGGCAGGCCTTCAAGCGGCGCCGCTAAGTATATTTTCACGATTCCATTAGTGCCTCTCGCCGTGTATACACACACAGGCTACGCAGTTTGTGCGCGCAAGCACTGTGCGCTCGGACTTTTCATTAAAAGGGGTCACTAGCCTCTGAGATCTGTCTCGGATACGGAGCTATCGCGGCGGCGGCCGCCTACTCTCTCGCTGCATCCCCTCTCCCACTTCTTTCCCCCGCTTGGCGACTCGCGCTGCGCTTTCTTGCCCGCCGTGTGGCCGTTTTCTCGCTCTCGCCCTGGAACACTGCCGGACGGCTCGACCGTATCCACTCGGCCTCCCTCTGCTCCTATCGGAATAGCTGGCGAACCTTGTCAGTGAAAGGATGCTGGCATCAAGCTCGGTCAGCCGCCGTCGTCGGCCTGCCTCACGGAAATCTTCCGAGATCCCGCGGCTTTCTCGTCTGTTACATTATTCGTACGTCACTGGAGAGTGGGGAAGCAGTAAAATATTGAGGTATATTGTAAAAATCGAGGAGGTCGCTTTCTGTTTCTAGTTATAACGTAATAAGCTGATAGAAAACAGTCAGCCAAAAAAAAAAAAAAATCAGTTTCATTGTGTTATTTCGATGTGGCAGGGACTAAGAAAAGATCACAACTGTATCTGCCTTTTACTAAAAATGAAGAGCTCACAAAAAATAACTAGATTGGCGTGGACGAAGTGAAATCGCTTGTATCGCGCAGTGTCACGAAGACTTAGCCTGCACTGTGACTGTGTGTCGCAAAAAAAAAAAAAAAAAAAAAACTAGTAACACATTTCGCTCGTCTCGGTTTTTTACCGCTGACCATCGGTGCGATTATCGGGACACCCGAGGCAAGGAGATCAGCGAGATTAGGTGTAATATTAAAACTGCCTTTACAACCGAGTCGGGCACTTGATGTCTTCCACTGTAGCGATTGATGTTTGATATCATGCAGAACCCCCCCCCCACACACACACACATACATACACACACACACACACACACACGCCTGTACTTCGTAAACGTTTCATGCTGAAAAAGTTTACTCTCCTAAAGAGGCTGGAAAAAAGGATGTTTGACATTTATAGGTGCCCTATATACCACAACGTTTGTTTCATTTTTGCCCTTATGTGCTGTGAGCATGCAGTATCTCTTTGTCTCTTTCTCTCACTCTATAGGTCTCATGCATCCCCCAGTGAAAGGTGGCAAACCAGATACTCGTCTGGTTTGCCACCCTTCCTTGCTCCCCTCCCTCCTTTCTCTATCTCTTTCTAGCTTTCGAAGGCTGCAGAGGCGACACGTGCAATTAAATGCAGGACACATAGTGAATCATAATACTCGAAACGATGCATGTGTCCTCGTCCTGCCAGTCGCTCTTAAATATGCTCGGCCTGAGCAACAATGACAGAATGTAACCAGAAAGGTGACTTCATTCGACCCTGGTACTTCATAACCCGAAAAAGTCACCGAGAAGGTTATAATGAAGCACGTTTGCAATAATAGTTTGTAATTATATTGACTCTGACCTAATCGCTTAGGAGATACGAAAAGAGGCTTTATTGATGAGGAACACTTTAAAGGTGAATCCCACGAAAAGGTTGCTATGCAAACATTCCTTTCGCTGTGACACACGAGGCAGGTTTCATGTTAGTTTCGTGAAATGGGAGTTGGATGGCGTTATATTAATCTGCTATTATAAAACGAGCGGTGCGATTTTATAGGAAAATTCAACGCGTTTGGGTTAGAATGAGCTGTCTCATAGAAAACATGCGTGCTCTAATTTTCAGTGAACTATTGTTTTCCGTGTAGTTATCGTCAATGAAGTATTGATTTGAAAAGAAAACGGTCTGGCTGGCATGCCGATATAAATTGGTTCACTGTCGTTGCTCTGTCCTTAGAACTTAATAATATATTTGGGGGTTTTATGCTCCGAAACCACGATAGGGTTTAAAGGCACCCTGTATCGGCCTACACGGTACTGTGAACTTGGCGCACTGTAAATCCTGAACAGGCTTCTAAATCGAAGCACCAGAACGCTTCTCACTCACTCACTTTTTTTTTCATTTAGCTCTATCGTAATTCTCTGGGTCGAACACAATTTCACAAGATCAGCTGTTTTACAGATTTAAATGTTATGAGTTGTAATACCGTTGGGTGTTACGTTGTGGCTTGTTTTTCTTTTTTTTTCTATTTCCAGCTATAGTTCTATATATGTTCCAGAACGCATTGCATGCAACTCGATATGTGTTCAGCTTCAACACCAGTTAAAGATAGCTAGCACAGTTTATCTATAATCTGTCGACGAAAATGATTGGCTTCGGGCCTCCCACCCATCACCCCCGTTTACTTACTTCATATTTACAACAACAAAAAAACAGATTTCCTAATGAATACCGCTTCAGCACTCAAGTGCCTTTTTAAACAACTAAGAAAAGGGAAAAAAAAAGAACAAGAAAGAAGAAGGCGCGGCGTTACGCACCATACTGAGACGCTTTCGGCAAAAAGCGTTTTTCACCATTTCTCGCCAGTATATCAGTCAGGTGTTCGCTTTTCGTGTGTGTTCCTTCACTTTAGAGGCGAAGCACTTTCGGCTGTGCTCCCGGCTTAGAACTACGTTATTTCTGATAGCAACAGACTCTTCCCGCTGACACTCGGTCACTCCTCCCAAAAACGATTTCTTTGACAGCGGAGTTGCTTAAGCTTTTCGTTCTGCCGTTTCCCCTGACTAGAAAACTAAGCTGCACCTAAGGCGCGCAACGCATTAAATTAACTCGACCGTCGCGCGCTCTTTTCGTCCTCTCCTTCACTTTAGGATTGACTATAAATAAGGACACTTTACTCTTGGCGATGTACATTCGATAAATAAGAATAGCTGTAGTGTGTTGCTCTGTATCGCCTAGTAATTAGGCAAATAAGAAGGCCTGTGGCCAGCGTACCCTTTGAGCTTGAAACGATGAGTGTGCTATGTAGACATTGCTTCTTCTGAAGATAGCATAAAAAATTGCAGAGCGGATAAATGGAACAGTGGGAGAAAGAAAAAGAGAGGAAAAGAACAGCGCCAGTTATGATCAAGCTAATTAAGATCTTATAATTAGGATTGTTCAAATACCTTTGAACACGATGCTAATTAAGACCTTGCTAATATACTAGGCCTCAAACTCCGCTGTTAATCCAGTTTAGCACCACTAGTCCGAGCTGCCCACATTTGTTTTTTTTTTTTTTACTACGAGCGTCTGCTACCGCATTACTTGTTTTATCCTCTGGAATTCCGACAACGAAGCCACCGTTTTAACAGACCGCGTAGCGCACATATCTCAGTGAAAATTTGGTGTCCGACCAAGTTGCCACAGAAGCATCAGTTTGATTGCCAAGGGCAGGGGCTGTTGACGTGGAGCTGGGGATGGTCTGTATGGGAACTTCTCCAGCAATGTCAATGAGATTACAAAAACCTCAATGAAAGATAATGGGGTATTTTCATCATTACTTGTTTTGTACTGCAGCATTTCATTATCTGTTGCGTAATCTAACTCTATTTTTTGTGTCCCATTAAGGAAATGAGCTCTGCTCTCATTTTCCCTTGGAATATTTATCCTATGTTGTCGCAATATTAAGAATAATCTACCCTAGAATTACGGTCTTGAGCCTTTCAACTGATTTATGGTATTAATGACAAATATTAGATCAACGGCCTGTCACTTCACAGTACACATTAAATAGTGAACAACATAAAAAAATCTGCTTTCTCATCACTGAGTCACGTGCATTCACTGCTTATGACACGAGATAGGCACATGAAACATAAGACCGATGTGCTTATTCATTCACTAAATTGCCTATTTATATATTTTTATTCAGTAATAGTTGTCGTGTTGCAGTTGTCGTTGTTAATGATGACGACGACGATGATGATGATGATGATGATGATGATAACACGGACGATAGCTAAGGAGATAATGGTGACATGCTGCTATGTCTTTTACAAGCTAGCCTGAATAGAATCGCCTTATCCGCGCGGAATCACAGAAAAGTATTTCATTGATGAAAGGTTGCAGAGCGAATCTATTTACATTAGCTGTGTGAACACTGCTGTTCTCGGGCAAAGTGATACCTGGCATAATTCTTGCTTAATCTTCTGTCGATACTGCGCTCAAGTTCGTGCAAATATCGTGTAGAACTCGGTCAATAATCAAGAATACCGCTGTCGCGTTCCTCAATGATTGAAATAATTGCTGATAAAGCGTCAATTAATAGTCGCGTTCAATTCGGAGCTTCCTGAATAAAAAGGGCTAAGGCTGTCTGTATAAACATCGTAGACTGTGGGCTAGAGACTGTAGTAAAGCTTCAAAAGGATGCACTTGCGGAGCGCATGTGCCCATTGTGTGAAAGCTTCAATGTGCATACGATATTGCAAACCCTGCGTGACGGGGCCACTTTTTTCAACTAGAGTTGAAGCCATCAATTATTACCCGCACGAGGACTACTGAGTTCGTGCAAAGCGTCTCAGAACTTTCATCAGTATAGGCCATGTAGAAGTATAGACCTGATCGCTTTTACAGCTGAGAATACGAGAGAAGCGGGTGGTTGAAGACCGTGGCGAACAAGCATGGATGGGCTCTTTTAATAGCCAGTTATTACTATGAAACATCTGATGTTAAAGTCAGCCGTTCAACCAGAGCGCGCCGTACTGCACTGGTTGCTCCTGGCTGGCTGGGCTGGCGTCATCTAGTAGCCCAAAAGATCCATGCTTCGACGCAAGTCGACCACCAGGTCTTGCACGGCCCTAAAAGTTTTAACAGGCGAATTACTCAACGAACAACGTCTTGCAGTGTTTTGTTTATTCTGGCTGTCTTTTCACGATCTTATACGGTAGTTTAGTTTCTTTTCTTGTGTGTTTGTGTGGGTGTTGCAGAACAAGAAACACTATCATACAGACTTGCTCGCTAATTTTCTGCCTCACTATATTTTAGTTAATTAGTCCATTCTTGTTACTCCTAGCAAGCACCGTGACCGTGCCGGTTTGGTAGACCGTGCGCAGTGCCTACTCAGCAGCGTAAGCACAATACGCGCTCATCACGCGCCATTCATGATTCACACGACTCGGGTTTTATGCGGAGCCAGTGTCGCCATCTCCATTGAGCTTCCAAAAACGGCTCTCCACTGCTCGCGCCGTTTATCTTTGCTTCTGAAAGTGTTGCCTTCCATTTACATTTGTGAAAAAAAAGTTTTCTTGCCCTTTCCCGCTCTTTAAAATAGAGCCCGCCGCATAAAAGTGCGCGCCCGGGTGGGGAGCGCGAGGCGTATCGATTCGCGGCGAACGGCAGGCAAACGTGCTCAAACGAGCAAAATATCAAGACGACGAGCGAGAGAAAAATATAACCGGACACTTCCTAAAACGAAGCGAAGAAGATTGGAGAGGGTGCCCCAAACAAAAAACCGAATAGAGAAGAGGATGGAGAAGGAGAGCGGATGAACGGTGTGGACTTCGTTCGAGAGATGGCGCTAGCTGCCGCGACGTTTCTCCCAGTTTCCTTTTTGTTTTTTCTCTACTTCTGCACTCGCTCTCACATTCTTCCTTTCTGCTCCTGTCCTGTTCTTTCACGCTTTTGGCCTACGGACTCTGTCCGTTTGCTTGTTCTTCATGTTTGCTTCGTAGCTCGGCTGTGTATACCCGCTTTTTTGGAGAGACCGGGGACTTTGCGAGAGGAGCGCAAAAAGAGAATGATGGATCGCCGCCGCAGCTCTTGTTAGGGGTGCAACCTTAGCGTAGAAAAGGGCGTTGTATGGGATGCAACGTGACAGTCGAAAACCACCTTTCCTCTCCCATTTTTTTTTCGCCTTGTTTTTTTATTTGTACCTCTTTTCATGTCCTTTTTTCCGGAATCAAGGGGGTGTGTGAGACCTCTGAGCGAAGCTCCGCTGACGTACTCTAATGTTGGACACAGGTGATCGCGTTGTGGTTTGCTTCGAGGATGGGTGGCCGACCGCAAGAACTGTTTCCGCAGCCCTTTCCACTCACTCCTCCGCTTCTCCTCGTGCAGCAATGCCAGCATCCGTCTAATACTTCTTCACCTCCTTCAGCTTGTTGAACTTTGACGCATACTTTGGGGGGCACAGTGCCACCCTTCCACCGTCTTCGTTTTTTCCGGCGCACGTCTCTCAGCCACCGCACCGCAGCGGGGCGACATTGTGAAGCTATACAGACCTACGATGAGGGCGAGGAGGGATGGATAAGCTGGCACATGGTGAAAGTTTGTGAAAGCTATACCATCCCGCTACCATTTGTATACAAAAGAGACATGCAACAAGTCTGCAACAGGCTTTCAGCCAGTTCCACCAAATAGAACAGCCAGCTTTTCTGTGTAGTTAGCTGAATCGGCTGGGTTATCGGCGCGCATGTGCTTCCTCCTCTTAAATGCATTTCACTCGACCGAAATACACAAGCACCCGACAGCCTGAACAGCTATACTTCGTGATAGGGCTAGTTAATTTGCCTCAATAATTCCGGTCTCTCGACGCGCGGATAATGAATGGGAAAGCGTGCATTTCGTTTCGTGCTCGAGCTGGAAGTGTATATGCTCTGCGGTATCGCTGATCAAAGGGCAAAGTAAAACGCTTTGTGGGCGTAGAAATTGCACTTGCCAGTGTAGAAATGACCTGATGCCAGATTGATTAGTTCTCCTCGACACGTTGCGTCGACAGAGCTGTGCAGTCAATCCGTTCGTCATATACCGCTCGATCGCGCTTGTTGCGGCACACTTGAAACCTGCTGATACACTTCGCGAGTAACGATGTAAGGTCTTTTTATGGCTTTTTTCCCCGTCAGCGTGTAAACGTTATTTCATCAAACGTGGAAACAATGCGGTGAGCGGCACGTTTTAATAGTTCGTAATCAATGAAACCACAATGCATTCATAGACAACAAGGATGAGGGAACATCAAGTATAAGGGCAAAAGGAGAAGAGCTAACCTAAATAGAGCACAGGCCCACTAATAAAACAGTGTGCCTGAATGTGGCGCTCTTTTGAACTTCCTCGTTATCTTGCTCAGATGCCTTTTTTTTTTATTCTTTTGACCTGTTCCGACCCCAGTGCCTCTTGGTAATTGTCTAGGGCTCCAGTACGTCTATAGAGCGTAGAAATAATTCACCAGTGGCTTGCACGACGAAGATGGGGCGCATTATATATATGAGGGAGCACGTCACTGCATTCAGGTTCCATTGCATTTTCGCTTCTGTATATGTATATTCAGCAGCGAAATCTATAAGAGGCGCCGTCAGACAGGTTTTGGGGTACCTATCAGAGCGCCTCCTTCGGTGTATTACAAACTTGTATCGAAAACAGGTGAATTCCTGAAACTGTCAATTGCCCTCCACCCAATCGATAAAAGGTTTCAAAATAAACAAATCGAATTAGAAGTCATAAATAACTTTCTCTTCACAAGGTTTGCTGGCGAGCAGCATGCGTACCGATTGCTTGTAGGCACATATAATCGATATCATTGTTACTAATACGTGGCATATATCACGTAGCCTCTTCGTCAATTACCACGCACGTCACTTATTTTCTTTGTCTGAACTCAAGGCTTCTCTTTTTATCTCCCAAGCGGTGGCGTCTTTTGCTCCAACGAGATACGCAAGGATTTCTTCGTCTCTGTTAGCGGCAAAAGCGAATGTCGCGATAACGCTCAAGTGCCCCGGACAGGGACACCAAATATGTCTACGAATGGGAGTTGTTGCATCGTAGCTGGACATCGGTCTCAGTAATTGATGGAGTCGGCAAGGTATATATGTACTTTCAGTTATGTATACGTGAATATAAACTCACACTCCATACTTTTCCAACTCCGTTATTTACTGCATAGATGCATGCCGGCTACGCTTCCTATACCTTTCAGTTATCGACATTTTTTGCTTACATTCAGGGCCGGTGTGAATGCAACACGAATGAAAGCGACGTGCGACATGTTATTATTATTATTATTATTATTATTATTATTATTATTATTATTATTATTATTATTATTATTATTATTATTAAATCAAGAAACATGCGTATCACATCGTGAAAAGCTTACGAATTTTCGCTATGATGATGCCATATAGCATTCTCGGTACTGTGAGAAGGGTATAGTGTTTCAACCATTTGGAATGCTTTTGAAAGGGCAGATGTCTATTAGATCACAGATAATGGATTACTTTCTGATGGATGTCAGGGATCACAATGTAATCCTTTTGAGCGAATCACCCGAGCTCAGAGAGTTGTTACGATGTGAAAATGGCTTGCTTTAGATTCTACGCTTAACGAATTGCTTGGTGGGCGAATCTGTAATATATTACTCTAGCCTCTGGGTCCACGGCTTATGCTCATGTCACATGGTCACAATCAATGACAATAATTTTCTAACTCCTTACGCATTAATGCTGTTTGCCTGATGTCACGCGGACCAATGTAACGCCATTCGCTACTTCATGCGTTCGCCAAAACTCTTTCGAAAGGCCCACTTTCGGTGCTATATGGCTTGGTCCATTTAACATGGTGTTTCTAGTGTAAGAGAGAGACAGAGAGAGAGAGAGAGGGAAGTATGCATGACTTGCAATAACAACGCTCATATCAAGAGTTGTACATGCGAAATCCTTCATGTTGGCATTGATAGGGCCTTGCAAGGGCTACGTCATAACAGGTGACTTAGGGCGTGTGCGCTTCGTGTTCGATACAACAGCCAATTTTGCTGCGGTCAGTTGCAGCGCTGCGAATGGCAGTGTAGAAAACTTGTAATTACGGCACCATACAATCTCTATTTTTTTTTCATTTCGCTGGTCTTGAGCACATGGTAAACTCGTTAATTAATCTTTTTTTACACTAAAATGTATTTCTTACGAAGACGCTGTTATCAGCATCATCAGTTGAGATACCGTTAAATTTGGACTTGTTGCAGTCAAAACAAAACAGCTACTTTTAAATGAAAGTTAGATATTAATGAACGAATGTCACTTGTACCCTCGCAGCAGTGGTTTTGCATGCTCGTCAATACTGCACAAGAATGACCGATTTTGAGCAAAACATGAAAGGGCTACTGACCATCATGTTCACACTGAAGCCTCCGGCGAGCCCGTACAAGCCGTCTCCGTCAAAAGCATCGTCATGTGTAGACAGCGAGTAGCAGCGCCCAGAGGTTCAGTGTTCAGACCACGCGCCGGTTTCGGTAACGAAGTGACGTAATGCTCATATATGGGGGCGCCTCCGGCGGCCACCGAGGGCGAGAGAGTGCCGCCGCTTAATAACAGACAAAAACAGGAGCGACCTCAACCAAACTGATCGATTCCCGATCAATAATGCGCTCGCCCTCGGGACGCCTCTGCTTAAAAAGGAGGAGAGACAAGGGTGAGAGTCGCCGGAGGAGGGGAATTAAATATGGCGACGGCAGTATCTGTCAAACTTGCATGTTTTTGCACATGTGCGCGTGCGCGCGCCGCCGTCTTTGTTGCCCGCAAGAGACAATAGATGGCGGCGCGATCCCGGGCGCCGGCCTAGGTGTCGGAGGCGCCTCATAACCAGCCCGGAGCGCAGGGTCCCGGCGCACATTCGCGAGAGACCCTGGGAGAGCGGGGGGGCTCCGTCGGCGCATTTAAAGCAGCCAGCTGCGGCGCGCGGATTTTTGGCCCGTTCGGGATAACCCACAGCCGCCACGCTGGATTGCTCGCTGCTGCTCCACGTGCTCCGGCGGCGCTCCGCGTGGGAGTCGCCCGTCGCCCTGGGGGCTGCCGTCGACGCGCCGGCATGCTGCGGCGAGGAGGTAAGCCGCCGTACGAGCCGGAAGCACGCTCGCGGAAGTCAGTCCGTGCCTTCCCCGTAGGGACTTTTCTGGGGACTGTTCGTTCTGCATCTTTCCCGCTTTTCTGACCACCATTCGGGGCCCCGGGAGTCATTGGCCTGTCCTATCGGACGTTTGTCACGCGCCGTAAAATGTGCGAGGCTCCGGCGCCTCTTGCGCGTCCCAAACTTTCAGGCGAGACAAAAGCGCGCGTGCGGTAGCGCATAATGACGGCGGCGGCAAACAAAAGCAGAGCTGCGGCGCGGCGCTCGCGGCGCGTCCCCGAAAATAATTGCGACCAATGAGCGCCAGCGCGCCGGAGTCGCGCCGCGCGTCGCCATTGGCTCGCGCCGCGCGCGTCGCCCTCCCCCTCGCGGCGCTCGCGAGGAATTAATTACGCCGGCCCTCGTCCTCCTCGCCCGCTCAACCTTGGCGTGTGTGGCCTCAGTCGACGTCGGAGAGCTCTCGCGCGCGCTGTTTCGGCGCCGCTCCGTGTTCCTGCCGTAGCGCAGGCGCAGTGCAAGGTGTCGGCCACCCGCTGCCAGTCGATGCACGCCGCGCGCCGCGCTTGGATTAACGTTCCTCGATGTCGTCGCCGACGCCCCGTTGTGAACCTGTGAGGTGGTGCTCGAGCCGCGTCTTGGCGTGACTGGCCTCGCGTCGCTGTGTGTATGGCCGGTAGCCAAGATCCGTCTGGGATTGTACTACGGTGTTACGCTGGTGTTGCAGTTCCTAGCTGGCCAACGACGTCCAGTCGACGGTAACGTACCGACTTCTTTCTTCTTGGTCGCCGGCTGCATGCCGAGAGTGGAGAACTTGGTCCTCGGCTCGGCTTGGGGCTGTCGTCCAAAGAAACTTCTCACGCTTGTCGCATTGTTGACGCACTGACCGGCCTTCAGGTGGCATTGCTTGTAGTATGCCATTATGCACAGTTACGTTTTACGAATACTTTCGTTTCGCACCATCATCTAATGCTGTGATTCGATAGCTACGCAGTGCGAATCGAGTGATTATCCTTCATAGGTCTTCGTTCTATAGCGGACTGTGGCAGGTCGTTTGCTCGATGTGAAAGTATTGACGTGCACTGTAGCTCTGATCTTGTGGATTGATGTTTCGTGAAACTTGGCTGTGGCCTCCAGTCATACTTTCCGTTTCTCAATCCACGTGCTCAAAGCAGCTGCTGATGCGACCGCGTGGTTTCGCTTTAGGGACTTTAGGGAGCAGTTTCTCGCCTCGTGGGGACATCGGGAAAATTGCGTTTTCCCTAGTAGGGATGTCACGACGCTCTGCCGTTCGCTCTCGATGTTGAAAAACTGTGTGGTTATATTTAAGTCGCGCGCGCCAAACTGGCAAAATAGTGGCGTAAGTCGCAAACTGTTCACTGTGACTCAGTGAGCCACTGTCGGATAAGCGTTCGTATTTTAAAAATAATGCGGTCCTCACGCTGCCTTCTGACGCCGCATGCTGCCGTTTTCTACTTTTGATTAAAAGGCACTTTGCGTAATTTGGGACTTTTGTTGGGTTTGGCATCGTAGATTTGTCTTCGATGTCGTTGATCTGGTGCACTTCTCCGGGTGTTGTATCTGAAACAAGTATGTTCTTGGTTCTGTATCGAAGCTGGTAGCTTGAGTCCGAAGAGATTGCTCGAAGAGTTCGGAGGTCGGTCCACTGACAAGTATAAGGTATCTTGATTTGGTAAGTAGGCTTCTCTGCGAGGATATTGTCCAACCGAAAACTCATTCACGCTATGCCTTTCTGGCTCGAAATGTTCAGTCCCCTGCATTCCAGCGAGGGTAGACTTGTACCACGAAGGCTTCTCAACAATTACTGAAAGAATGTCTTATGCTAAGCGCACCGCCGTGCATAAAGAGTCGACGAAAGAAAAAAAAAAGCACGGACGAGTGTTTAATGTAACGAATAGTTCGTTCGGTAAGCCTGTAGTTGAGGGTATTTGTCTGCTGAGGCATTCGAAGTAAGGTACTTTCGAATTGCCCAATAGATAATTGAGAAAAAAAATGCGTGGGTCACACGTTGCCCAACAGCGCGTTTTTTTGTGCTTCAATTGTTTCCGGCGGGAGTGCCAGTGCCGCATTGTTCTTGGGGAAGACAATCCCTGTTCAACTGTTGAAACGTACATGTTAACGTCCGCGCATATGAAGAGTCGATGTGATCCCTGTTATGGAACCGTGCTCTCGACCTAACGAGCAGACATCACTACGAAGGATACAGCGTGTAAGGACACGGGAACTCATTTCCAGTAACCCTTACGAGAGCTCACGGATGGTCGAGGGTATAGTTCAAGCTCTGGTTTGAGATAGTCTGCCTCGGTTTTCCGCTTCGTGCCACTGGTTACAAAGTGGTTTAAACGAAGCCCGCTGCTGGTGCTGCAGAAATCTTCGGTTCTTTCCAGTCGCAAGTCAGGTTATGCAAAAGACGTACTGTTTGGGTACGTAATATTGTCTTTGTGAGCAAATACTGTTCAACAAAATCGCGCTGTGCCACTGCTTTAGGCGTTGTACGCTCGTCGCGCCCAGCTACGCGTTGAACACCGAGTCGAAAATCAGCGCTTGTTCTGGTCATTTTCCATGTCTTTTTTTCCCCGATTCAGGACGGGCTCTTTATTTTGAACTGCCCAAAGTTTAACTTCACCAAGTTAAATTCAGACGTTTTGTTGCATCCTGCCGCTAAGGAAGTTTCTGATGAGACGAATAAATACGTGTTTGGCGCTAATCGAATAGAGCCAACACGTTTCCATACTACTGCGCGTCGTTGTTTTCGCGCGTAGCTTATTTTCTCATTAAGCAGAAGTTGTAATTTTATTCTTTCTGCGAATTCATGTGTGCTAATCAAGTTGACAACTAGAATAGAAAAAGTCAGCTCAGCAATTGTTTGACGTGCAGCTGGTGTGACGATTTGATTCTCCTATGTCGGCGTGCTCGCCTTTTGCGTCTCTTTTAACATGCGGTGTCCAATCGCTCTCGTGAAAACCATGCAATTCTTTAACGCTGTTGTCGTCTTTGCGAGGTAGTTGTTTGCAAACTGTAACCACTCTTCGAGGTCGTTGTAGTAGATTGTCTTACTGAAAATATATGTGCATATTCTGCAGGTAGTGCAGAGACGGTGTGACGTAATTTAAAGGGCCAAATGGACCTCGCACTTGTCGCGGTAGATGTCTGCACAATTACACCGTTTTCGTAACAGCACAACCTCTCTCGGCGCTCGTCCGATATGACAGGCACTTCGTTCTACCAGAGTCGCTTTCCGCGTGATCACCGGAGTTCACATCGCCGAAATCTCCGTTGCATACTGTGCCAACAAAGTCACTTGAAGTGCAGAGGCTTGTCTTTGGTGCTGCTAAAACGTTATGCCTTTCTTTTCGGCGTGCATTACTGGCACCGCCCTGCCCCGTAGCAGAGATGTGTTGAGCAGCCACATAGGGTGAGGAGCGTTCTCGGGACAAGCGCTCAGGGTGCGGCCACTCTGTAAGCGGGGGGCCTGCCTGCCAACGCTTCTCGAACCGTCTTCGTCATGCAGCTGAATGAGAGCCGTCAGAATTTGCAAATTAAACTGCATGCACGCGTAATCAAAAAGCGTCATCTCGGAGCATCGTTTCTTCGCGTTAATCGGACGCCCGTGACACGAGACGGCTCTGAAAGGCCGCCTGCTGTGGCGTAGAAGTGTTCCCTCCTTATAGGTGGCACCCGTATATGCTCCAGTTACGGAAGCGCCAATTATAACCGCCTTCGATTACGAAACGCACGCTTAAATGTCAACTGGTGTTAGTTTTGTCGCCGTGCCCGAGGAGGGACGTCACGTCCGGCGAGCGAAGGAGCGGCTGCCTCCTCGCCAGCACCACCTTCATTTCGCTGCGGGGATCCCTCGGTCGCCTTATTTTCGCCTCCTGCGGCCACTTCGGGCTAGACTCATTAAAGACAGCGGCGCCGGCTCGTTCAAATTAAGCTCGTCGCTTTCCATTTTGGCCCGCGGTGTCGTCGTGCTTTCAGTGGCGGCCACGGCAGGGTTTGTGTAACGCCGTTACAAAACGCCCCTAGGAGCCCGTCAGCACCCCACGAAGCGTATACCCACCGGTTCTGCTCTTGGAAAAGAAGGAAAGCAGGGGGTGAGCACATCCCCGCCGGCATCTCCATGCGGAGGTTTTGTAAATATGCTCCGCACTCCATTGTTGGAAAGTCCAATAAAGGGTCGGTAATTTGCGCTGAACAAAAGCAGTGCGGGGCCTTGTCCGAGGGCGAGGGAAACGCACCGTGCTGAGACAAAAGGCCGGCCGGCAGCTGCACGTGCTGTTTGCCCCCGCCAGCATGCCCTCTTCTCTTCGACCCCACTCCTGCGCAGTGTCGCCCTGCGCCCTGTTTTCATCCGCTGTCTTCCTTTTGTGCACCGTCTTCTGCTGCCCTTTCAAAGGGACGGAAGCCGAGGAATACAAACACGGGCAGCTTCGGGCCGTGGCCATCTGTGGCGCCTGACTTTCCTGGCCGCCGGTTACGATCCGTCTGTCCACCCGAGGGCGCCTCTGGAAGTGCGCCGCACTGGAGGCCCGCTCCTCGTCGGGAACTCTAGAAACAAGAACACGCTCGTCTCCTTATCTGGAATTCCCACTCCGTCGACTGCTTTGTACTGCGTATTACTCCAACTGACCCCCCCGCCCATTTATTTCGTTTTATATGGGCTCACTGCATACTGGCCATATATTTAAACAAAGATCGTCCGGGGATGTCAGTGCAAACGGCGCCTGCGGGTAGCCTCGCCTCTACTGAAGTAAAATTTGCAATAGCCGCTATACAATACCAGCATTGTTTGCTTGACGTTGATCAATTGGACAGCACGCATTGAAGCGCGCGTGTAGAGCGGCTCCTTCGCGTAACTGGCACATGCTTACCTCACTGCACCTGAGCTCCGCGCGTGCAGTTGCCGCTGCACAGACGTAATGACAAACTTAGTTCAGCTCTTACGTATGTTGCGCAACCGTGTCCCTTAGCTCGTGTCGGGCATGGTAAGCTCGTTGTAAATGCATGTTGACGCTGTCAGGCGCGAGAAACAATTGGAAAGTAAAGAAAAAAAAGCAGCACGACGTCATCTGTGAGGTTCCACGACCCAGCTGTTATGAGACGTCGCTGACTTCCGGTAGCTGGTGTGTATATGTGTATATATAGCAGCAACAAAAACACATCGGTTGTGCGCGATAGGCGAACAATGCTATGGTACACGTTACACATTACGCGTGTGTTTTGCGTCAACAGCGCAGTTGTGACGTGAACCACTGCCGTCCTTTCTGTATGCGCGGGAAACCTTTTTTTTTTTTTTCAATTTGCTCGCTGTCACTTCATGCTGACGAGCTGCTGCCCAACCCCGCGAAAAGCGTTGCCGAATAATACGGTTGCGGGACATGTATACTACCTTACGCAATGATACGCACACGCAAAAACAAAATCCGGCGCTGCTGTGCGACGTCCCATGTAACCCACTACACTAGGACGTACGCAGTTCAGTCGCGCTGGTTTCTTGGCATGCATGCAGCTGCAGGTAGGCAGTGTGAAACGGAATCGAAAAAACTACTGGATAGGGTTAAATATTTGTTAATGCGTGCGCCTAAGTGTGCTTAGTGCGAAATGACTGTGTTTTCGCTTTCCTTTCCTTATGACTCTAGGCTAGGTTGTCGATAAAGAGCGACGAAGATTTATCTGTTATTTTTATTTGTCTATTTTTATTGTCCGCCTTGGCGGAGTGGTGCTTTTATGGTGCTCGGCGGCTGGCCCGAAGGTTGCGGGTTCGATTCCGACCATGGCGGTCGCATTTCGTTGGAGGCGAAATGGTAGTGGCCCGTTTACTTTGTGGTGTCAGTGCATGTTGAGGAACTCCAGACGGTTGAAAATTTGCGGATCCCTTCAGTACGACCTATTTGATAATCATTTCGTGGTTTTGGGACGTAAATTTCCAGGTATTATATTTTTATATATTAATTTATTGGGCTGGCTCATTGTGGATACTTTCCCAAGCGAATTTTGGTAACGGCTGGCAAGGAACAAGACTGTCGCACACAACGTGCCGTCATCAGAGTGCGGGCACTCGCGCATCGTTTCGCCTTTCCTCTCGAGGCTGTTTGCGGGGATTTTTTTGCCGTCCATCAACGGACGTCGCCTTCTTGCCCGAAAGCAGGTCCGGCACATGAGGCGAGTCGCAACGCGTTGGGCTGCTCACTTGTTCTCGCGGGAGAAGAAGGAGCCGTGACTCAATGTTCCGAACCGCGTTAGCCGAGCGGCCGAAAAGACTCGCGACAGGGACGGCCGTGCCGCCGCGTTCTCGCACCGGCCGTCCGTCGACTCCGCCGCTCGATGGGACCGCCGAGCGAGCATGCGCCTCGCGGTGGCCGACCGGAGCGCCGCTCGGCTCTGGCACGGATGTGGTTCCCGCGGCGTGCAGTGCCGAGCTCGAGCCCTGCGAGGAAAGGCCGTCGCTCGTCGTAGCGCCGTTTGTTGTGTCTGCGACGCGCCGTAGTACACGCGTCGCGCCGGCCGTCTCTCCCCGTCTCTTTCCCTCTGTTGGCAACCACACGTGCCGCGACTCCGGCCGGCCGAACACGACCGTCGCTGCTGCCGGTCGACGCACGGCGGCCGCGAATCCGGACTCCTGCCGCCCCATTACAGCGTGTCCACCGCGAGCGTGTAGCCAGCAATTAGGCCAATTCACACTACAGTCACGCTTGCGTAAGCCTCTTATATTTAACCGCCGCGCGCTTCCATTCCCACTGTTGTGCCCTTTCTTTAATGCTACTCAGTTTTTTGTTCTCCCCTTTCGGACTCTTTAATGTCGTGTGCGTTGACCATAGCTCCGGTGATCAACGTAGTAATGACCAAAAAAAAAAAGAAAAGCAATGCCGCTAAGGAACATTCGGTTTACATGTGTCGGTCGTGTTTCATGTTTACATGCTTGCTATATCTGCTCGGTGCCAATCAGCGGGTGGTGTCGAAAACCGGTCCTCGAATTTGACATCTCAGCTAAACGTTACATGCTAAATGTGATTGCGAATTTCGCATGAATGGCAGAGAAAGAGAAGAAAGAAATGCAGGGAGGCCGACCAGACGTGCGTCTGGTATCGGACTGCTATACACTAAGCAGAATGGTTGCAGGATAGAAGTAACACAAACAAACAAACAAAAATAAAACTGGAAAGCGTCACTTCACTCGTGGGTGCACGTCGGCATCGCGCTTAACTCGGTTACAACCGGAGCGAAATCGTCCGCTACGCCCGCAGCCATCTCTGTCCCACCCAACGTCACTAAAACTAACTCCAGTAAGGTTGGTCCTACCGTGGCACTGTGAGTTAGCGTCCATGGCCCATCCAATAGTGCTCACTCCTTTTCATGACGGCAAGAACTCGCGTGTTTCATATAGTTGACCTTACCATACAGGCCCACGTTTGTGTCGCTGGTGTTAAGTTGAAAATTTTGACGTCCTTTTCCCTCTCTTGCCTCTTTCTCATCTTTCTTGTCCCCTTCCCCAATCCCCCAGTGCAGGGTAGCCAACCGGATGTCTTTCTGGTTAACCTCCCTGCCTTCTCCCTCTTGTTGCTTCCTTTCTTGACGTCCTGGTCAATTTCGTCAGGGACTCTGATATCGCTGCTCGACTAAACGTAATGTCTTTGGCAGTAGCTACGGACCTCTGTAGTGTTTACATTAGCCGAGAAAACGTAAGCTACCAGCTGGCGATACTTCCTTTTGCAGGTGAACGGCAGGCGTGCTGTGGTTCTCGGGACGGTGCGTGCATCTTTACTAAGGTTGCAAATGACTTAGGGTCACTGTGGCTTGTACAGGTTGGTTTCTAACCTTGCAGTCATCGTATCAGGATTGAATGGGATATATCCGGATATAACGAGTTAACGATTTTGCGGATATGGCTGAACTCTGAGCTTTAATCTCTGTACATAGTACTGTTCACTGAGCTTAATTATGGATCGAGCATAAGTGCGTGGTCTGAACTTGTTTGTAGCTAACGTTCAAGTTGCAGAGCTCCACTAACTGCTATCTGTCATGGCAGTCTCCATTTGCCTACCGGAGGTCCCCCAACTCGAATCGACTGTATGTATGTATGTATGTATGTATGTATGTATGTATGTATGTATGTATGTATGTATGTATGTATGTATGTATGTATGTATGTATGTATTTTTGTGCCGCCGCTTCCAGATCTTTAGTGGAACTAAGGATCTGGCTGGAACTAAGAACAAGTTCAGGTATTCTGACCTGTGCCTGGGTTTGTACTTGTCTCCATAGCGTCACTTAAAGAAATTGTTCTCTCTCTCTCTCTCTCTCTCTATATATATATATATATATATATATATATATATATATATATATATATATATATATATATATATATATATATATATATACATGTCAATCAATCAACGCCCGGAGGTCTAGCTCATGCCATGAGGCATGAGCTAGACCTCCGGGCGTTGATTGATTGACATGTGGGGTTTAACGTTCCAAAACCATCATATGATTATGAGAGACGCCGTAGAGGAGGGCTCCGGAAATTTCGGCCACCTGGGGTTCTTCAACGTGCACCCAAATCTGAGCACACGGGCCTACAACATCTCCGCCTCCATCGAAAATGCAGCCGCCGCAGCCGGGACTCCCGGGCGTTCAACAAGGCTAAAAAAAAATATGGTCTTTACAGAGAACTACAGAAAATCGCACCACAAAATGGCATATATTTCGATAAAAGATCAGGTTAGCATATCAAAACGAGCTCATAATCAATAAATTTTCAATTGATAAAACATTACTTTTCGAAACAAAACGTGCGAAAGCTGGCCAATGACGGGCGCACGTTTGATGGCCGCACTTCTCCAGCTTTGCCGGCGCTTGGTACAATTTAAGAACCGTTTAACCGTATCATTGCGGTTGCTTCCGTCGACAAGCGGGACGGCTTTACGCTCTCCCATAGTAGAGTACCATGTACTCTAAATCGTTCACCATTTTTCTAAACAAAAAATAGTCCCGTAGTTCTGAAAGGACGGATTGTGTTTCTGTGCGCCGTAGTGATTTGGAGACGGGCTACGGCCGTGGTTCGCCAAACGATCGCCTATCCGTCCTAATAAGGGGTGATATTGTGTGCGGTTCTTGAAGTTAACGCTCCTAAAGGCTGGGTCACACCAAACGCGGCACGATAAAGTGGGCAACCGGGCTTTTCGAGGCGCCGAGAGTGTGCTTCTGTTCAGACTGCTCGCTTCATTAGTGTATATATATATATATATATATATATATTGTAATGATAATAAATAGTGGGGCTCAGGCAAGGGCGCAGGCTAGGTTACGGAAGCGGAGGAAGACGAAGTCAGAATAAGAACAGCCGGCCTGCAGCAAAGGCGTTGTCTCTTTGTCTTATTTCTCCGCGTTACAATGGCGCAGCCGACGAAGAAAACGGCTTACGTCTCGGTTTCGTCATCCAGAACGCCCGCCGACGTGCAGCCGCGGTAAGCGTCGCTTGAGGACGGCGTCAAGGCCTCCTCGGCAGCTGTTTACTGACACCACCGTTCGGGGACGGCGTCCAAGCCTCCTCGGCGGCTCCAGCACCCGTTACCGGTACCAGTTCACGATAAGGAACGCCGTCACGCTTCTTCGCTGATGGAACCCGCAAGGCGTCCGTCGCGGCCAGCATCGATCCCAGCACCGACGGATGGCGTCCAGGCCTCCGTTGTGGCTCCGGGAAACTTGTCCTGGGACGCGACACGTCGCGGCAACCATGCGCACGGGCCTCTCTCACCTAGGGATGGCGTACATGCCTCCTCCATACCTGGCAACCTGTCGGCGCTTCAAGCACCCACCGTGTACGGCGTCGAGGCCTACCCGGCGGCGCAAGACCGCTTCATCTACCCCACAGTACCAGGTCACAACTCATCACACGGGTTCCGCTTGCCTGGGAACGTCGTTGACGCTTCCAGCGCCCTGGAACCCATGTCCACGATTCCTACCACAGCTGGATTTCCAAGGGACGCCGTCCACGCGTCCTTGGTCAGCAATTGTACCACCTCGAGTACCGCAGTCACTGTATCCTCCGCAGAGGCGGGCCTTGGCTCTTCGTGCGGATCACACGACAGCGCAGCGGAGCTGCAGCATACCATCGCGCAACTCCGCGTCACGACCAACGCCCTCATAGCGTCGAGCTCCCAGCTATGTCCTGCCATCTTGCCAACATTGTGCGCACTCAATGCCATGTTGGCTGCGGCCGCCTCACAAAACTTCGAGGTAAGCTCGCCCGAGAACCGTCGCAATCTCGGGCGTTCTCTCACGGAGGTATCAGAGCAAGTGAACTGCTTGGCGTGGGCACATCTCGGAGTTTTGCCCGCAGTCCCGCCATCGCCGATTTCCTTCGAGCTACCGGAGTTTCGCGGCTTCCAGGACGATGCCAAGGAATGGGTGGCAACCGTCAACGCTGTCGGAGATCACGCAGCGTGGACGGACCAAAAGAAGTGGGGCATGGCCATAGACCGCCTTCGGAATGCTGCCGCGGCTTGGCATCGATACGAAGGCGTGCGGCAGACGTCCTGGGTGGACTGGAGTGACAAGCTCATAGCTGCTTTTGGACGGAGTCACCATCACCTCTCCACGACCACCCAGTCTTACGCGACCGCTACCGAGAATAGATCCCAGAAGGAGACCACCCTCGCGGCTTCAGCTGTATTTTGCAGCTTCCCGACAGCCAATTTAACCACCTACCCTGGGACGAACAACCCTACAGTGTTGACCCTCACTTCGAAGCGACATCTCCTGATATCACGTCAGTCTGTGGCCGAGTGTGCGGACGTCTGCCACACGCTAAGCGCCGCCTCCTTCAAAGTCACTGTCAACAAAGACCTACCAGAGAAGGTAATACTTCCGGTTAGTGACAGGTCATCTGACAATGAAGGCTCTACTGCACGTGAAACTATAGGAATAAACAGCTTGAGCATGAGTCCGACAAAGGCAGTGCTGCAAGAGCACGCGTTGCCTCTCAAGCTGCAACCTGAACTCGGCTCTCAGATGACTACAAAGACACCCCGACGCCCCTTGCCACACCGCAAGCAACGCAGGCGTCGACGCTCAGTGCAGCAGGTGACGGTGCAGCGTGGACTATTTCCAGCATTTGTAACACGGCTGCGACAGGATGCTCAAACCGACGAGATTAAACCAACGCGGCCACTTTGCAGGAGTCTGTATCTCCTGCTAGCGGCATCTTGTCCAAGTCAACAGCGTTGGCCCCATCGTGGACGACGCCTGCACCGACCATCACGTCACAGCCAGTGTCGTCCTCCGGAATCTCCTTCAACAAACTTCCATGTGAAATATCAGCTTGGCCGAGCCCGGCCACCCCGGAATAGTCAATGCCGCCCACCGGAGACATTGTCGGTAGCCCACGAGGCTCGCAGTCGGGGCCGAGTGTAATGATAATAAATAGTGGGGCTCAGGCAAGGGCGCAGGCTAGGTTACGGAAGCGGAGGAAGACGAAGTCAGAATAAGAACAGCCGGCCTGCAGCAAAGGCGTTGTCTCTTTGTCTTATTTCTCCGCGTTACAATATATATATATATATATATATATATATATATATATATATATATATATATATATATATATATATATATATATATATATATATATATATATATATATGAGAGAGAAAGAGAGAGAAAAAAAAAGGTACGGAGGTTAACTATACTAAGTCTAGCTTGCTACCCTACATGGGGAGAGGGGAATGATGGAGAAAGAGAGAGAGGAGGAGATACACATTGCACATAACACATACACAGTTCAGGTTTCACAGTCGGTCGCACAGTGATGGTTCCCTCAAGAATTGCAGGAGGGCTCGAGTGGCTTTTTAAGCTGAAATACGTAAAGGCCACGCTCCGAAGATCTTCTCCAGAGTAAATGGTCGATCATCCAGCCTCCTTAAGGGACACTAGAGAGTCCGGCCATCTTCTTCCGAGCATGGACAATGGCACATCACGTGGTCGAGAGTTTCTACACAATGGCAGTTATCACAGTTGGGGAAGTCAGCCGCACCAATGCGATAACTTAATGAATTGGTGAAGGCAACGCCAACCCACAACCGACGCAGCATTGTAGCGTCCCGTTGCGAAGTCTTTGATGACACCTGTAATTGGAGTAATGAAGGCGAGGTTCTGTGGGCGTCGAGTGGTGTTCAGTGGAAGATCCCAATGCATAAGTGTGGTATTATGCGCGATGCGGCGAAGTTCTTTTGCGGCATCGACCTTTGACGTGGGTATGAGCAGTGTGGGTGCTCCGTCGTGGGCACAGCGGGCAGCGTTGTCGGCGAGGTGGTTACCACCAATCGCACAGTGACCAGGCAGCCGTTGAAAGATTGTCATGTCCTTTGTTAGTGGCGCGATGACTTCATTTATTTGAGATACCATCTGATGGTATTTCCCGCGTCGTAGACTTCGCATGCATTGAAGGGCCGCCTTGGAGTCACGGAAGGTAGGCCAGTTTGCAAATGGTATTTAGGGATCCAACGTAGAGTTATGAGTAAGACTATTTCCATCTACAGTAATTACATTAACAAAGGCTTCAAAGAATTTGTCGAATTATGCTCTAACGATATGTCTGTCTGTCTTTCCAATGCACCTATATATAGTGTGGAATTATAACGTGCCCGTGGCGCGCGTATGCCAGTCGATGCTTTCTTTCCGAGCGTAGGTAGTATATCTTTATGGTCACGGCATACGGGAACGCCACTTGTTTCTCGTTTCAATCCTTGGCAAGTTATCGCATGCGAGGCGAACCCCCCCCCCTCCCCCGCGGAATTAAATGGCCAGATTCGTCTTGGATGGCGCGAGTCGTTTTTTCCAGCCCACTTGCAATTAAGTTTAAATTTGCGACGCTTTGCACGTACGGCTAATCTACTTAGTAACAGCGCCAGCTAAGTTCCGCCAGGCGATTCATTGGAAGAGCCTTGCGATGTCCTTCAGAAGTGCGCGCATATACCGGCGCCGTGGCGTTCTTCGTTACCCATTCCTTTGGCAGAGCGGTGGTCTTTAATTAGCTACCATAACCTCTCCCGCTGGCACGCTTGTGTGCGCTCTTTCTCTTTCCGGCGTCGGCTGCGGATATACCGATTCGAACGGCGGCATCGATATCGCGCATTATGGCCTCTCCTTTAAGCGGAGGGGACATTGAGATGCGCGGTGTGCGTCTCGGCCGCGTTCGGAGAGACGAGCTTTGTCTCCCTAATGGTCCGATTTAAAATGCGCGCACGCGTAATGGCTCGCCTCTCATTCCAGTGTGTGTGCTTTCGATATCGCCTCTCGCGCGCGTCTTTCACGGAGACGCCCGGCGTGATTACCTGCTTGGCGCTCTGATAAGCAGCGCTGCATGGGTGCGTCGTGGAAGGCGGGGAAGGAGGAGAGCTGCTCAGACCTGCGATTCTGTTCCAGGAATCGGCCGATAGCGTCGTCACTCGCGCTCACTTTTTGCTAACGTCTTGAGCGCTGTCGCTGGAAAAGTTTTACTACAACGTTTTTTTCAGTCCACCGTTTGGAATGAATTCGGGGAGATGAAGGCGCGTCTGTGAATGCACGCACTGTAACCCTATAGGGAAGTTTGTGTACTTATACATTTCAGGTTTGCATAGCGAGTTCATTTGCACGTCCTGTATTTGATTGATGTCGTGCTTCTGGGCGTCCACGCCAACGGCCACTTCAGATTGGTCCACCTTTACTCTCTATCTCGGTTAAATCAAACCATACACAAAGCATATGTTGGGCCGCTGGGTTTGCAGTGCTATTAAAATGCGCTTGATTCAAATGAACCTCTGTTCTGTTTTTAATTTGATTTTTTGTTTGTTATGTAGGCGAGTTACTCATAGGGTGGTTAAGCTACAGCTGATACAGACTATTGTTTCTGAAGGATTCGTTTGACCGAAGAGCCAGCATAAATGCTCTTGTTCTTTAAGTTAGGGCGCGGTATTGCGTATTCTATTTCTTTGCAAATTTAGTCGCTTTATATGTCATTACTACCCTGAGTTCTGTTCGAGGTTCAAAGATATTCCACTATTTTGTGCACAATGGGCATACCGTGCAAATGAGGAAAAAAAACAATGTAGTGCAGTTTTGACCGATACGACATTGTCGCCAGTCGCGTAGCGTTCAGTTCTACGTGGCTTGAATTGTTGATATTTCATCACTGCAAGATGCGCAGCTTCCGTTTCAACAAAGCATAATAGTATCAACGAACTCGTGACAACGAACGTGATTTATGACCATTTCTTTCCTAGTGGATTGCATAGATGCTGATTGGTCACCTGTCGTGGCTCCCCATAATGAGAGAACAGCCGGCTGCTTGTTTTGTGCGTATACCACGCATTCTCTAAATTAATTTTTATTCGCCTGCTTCGCGTCGTGTTTCCCATAAAACGCGCTTTTACGTTATACAGTGGTTTATGAATCCCAGCGCTCCGCACCTGTCCGTGTCGTGGTATTGTTTCCGTTTTATTTATCTTGGTATCTTCTGAAGACAATGAGCGAGCGCAAGCTACGAAGCTGCAAAAAAAAAAAAAACGCTATGTGTCTACGTATACGGTGGTCTGCACGGGTCTTGAAAGACGTGGTTAACACTTACGTTTTCTTGCTCGTCCTAAGCGTCTCGCGCCGCTTCTCTTAATCATGAAGGCACGTAGGCGCGATTACACGCCCGGCATGACGTGAGATTATTCCTGCACTTAGGAGCAAGGGGGGGGGGGGGACAGACTCGCGCGCATATCGAGCGTCAGAAGCCGAGAGTGGTTATAACCTCGTTTTCATGTCGCTGCATTAGTCGCATTCCACTCCTGAAAGGCAATTGACAATCACGGCGAACGTTTGTGACATCTTGCGTTACATTTATGTAGCTAGGAAATAAATAGTGCGTCCGGTTCCATCATTTGAAGAAGCGTGGGAAAGGCATTGGCCCTGCAACAGGCGTATAGCCGGGCTGATGATGAAATTGTGCTTATTGGTGACGCAGTCTCGTCGATAGCTGCGGAGGTGTTAATTGTCGAATTTTACCATTACCAACGTTTATATGTCACCTAATTGGTGGACGCTTGCGATTAGCGGATATGACACAAATGCCGGACCTTTACAGTCTAGCGCTCCGCGTTGAATTTTAGTGGTCAAGCGGAGAAGTGAACCAACGTTGATGCTTATGCGTCACTTCCGGCGCGCGGTAATGAGGGCGTTTGATTTTCATTTCCCTCTGTTCCCTTTTTTGACGCCGGAAGCTCGTTCATTTTTAAATCTGTTCGTGAAAATTTCGATCTTATTTCAGACGCAGCAATTGAGTGGAACGGTTCATATATTTTCTTGATGTTTCGTGCTCGTTATTCAATCAATGACCCTTGGTCCTTACTGTAAATCGACTCATCTGGGACATATATCGTTGGATATATGCAGAACATTTCTCGCTTCGAGGAATAGACGACATTAGGCAATGACTTGTTTCCTTTTTCTTTCACCCGTGAAGTTAAATATAAGGTTATTTTTTTTTTTAGCTGAGAGACTAAAGGTGGAATAATATTAGATAGGGCAATGCGGAGGGGTAATCGGCATCCCCCCCCCCCCTTCTTTACTTTGGCCTAAGCGAAGCCATGCTGGTGTGTTCAGAATCCTGTTTATGAAGAGGGTAACGGCTCGCAGAATTTGGTGTGCTTTCTTTTATTCACAGTGACTCGTATGCATTGGTCTAGTTAGCTATCAGGGGAAGTAAAATGCCAAAGTGCCCTTTCAGTTGAATTAGCAGCAACTAGTTATGCCATGAGTAGCTCCCGTTTACTTTTGTTTCTTGCTTTTTGGTATCCTGTCTTGTTCCCTTCCCATAGCCCCTTGCTGGCCGTCGTAAAGATCTCGCTGAAGTATAAAAAGTCGACTTATCGCGGGACAGGCTGACGCCTGCCGGTGCATGTCAGCCGTCATTGAAACACGAAGCGTCGACGTTTGCACGTAAGTGATAGCTGGCGCATCGCATCGGTTTAAACGGTATCGTGCGCCACGTAATTAAATCACATTTCTGAGCTGGGTAGCCGGGGTTTGAGACGGCAAATGCGCATTCGCCAGATCCGTGCGCGCGAGCGCTTCGCGTGGAGAGAGGGCGGAAAAATGAGAATTAAGGCTGCCGACTATCCTTTACTCGCCGGCGAACCGTGCTCGCCCAAAAGAGGCTCTGGTTTCTGTCGGACAAAAGGGGGGTGCACTAGGGAAAACGATACGCTGTGGTCACATTCATGTAACGACGGCTGGGGATGTGCTGGAAAAGGCAATATGCTACGGTTGCATTTATCCGGACCGGCTGGCGAAAGTACACAGCTCAAGCTGAACCGACTGAATTACGCAGAAACTGCACTCTGTCGAGTATAGGGACCCTAACGGAAGTTGTACAGGCGGGAACTCGAGTGCATGCTATATATATGGGCACCACTTATGATTACATAGACCACGTGCATCTGACACGTGGTCCATGACGGGCTGCTTGCGTGCGTAGGTTGATTGATTGATTGATTGATTGATATGTGGAGTTTAACGTCCCAAAACCACCATATGGTTATGACAGACGCCGTAGTCGAGGGCTCCGGGAATTCGACCACCTGGGGTTCTTTAACGTGTACCCAAATCTGAACACACGGGCCTACAACATCTCCGCCTCCATAGAAAATGCAGCCGCCGCAGCCGGGACTCCCGGGCGTTCAACAAGGCTAAAAAAAATATGGTCTTTACAGAGAACTACAGAAAATCGCACCACAAAATGGCATATATCTCATAAAAGATCAGGTTAGCATATTAAAACCAGCTCATAGTCAATAAATTTTCAATTGATAAAACATTACTTTTCGAAACAAAACGTGCGAAAGCTGGCAAAATGACGGGCGCACGTCTGATGGCCGCACTTCTCCAGCTTTGCCGGCGCTGGGTACATTGGCAACTTAAGAACCGTTTAACCGTTCGTTGTAGTTTTCCCGATCGTTTGAGCGGGACGGCTTTACGCTCTCCCATAGTAGAGTACCATGTACTCTAAATCGTTCACCATTTTTCTAAACAAAAAATAGTCCCGTAGTTCTGAAAGGACGGATTCAGTTTCAGCGCGCCGTAGTGATAATGAGACGGGCCACGACCGTGGTTCACCTTTCTTTAACGTTCTTTGGGGTTGGGGTTCGGCCTCCATTTCTGCCTTTTCTGCCTCCATCGCATTTCTGCCTCCACAGCATTTCTACCTCCATCGAAAATGCAGCCGCCGCAGCCGGTATTCGATCCCGTGACCTGCTGGTCAGCAGCCGAGTGCGTGCGTAGGTTGAGCTGAGCTGAGGTTTTCCTTACCTGAACATAATGTGCATATTTACTCTAAAACACACACCTCCTCTCCGCTGTTTGTTGTGTTGATGAGCCCTCGCGTTTTGCGTCTTCATCTTTTTCTTTCACCACAAGCGTCGCCAGCTTGCCTTAAGTGCGGTGTATCCTGTTGGTCATGTTTTGGAGTCGGCAAAATGAAAGAGCATTATTTGATTGCTGGTCTCATAGTTAGGCCTAAACACGGTTGTGCATTTTGTTGGTTCAGTGTGGGGTCACACGAGGAGGCGTATAGAGTGTGCTACTGCGTTTTAGGAGCGGTGAGTCAGCAGAGACGATTTTTTTCTTTTCGTGGACCGAATCATTTAGCCTCGTCGGCAGGGCGCTTAAAGGCGTACTGACACCTTTTTCGGAGGCGAGTTTACTCTGCCTTACTAATCTACTGTATACAGAGACAGTTCTGGGCAAATGTAAGGCTCAGCAAATGCTGATATTTTATTCTGATATTAAAGTCATTTTTCCGGCGGCGCACCTACCCACATCGACACTAACTTGACGTAAGGGTACAGTACAAATCCTGGTGACTTCACGCAACAGTCTGGCAAGTTTTGATGACGTCAAGCACAAAAAAAAATGGCAGCTTGCAAGTCGCTGTCTCGATCGTCTGCTCGCGCCGTGCGGTCATTAGAGGCTGTTAGCTTGTACGGATACTTCTATATGTTACCGTGCCACCGGATACCGAAGAGAATCTGCTTATACTTCGCCTGGTCTTTACGGAACGTAAACCTTTAGGTAACGCAAGCTACCTGCCACACAGGCTTTCCGTTCATGGCCCTATTTCGCAAATGCAATTTCGTTAGTAGGTCCTATAAGCAGGTGACACGCTTTTTGACGTTGCTAACGCAATCGTTAGAATCACAGGTAATCAACTCGACATATACGTCATCACAATGCGCCATCGAAACAACAACCATCACAGTGAGATGGTAACATCGCGATATTCACATTGCGGAGACTCCAGCCGTCGAGCCAAAATAAGACGAAGTGCGAGCACCAATAGCGATGACATTGTTTCAGTCGGATTACTAAAGCTAGAATGGCCTAGAACATCAAACTCTTGAACGTGTGAACCCCCGGCGGCTGGATAGGTGGCGTCATCTAGCGGGGCCAAAATAAACCAGGAAATCACAAAATTGTTATTGCAGAAACATCGTTAGTTGTAACGTCTGGCGTAAAAACCGCGCAGCGGCGTTATCAGGAATGAGTTACCGTTTTAATTATTTTCAGCCAAAAATACTTTAGGCGTCAGCCAACGTGTTCGTGACTGTGGTTGCACGAAGTGTCGCAAGATGTCGACACCATCGTGGCAGTGAGCTTGTATTTCTTCACCCTTTTGCACAGACGAGGGTACTTTACACGATAAAAAACGTCTCGTGATTTTGCCGGAGCGGGGATTAAATGCTATCTGAGTTGTTTAAGATTGTTTAAATGCAGTTAGCATCATTTTTATGCTACGCGAAAACGTAAAGGCATACGCTTACGTACCTACGTAAACGTTTACGTATGGGGAGCTAGAGCGTTTAAAAATATGCGTTCTGGCAAGACGGCAAGTTCTAACCGGTATCCGGTAACACGCTAACGTAAAGAAGCATTCGTGTAAGCTAAAAAAAAAAACCCTACTGTCATTCAGCGTACCTATGAAGCGAAGACAGTCTGGAATGGCGTACGTATACGTGAACACAAGATATACGCTTATCATAGGGCAAATGAATCGTTTCATTTCTAATTTTTTTTATGGCAACAATATTTTGCCCTGTGAATTGACTTGCGTTAGTGAAACGAAGGAGAATAGGTGCAAGTTCCACTGATTCCAGTCGGATCCGGCGCTGAGACAAGCGGGGGCTGAGGTAAAAACTGGACGCCAACCAAGCGGAGTTGACTCTGCTGCACGTAACTCTGGACGCGTACACGCGCAAAATTCAGTTGCTGGCCTTGGGATTGTCGACGAAGAACCTGTGCCTTAACAGTGATGGCAACCCAACTTTGCAGCTAGTTGTACTGCTGCTCGTTAAGCTTATTTGACTGCAAAAGTAGGTCCCATAATCAGGTGCCACGTTTTTTGACGTTGCTAACGCAATCGTTGATATCACAGGTAATCAACTCGACATATGCGTCATCACAATGCGCCACCGAAACAACAACCATCACAGTGAGATGGTAACATCGCCGCTAGCAGCGTCACGCGATGGCGCAAGCGCCGCATATCGCTCTTTTATAGCCGCCCACTCCAGGTAACGGATTGAAGCACTCACGCAGCATTTCGCACTACGTGTGGAACGATTTGCCTACTATTACGCGTTGCAACAGTTCACTATATAACGGCCACTTAAACAGAAAGCATAGGTGTCATCGTACAGAACACTTGTTTGACCCAGTTAAAAGAATTGTTGCGTTTATTATCTGAGTATATTGGAGAAGTATTTTAGTATATTGCAGAAGTAACGCGCCTTTTGCTTTTACCAACAGTAGCACTCACCAAGATACAGAAGCCAGCCTGGTATAGCTTAGTCGCTATGGCGCTGAGTGGCTAAGTGCGAAAAAGTGGGTTTTGTTATGCCTGCGAGTCGACAGCGAACGTCCGTGCCTCTGAAAAAGGCAATCTGTGTCAAGGCCAGCCCGCGAGTCCGCCTGACGCGAACAACTCAACGGCGTCAACAGGCGACGGCGCCTTTCGGGCGCGCACGTGCAGTGAGTCACCACAGCAAGCGACCCGTCGAGTAAACAACCGGCGTCTTCCTGTCTGGCGTCTGACGCAATGCTTGCGACGTCACTCGTCCTTGGGTGCAGCCACCTGCAGCGCAGCCTCTCCAGATTCGATGAGAAAGAATGACGCGGCCCAGCGGCGACCCCCATTGGAGGAGTCTGACCCCACGACCAGCGGCGCTTTTGGTTGGACATTTGAGTTGGACCCGGTGCATATAAAAGAAGCCCTGCGGCGCGTCGCGAGCAGCCGACGTGTTGGAGAGCATACATGTGTGTCGCAGTTGAGCTATGTGTTAGCAGACCCCTTTTGACAGCAGACCCATTTGAGAGCAGACCTATGTGTTAGAGAGGAGAGCTCAGCTCTTCGAGTCTCTGTCGGCCCCAGTGCCGAATTTGTAACGCCTCTGTATATATGCTGAACATAAATCTTGTTTAACTCACTGTCGTCTCGTCCGCCCGTCTATCAGCTCTGCGCAGAAACTGTCGCGAGCTGAGAAACCTACGCTACCAAACGGCTGGTGACCTTCCCGGCGGAGTTCGGAGCAGTGGCGCCTTCGGGACCGTGTTGGCGTCGCCGTCTTTCGCAACAGTTTGCTTTTCGGTCATGGCGACCGCGTTTCTATCAGGTCAAAATGTAAGAACGTCCGTGTACTTGGATGTATGTATAGGTGCCTGCTGAAGAATCCCGACTGGCCTGAATTAATCTGCGGATCCCCGCTACGGCGTGCCGCATAATCATATCGCAGTTCTTCTGGCTTGGAAAACCCCTAAAATGGATCATTAGTTAGGTGAATACTTTGACACGTCTTAGTTTCGAAGCAGAGACTCGAAGCACGTTTTCTATGGCGTCTAGGAGTCCTGTGCTTACGTAGTCTGTGGACGCCCTGTCTGTCATAACCGCGAAGATTCTTTTTCTGTTCTATTCCCTTCCATTAGTGAAGTATGTCCTCACCGGGCGGAGAAACTGATCTTTTTTATTTTTCAGTTTGCTCTGGTGCTAGATTACACACAACCTTTCAAGAGACCTAATGACGAAATAGCTTGTTCGCTCGCAAATTCAACTTCGCGCTAAGGGCTAAGTATATGCGCTGTTCAGTCATTAATAGCAAGATATGTTCTTTGACACTGTGGTGCAGAAGGACGTCATAGAATGGAAGGAAAAAACTTTATTTAATGGAATGAAAAAATTGAAGGACGTCGTCGAGGCCGGCAAATGCGTTGATTTCCGGTTAACTGATGGCGTCACAGCCTCCATGTTGTAATGTTCGAGATCTTCATGGAAGGTCGACGCAGCTGCTAAACAAGCTGATCTCACTTATGACGGCGAAACAGGACTTACGCGCCGCACGTGAGATCGGGTTAGTCTAAGCAGGGGCCTATTTTACTGTCTATTTCGTGCTGTCACGACGTTCGCCGTGGTAGAGCAGTGGTTATGGTCCTCCGCTACTGACCCCAAGGTCGCGGGTTCGATTCCGGCGGCCACATCTCAGGGGAGGTGAAAATGGTAAAAGCCAGTGGACTGTGTGATTTCAGTGCATGTTATAGAACACTAGATGGTTGAAATTTTTGAAGCCCTCCACTGCGGCTTCTTTCATAATCATATCGTGGTTTCGGAATGTAAAATGCCAGATAATATTATTGTCTTGCTGTCATGGCGGAAAGCTAGTGATGAGACAAATTGACGTCGAAGCGGGAAGCCTGGCGGTTGCCGTGGTGTAATGCGCGGTACATGGCGGCAACGTCCTCGCAGGTTCTTTAGAAAGTTTCCGCACTCGTGGAATTTGATATCAGTTGTGGCAAGGTTGCAACGTTGTGCTAAAACAGCTTAAAGAGGCAATGACTGTCTGAAGACGTTCTTGTCCTAAATCTTAAGCTTGCTGTGGTTGCTCCACGTAAGGTGGAGACTTGGGTGAAGATGAGACGCTAATGCAATGTGCTTCTTTCTTCGCCTGTAGGTACCCTTTTATTTCTCGTATACATTCACAATTTTCCAAACAGCCTAACTATCACCTCATCCATTATATATGCTGACGACACCAATATATTTACTTCTAGCAATTGCACGAATACCATAATAACGCGACTTGAGTCTGGCGTGAGCGCCATATCCATTTGGCGAAAAAAAAAAACTTGGTATCAATTCATCTAAAATCTAATGCATACTTTTTCATACAAATAAACGTGTCATCCTATCTGCATCCCCACTCATCCTTCACGATCATGTTATTCACTTGCACACAGTCGTCTTTCTTGGGGTCAAGCTTCATCGTCATCTTAAGTTTAACCTGCATGCTGAAATAATCTCAAAAGGATCGCTTTTGATATCTTGGTGATAATTTTAACGCGCTTGTTTTTCCGATAGCATATAAGAAGTTCACTTTATTACGCATTGGTATATTGGCACCTTCGATACTGCATTTCCGTCCGGGGAAACACATCTATCACGTATTTAACACATCTACAACATTTACAGAATCAGGCCTTGCGGATCATAAGCTTTTCTAGCTACATGTCCCATTCGGTACTAAATTACACTTAATTAAGCATACTACCATTACGCTACATGGTTCAGCTGAAATTGTTTTTTTACCAATATATGACACGCCCAACCTTGAAATTCCTATCAATACATTTGATGCATCTGCTCTGACTATTATTAACGACACTAGATTTTCATCTAACAGCAACGTTTTACTTCACCGAAAAACACTAGTTATGGGAAATTTACAGCTTTTTTCACTGTCATTCAATACTGGAACATATTGTCATAGGACATAAAAGCATGCCGCTCAACAATAATATTAAAAAGAACACAAACGAAGGCACACCTGCTATAACAACACTGCTCGCTACCGATTCCTTGTGATTGTATATATAAACATAAACCATTTCATTCGGTTTTCTCGAACCTTAGTTCGTCATGATATCACTTCTATTCTGTATGGCACAATTGTGTCGAACGTTTTTTTCGTTTTTTGTTTGTTTGTAGAAATTTTATATTTCATGTTGTTAAAAACAGTTGCAAGCATGTGTTGTTTATTTATCTATCAAATCTACACGTTGTCCTTCGATGAAGCCTTATGTTTATATAAGTTATGTCGAGAAAAAAATTTTTGACGCTTATAACGAGTTCTTTACTATTTGTTCGTAAATTAATGTTTATGTAAACGTTTATCTGTTTTTGTTCTTTTCATTATTGTTATTTCTTCCCATATGTCCTGAAAATTCTGGAGGCCCGTGTGCTGAGATTTGGGTGCATGATAAAGAACCCGAGGTGGTCAATATTTCCGGAGCCCTCCACTACAGCGTCTCTCATAATCATATGGTGGTTTTAGGACCTTAAACCCCACATATCAATAATCATCGATTCCTATATGTCCTGCTTTATTATTTTCTCACTTTTTTCTATTTTACTGCTATTTGCCATTACATGCGACACTTTTATTGTTATTGACAAATGACTAATAGGAGGTCCCTCTGGCAGTTTTGTACTTCCGGGACCTCCTTCTGTACTAATGATAAATGAGGAATTGAATTGAATTGGTAATAAAGGAAGCGTGGTGTTAGCACCGAAATTCTTATTTGGATTCAAGTATGTGATGTGGAATTCTTTCATTATTCGTGCTTGCGTGGGTCGACTAGGACGTTTTTATAAACCTTGAATTTCAATATAATTCCGGAAACCCTTTATGTGTATGCAAGCATCTGTTACTTTTTTTAATGAAAACACGCTGAAGTAACGTGAAAATTTAAACGCGAGTAATCTCGTCCGCTGCTGCTTTCCTTGACGTACCACAACCTCTCACTAAATTTCGCTTCTCGCTTCAACGCTTGTGTCCTGCGGGCTCGTAACTACAGTGCACGTGAGCTGCCCCTTCCCGGGTTCCTTTGCATTTTTGTGGGCCGTTCACTTTCGAGGAAGTGCATTTAGGCCACGTACTTTCTAAATTGCCCCGCAATCAAGCAGGGTGGAGAAAAAAGAAAGTGTTACTTTACGTCGCTTTGGGCCGTGTGGCTGCAGGGAAGCTGGGAGGTTAAATTAAGCTCCTGCCGTTGTTTCACGGCGGCTGCGATTCTTTTCACTTTTTTTTTCTTTTACTCCTTTTTGACGCCAGTACTGGAGACAGGACCATTAGTGTCAGGGCCGCCTCACAACCTGGTCACTTCGAATCATTGTGAAGCAAATAGAGCGATCGTAACGACCAGCTTTGTCTGGAGCGCAGAAAAATGTTCAAATCTCTCCGCCGCTAGGTGGCGAATGGGTTTTCGTTTGTCGGTCAGCTGTGTCTACAGAGGGCCTCTGTTTTACCTGTTATCCTCCTCTTTTTTCGCAGCGCGCGGGTTCCTAACATGGGTTGACCAGCAGCTTCACAAAAGGTCGGCAAAGCTCGCTCACGTTGCAGAAATCGCGACGTCCTGCATGTTTTCTCCTATGGCTCCGGTACTTCATTGATCTTGAAGCATCTTCGTGTTCGTGTTTTAACGCGACGGTCGTGTTTGAAGAAAAGGAGCTCGTGCGTTTATGAAAAGGTCTCGTTTGTACTCTGTCATGCAGATCTATTATTCATCGCATGCCTACCTATAGGGCAGCTTTGTTTCAGGTAATTTATCATTCATACCCGCCAGCCAGTCACCTTTTGTAGATGCTTGCTCGGCACTTGTTCAGAAAATTGTTAGCGTGCTTTCTCCTCTGCGTGTCTAGCGTCCCTCGTGTTCAACCGCCTTTCGCACACAAGCTTTAGTCGAGACAGCAATAACCACGAAATGATGCAAGAATTGCAAAGAATAAATAAAGAGCTCCTTTTTTTTTGACAGGAAATTTTTTGTTTATTTTTTCCCATACATCCAATCAGTTCACATAAATTAATCTTTGATAGCTCTGTACTCGATTATTTTGCGATTATACATTAATTATTGGAACAAAGTAGAACAGAAATAGTCCGATTATCATTCTTGAATTTCGTGCCGATAACTGCAGTGTGTGAATGCCAAGGCCGTGTGACGTCAGTGATTTCAAAGTGCTTTTTTTTTTATTTTGGCGTCATTGACTAATGAAATTACCCCGAACTTGTTAAGTCAGTAGCTACCTTATAAAATATTTATTCGTTTTACAGCAGAACTGTTGTGCTCGCCGTTGGCCATAGTAGCGATGTTGACAATAAACGATCAGTGCCACGCCAAGCCAAGTTAAGCATAGCTGTGTCAAGTTATGCGAAGTTAATCATAGGCAAGTCTAACTAAGGCTGTTCAGGGAGCCAAAACCTTCATAAATGCTATAAATAAACTAAGTAAGCGAAATTTTTATTAGCCTAAATAATCCGAGTTGGGCTTCTGGTGTGTATATTCATTACGGTGGTACGTGCCAAGTAAAGCCGTGTCAATTATAATTAATACTATCATGTTTTACTAATTATGCTAGTGAAATAATTAAGGTGAGATTGACCTGGGACGCAAGCTCATTGAGACCAAGCCTCCAATATACAAATTCGGCAATTGAAGCTAGTTGGCGCTGTGTTCGCCAATTGATCCCCAATCGAACCCGCTCGATAGTTAGTCAATACTCATTACTTACAATGTGATCACGTGAACACTTCATGCATCGGCGTGTGAATGCGCGTGCTCCTAGTCAGGCCAGGACCAGCCCACCAGCTCTGTCTCGGCCTTGCGCGGCTCATTGCCAGTTGCGCAATTTTTTATTGATAAATGATTATGCAGGCCCCTGTTGCACACTTATTCAGATTCTGTGACGTCACAGTGATTTAGTAATATAATAATTGTTGGGGGTTTAACGTCCCAAAACCACCATATGATTATGAAAGACGCCGTAGCATGAGGGCGCCGGAAGTTCTCACCACCTGGGAGTCCTTTAACGTGCACCTAAATCTAAGCACACGAGCCTCAAGCATTTTCGCCTTCATCGAAAGTGCGGCTGGGATTCGATCCCGTGACCTGTGGTACAGCGAGTTGGTGCGGGAACTTCAAGGAAGGTAGCGTCGCCTCCATTTTATTTTTGCGCCTTTGCTGGTTCGTCAAGCGTCTTATTGCTGAAAGAGTCCTGCTTCCTTTTTTTTCTTATACCTTATGAATGCGAAATATTTTTTAACAGCATTCTAATATTTCCTCTTCAGTGCCTCGTTATTGGCTACGCATTTTTTTTTTTTTTGCACGAAACTTTACTCTTTCCAAAAGCATTCGTGTGTTTCATTGTGATAGGAAACGTTCTCAGGAGAAAATTGATCCGCACTGTCAAATTAGTTTGGCTACAGTACAGGCGCGGTATGCTTGCCACTAATAGATGATCAGCTCACATCTGAAGAGCAAGTTAGTGTAGTGTTGCGCCCCTATAATTGGCGTCACAGTCATTGCCAGCTTTTCATAAAGTGATAGGCGCTTTTCCCTAGAGATAAATGCTCGATGCGTTCTGACACGCGCCGAGGACGACAGTATTATTGCGGGTATACGTTATGGCCAAATGCTAAAAGATATGTCATCTATCAATCAATTCCTAAATATGCGCCCGTCGATTATTTATCAGGCGATTACAGACGTTGGGTTGATAGAGTAGAAGAGTGATAGAGGAGAGAGTGATAGATGTGAGTTTTAAAACAACACTGCGTAGCAGCTCAGATTGCGGCTGCGCGTCTTCGCCGATTCGAAGCGGCGCTCGCGACCAGATGCGTCGGCGTGCGAAGCTCGTCTTTCGGTGCGCATTGTCTACTGCAACGCCTGTGCAGCCACGTGAAACCACCGCGTAGGTCGTAGTCTGAAGGTCGAAGGATCGCATGCGCGGAGCGGGTCGTTCGCTTATTGTATATGCGACGTCACTTGAGAACCTGGTGGTCTGCTCTCCTGTCTCACGTAGTCCTCTGACGTCACCATGCATGGCTACTTCATCCAGAGCTAAGCATGGCCCATTTTTGTCGAGGCGCGCCAGAAGTTCCATTGCCCGTCGCTTGCTGCCGTCGTTGGGTCAGATCAGGCCACCCGTCCTGCGCTTCGCAAGGTGTGATAAACAGACTGTACCAGTCAGTCTTGCCCGCTGGTGGTTAAACATACGCTCAGTGACACGCAATCTTGCCTTAAGAAGACACGTAGTTTCGTCACTTTCAGGTGCATCGTCATTGCATGCAACCTCAATGTATTTGTTGCTTGGAATCTCTGAAGTGTTTCATCTGGTGGCATCTCTTCAGAGAAGCCCCGGAGACGATCAGCCTTGCTGTGGAAACCCGAACCTGCGTAAGACGGCATCTGCGCCGAAAGCTGCCCGTGAATGGTTTCACTCGATTCACCCGGGGCACAGTGCATCCTTAGCACGCACGCGTTGCACGGCTCGCGCTTGGGGCGAGCGCGTGGCATTGCCATCGGGGCTGCCGCCAGGGTTGTCGGGGGGGCGCTGCTAGTTTCCCGGCCATTCTCGGCACGGGGAGCTCCGGTCTGCATGTGCGGGCTTGGGTTGCCGCGGCGGGGCAGCAACGCCGAGTGACAGATGGCCAGTCCCCCCCCCCCCCCCCCCTCCTCGTTGCGGCCGCGCTCTGTTAGCGCTCCCTTCCGCTTTTCCATTGGATTGCGGACTCCCGCTAGGCACACGCGGTCAGTCGCCTTCCTGCCCCGTGACTAGCCCGTCTGTTCCTCGCTTACTCTGCACTCATTTCCAGGCACACCCTGCTCCCCCGAAGAGCTGGCTTCTCTGGGCGCGTAAACGCCTCGTCTCGTTGCTGCATTTCGTTTTCATGTATATATTTACAAGCTGGTGTACCTGATGGAGCCGACCTTGAGTGAACGGGAGACGCGGTGGGCTTGCGTACTCTTCGACACGCCAGAGCCATGCACACATACCTCTACTCTCTCTCTAACCTGGTGAATGAAGTAGAAAGTCAATGGCGATTTCCTTCGGGCGCGTCGGCTGGTCATTACGCAAACGCGAATGTGCGGAAACGTTCCCATTTCAGTTATGACGCGCAGACGCCCGTTGCCTTTAGTTTCTGCGTGTCCTAGTTGGGGACATTTTTACTCGTGGTTGTCATTTCCGATAGCGTGAGGTGAAGTTCGATCGTGTATATAGTTATTTTCACCTATGAGCGTTCGTCGCAAGTTTCTTCGTTTACACAAAGGTGTGTAGACAGTGTTTCAACATCGTCGTTCCTTCGTGAGCCCACTTCTCGCTGAAGAGAAGCTGTGTCGTTTGCATCACTTCCTCGCAATCATTGTCGAGCAGTGCGCAGGACTCAACACCACTGTGCATTGAAACAATGCGACCCCCCCCCCCCCTCTTCCTTGCCATCTCACCAATGTCTTCGCCAAACGAAGCAAAAGTTTATATCATTATCTGATACAAATAGGAATAAGATCTTAGTAGCCATCTGAAGTGACCACGATGGGCGTCATTCGGTATCCTAAGAGCGCTTGCGAATGCATTTTCACAGATAGCTTCTCTACGCTGGGTATCCAAACATGGAGGCCACCGTGACTTTTTATATCTCATTAGAGGGTGTCAGTGAAGGCAAGGTCCAGCAGTCGTTCCGTCCCCGGCTTTCTTCTGTTTGCCAGCCGCGCGAAAGGCGAACAGAAAGGGATTCCAAGTGAGTTTCCTGCTCCGCACGTTCGAGTGAGGGTTCACGCAGCGTCTCAACCATCTGGTACCCAAAGGTGGCGGCTACGGTGACGTCACTGCATACTATGTATTGGGTGCGAGGACATACCGTGGCGCCACAATGCGGACGCATCCCTTTGACGACACAATAAAGGCACTGCTGCAGCTTCCTCGCTGACTGTACGAAGTGCTAAATAACTGCTCCGGAAATGCTTTACGTTCTTCGCAATGCCTGACTGCCGGCGTCGTCTGCTATGACCACCTATATGAAAACCACGGGGGCCGAGGGCGCTGCTTTTGTAAAAAAGAACTTCTCACTTCGTGTCCAATTGAAGCATCAAATGGGTATTAATGCGTGCTTGCGGCTAAGACTTATTTTTGCTGAAAGAAATGCGCACAATTACGCTACTTCATGCATTGTAGGTTTCAATCTAAAGACGGGCTGCGGTAAACGCGAAAAGCGTGCACAAATTGGCAATTTCGTTTAGCACACATATCCTTTCGAAGCTCAACGCAAGCGGATTCTCCGCTTTGTGGGAAGCAACACAGCATATTTACAGCCGCACGCAACCGCAACCTTTCTGTCATGATTGCGGGAAAACGTGAGAGTCACGCACACGGGCGTGCCTCATTCAGTGTTTTAACAAGTAAATATAGGTAATGTTTCACACGACGAAAAAGTTTCTTTGCGGCACGATCCTAATGCAAAATGTTTACGGTTGTCGCACAGTGCACGTATTCGATCGCCATCGAACCACACATGGGGGAAAATTATGAATGATTGGCTCAGTTCGACAGCTTCTATGCAAACAGGCAAATCGTGATAAAGAAAATGTGATCCCGACCGGGCTCGATTACCATAACGAATGCAGTGCGCGCCAGCCGTATTGTTTTGCGCCCTTGAATGGGCACGCTGCGGCAATTTCGTTCGTGTTTCAGTAAAAATGCGAGTGACCAGTTTTCGTACAGCTTCATTCATAAGCTGCGTGGCATTTCACGGCAACTATTGGAAGATGAGTCACTTTTCGAAGCTGACCGCGTTTTCGCAATCGGATCAAAACAACATTGAGAAGAAATGGCAGTGGATGTGGGCCCATTCTAGAGACGTATGAGTAAGGAACCATGTGAGCTAAAGTCGCGGACGGCAGGCACCACCGCCATTCGAATTAGAGGGCCGGGCAGGGAGATGCGGTGGACTGTTATTTTGTGCTCTATAGACGAATTTCACCTAACCGGGCATACATCACGAAAATGCGGTGGCGCTGTTGTCGGACGTTTTATTTTGCTTCGTAGGCAAAAGCCGCTGCGCCTGCCGCAGTTGCTGCTGTGTTTTCGCTAGTGCGTGCGCTGTTTGTGGCCGCGCAAAGAAGAAAAAAAAAATGGTGTACCGATCAGCTTTCATGGCGATTTGCGTGCGAGACTATTTGTGTGCCATGTCTTTTTTTTTCCAGTTTTCTGTTGACTAAAACCGCCGCAGATGAGCCGCAGCTGTGAAACGCGAGAACATAGTTGCCTTCGACGCCATTCCATCGGTAATTTTAGAGCTGCTTACTCAGTAAAAGCAATTAGCTCTCTTAGGCGTTGGAATAAGCTGTGGAACTACGATTTTCTTAACAAGCTGTGGAGGTGTATCGAGCACGTTTACCTCAAAGGCCGTTAACGTTCTGGAATGCATTGTCATATGCCAGACATTTCTCACGGTTCTCATTGTTGATATAACTGCAAAAGTCTTCGACACGTCAAAACGATATTGTCATACTCGCGTGAACTAAAGGTGTCACTCGGTCATCGAGCCAACGGTCTAGCATGTGTTTCTGTATGCGTGGGGATGGTTCATTAAAGTAGCCGTGAGTGAAAGGATGACTTGGACTATGCTTTTTCTGATTGTATGCGGCTGCGATGACACACCTGTCACACACAGGTGTATCGGACAGGACTGTTCTGGCTCTGGTGCGCTTCACGTAATTTTCACGTTTGTGTGAATTCACAGAAAAAACATCACTCGGGAAACTTGCCGAGTCTGTCTACGGTCCGTATACGTAACCGTGTTGTCCACAGCATGTTGTTGAAACACTATCGCAAGCGTATTGTCGATGAAAGGGTCGCCCTTGTCGTTTGCAAGAATAACTTCTCCGGCACATTCGTTATATGCGAGAAGTTTACCGTAACGATTCGTGGTCATGTATTTTTACACTGCGCACTTGCGTATTGTACCCTAGAGCCTCCTGCTGAACTGGGTCTGTCCTTGCATTAGTACAAATTAAAATGTGCACGTCTGACGTAGGCTGCAGCACCGACGATGACTTTTCGCAAATGAGCTACATTTCCGCCGTTAAGATACCTCATATGTTTTGCTGAGGTTCTCAAAGCTAGAGCTATACACGTCAACATAGCTCATATGTTCAATTCAGAACCCCTCCACAGCCACCGCATCTTCCTCTGTTGCGACCGCGGCTTGTGAACAGGCGAGAGGCGTCCCGACGCGCTGTTCTCGAAGGCAGCTTGTGCACCTGCTGCGCTCGTCGTCACGTGACCATAGAGGCTAGTGGCATGCTTTTAGCTGGGACGAGTGGGCGGAGCCAACGCGCCATATGATGTCACTCGGCGCCTACCGCGTTTATAAACAAGGGGGAAAATTTCGGGGGGGGGGGGGGGGGCACGGCGTTTGTGTGCCACTCCCTGGCTACGCCACTGGCGGACAGAAACCTATCTGGTCGGGCACACACATGGGGACAGACACCCTAGGAGAAGAGTGGGTTGTGGCGCAAACTGCGGTAAAAGTTACCTTGGCGAGAGAAGTAGCTTTAGCAGACTGAAGGGGCACATGTATGGTGTAGAAAAGAAGGTTTCGTCAAACGTGCGGGCTGAACACGCAGAAGCAACTGGCCTCAAAATAGGCCAGAGCAGGGTTAAATGAACAAAAGGTAAGCGAAATAACTGGACTTCCTTGCTTTATCTTGACTCTGTGAATTCAGACGACGCCACGCATCCCTAAATGTAATGGCGGCAACTTCACCCACATGTACGCGTGCATGTCGTATTTTAAAATATACATAATTGGATTGTTTGCACATTCATTTTTCCTTGTGAACGAGGCTCCTGTGCGGCAACTATAACGTTCTGCTTTTATGTGAACAATCATGGTCGGTGCTCATTTTAATCCCATGGGCTTGAATGAACAACCACAACAACATAGAAGAAGAGAGGTGACAATATCACTGCCAGTGGCCGTGACAGTGGCATCGCGTATGTAGCGCGCTGTGGCGCGCCGCCGATAACTTTTACTGCTCATTTCCGGATTGTGTAGTCTGTGGAAGTACGCACACATGAAGTAAAAGCAATACAACGCTGTTCAAGAGTGAAAACATGACGAAGGGGCAGTTAAAAACAACGCATCCAACAGCCAGCTTTCCTTCGCCAGAGCGAGTCGCGATCACGTGATTCAACCCTGTACGTTACCGCGATTGCAGCGCCCGCTCCTCCAGTGGTGGGCCTCGCGCCCAGTACTGATGGAGACACGGCAACACGTTTTTTCAGGTCCACGCAGCGACGTTCAGGTCGAGAAATAGCTAGCACTAACCCGGGCTTTGCCGTTGTGTATAGGCTGTCCCAGGACCTCCGAACAGAAAGTGGGCATTAACGCGCCGCGCCGCAGATCTATAGTTTCACTTGCTACCACAGGTCGAGTGATAGTTATAGCGTGAGAACAGAACGGCGACACTGGGACACGAAGGACACCATGATGAAGGATCATCATGTCTCTGCGTCGTCGTTCTGTTCTCGCGCTGTAGCTATCATCATGTCATACCAACTAGCCCAAGCTACCACACTTCTAAGTCACAGGTCGGGGATTTGATTTGTGACATCACAAGGGACAATTTGAACTAGCATTACTTCTTTTTTATCGTCACCATTTGGCAGTTTTGCACTGCAGAAAAATGTCAAATTACTCGCACTAGGCGTTGAAATGAGCTGACGCTAACACTTTACGTTTTGGAGGTAATCTCCTTTAGTTTTCTTCGGTTATTAGTCGATCATCGTGTCAAGACACTGAAGAATTTTCTCCCTGGCTCTGTTTCTAAGAGTTAATTTATCCTTTTCCGACCTTTCTCTTCTTGCGACCCCAGAGTGATACATGGAATGTAACAGACTGCTTTTTACTACTGACCTTAGCATGCGTTAGTAAGCAAGGGTCTTTACTTGTTTTGCCCCTCCGCAAACGGGTCATTCAACAGTGCATCCGGTCGAAGTGAAATAAGTCCTGATCGCACTGGTCCGCACGGGGCAAGAACGTGGTATCTGTGGCAAATATTTGTTTTTGTCATTATTGAGACGTGTGGCGTGTGTCGTGAGCGCGAGTACCTTGTGTCCAGCTTTCTACACTTGGAACGTGCCGAGTGCTTATTATCATTCATTCGCGCCTACAACGCGTAAAGGCTGCGCTCAAGGCGTAATTGAGACTCATTTTCGCGCTTATCGCTCGTCCTTTTTTTTATCTTCCTTATGCGGTGCCGTGCACCGCTGCAATGACAACCGGGAGGCGACGGAGCGACACGCCAACACGGGTGGCGAGGGAAGGAGCGAGGGTGATGTTCCCTCGCGTGGGACGCCGAGAGAGCGTCATGTTCGGTCGTTCCTCCATGCGTTCGGTGGAGGGGGAGCATGCGTGGTCACGTCCGATGCGCCAGGGGTTCGCAGGTGACGCCACAGGAAGTAGCGTTTTGTACGGCTCCGTATACGTGCAACATCTCCGCTCCTTCGTGCTTCGGTAACTGTTCTCTTGTCTCCGTTATCTCCCTATTTGTTGTCTGCCAGCGCTTTGTTTGTTTAAGACGCTGCCTTTTCGTCTTCGATCTCGGCGTCGTGCGGGCGCCGCTTGGCACGAGTGCTACCCCTCTTATCGGATTCTCTGATCTTAGCGCGGTCCCGATGATATCTCTTAACGCTCGACGGACGGTCTCTGCTTCTCGCGAGCCGACTAATCATGCGAAAAGGAAGGAACACACGTCCTCTCCTCGCTTGTCCGTTACTTTTTAGCACTGCAATCTCAACAAGACCCAACTATCGTCACTCTTCTTACCGGCAGACTGCCACGTGCTAGCAACAATGGCAGGCGCTGTTTCCGTGCCTCTAAAGTAGCTTCGCATTCCTCCGGGCGCATGTTTGGTTGTCTTCGCTACGCTTCAGAGGATTGTGTGAACACAGACATGGGTGCCCGGGTAGAACAGGCTCATTATGGCCGACTGCACGTATTAAGAGGGCATCCTGTGTCATTGTTCGTTTGAGCCGGTGGTGTTTGCTTAGGCTACGTGATTCACGTAAAAGAATCGCCGAAGCTAAGTTTGATCACGTTATATTCGCAATGCTGAGGGTGCGGCAGGGGGATTATTTATGCGATGTTTTATAGAAACCATGTCAGAGTCTCGTTAACAACTTGGATTGAGACGAAGCAATTGGTCGCGCGGATGCTATACCGGCTCAAGGTGACGCCAGCGCTTATCGCCTTGGGACTTGGCTCGTACGTAACTGTTGTAATTGAATATGAAGTTCTTAATCTTTCGGAATTTGAAATCTTCATAAGTTACTGACATGAATATTTAATGAACGAATAATGTAGCACATCGAATAAAAGCTGCCATCAGTTTTCTTTTTCGAAAAAAAAATACAGTTATGTAAGTAAACTTCTGCACACAGCCACGCATGCCTAAGCTATTCTGCTCATCCAATCGATGTTCAGTCGTTGTGTACTTTGTTTATTGTCGTTGCATTCTTGCTAGGCCTGTCCACGAACACTCCCACAATATACGTTCCTGTATGACGAGTGGTTCGAACACGTGCAGGACCTGTTTCTTTCCTTGCGTTTAGCATTTGCTTCGCCTGAGAGCGTGCTGTTTTCGGTCCCAGAGTTTACGGTAGGTGCTTCTAGATCGTCCATTCTATTTGCCCATTATGGAAAGCCCCCCCCCCCCCCCCCCAGACTTCTCGTTAGGCAGCCTACATTTTTCTGTCCTTTTTTTTCCTAAAGAAGACTGCTCTATGGCTATTTCTAGGCAATCCGCAGCTGGACGTGCCGTGCCCTTCGCCTCAGGTGACAAAGACCACCTCACTGTTTCTTTCGGAGAAGGACAGTTTAAGTTGTCTTGGGGAGTGAGCCCTCATTTTTTTTCTTCCTCCTAGAAGTCGCATGTCATTGCTGTGTTCAGGCTTCGAAGAACAATTACTGCGAGCTGTGGGTGCCTACGAAATTGTCTCCGTGTCTTGGGCCTTCGCCCGTGGGTGCTTTCTCTCCCATCTGCAAAGCCTAATGGCGTACGCAGAATGCGAGAGAGCCGGTTGCGAGAAAGTGTGGGGAGGGAGGAAAGAGAAGAAAAGGAAGCGCAGTGGTCGACGCTGCTTGAGTGCACCCCTGAACGCTTCCGTCTGTAAAACAGACCAGGAACAATGGCAAATCTCTTCCGGGGACTGGGCGCTACGCTACCACGTTGCTTTGTTTCTTTTCACTGCAGCCTGGCTGCCTGTCCCATCTTTTGTCTTCTCCTGCTGCTCTTCCTTTTTATCGCTGCCGTGCGTCCTTTAGCCACCTCAAGGCCATGGCAGCGTGAATCCGGTGCGCCCAGCCGTCCCTCTGCGTTCTTCTCGGGATCGTCTTCCTTTTGTGCCTGGTTCCACGGCATTTGAAACAAACACGGCTGCGGAGAGGTCTGTCTTCTGCAAAATTCTGGCGGGCAAGGGCGCTGGGTAACGCGCTTACGAGGCGGAGGGAAACGGTTGGGGGAGGGCAAGCTTTCGCGGCGTCGTGATGTGCAACTGCCGTCTGGATGGCTGTCACTACAACGTATCGAGCTAGAATCGAACGCGACAGCAGGGGCTCCTCTCCGCAGGCTGCTTTTCTTCCAGGGATTAAAGCGTTGTAATTAGCTCTCCAAGCAATAATTACGGTCGCCTTTCCGTAGCTTCTCTCGATCAGCGTACGTTCGGGCGTCGTCGATGACCTTGGCGGCGCGCCCCCTTTCCCCGCCGTCGATTTTTGTTCTGCGCCACCACAGCCACTAGGAGAAGGTGACGCGCTTTGAGGAGGCTATTTTGTCGCCCTCGCTCCTTGTCTGCATCTGCGGCGAGGAGGAGAGTCATCGTACACGGGCGGCCGGACGAGCCTCGCGAAGCGTCGTGAAAAATGATGGCGGTTTTCCTGATGACAAAGCTGCCGGTAGGCCGTCGCTGTCGTACTACTGACCGGAATGCGCCATGGACATTAGCGGCACTACGGCGGTTCAGCGTGACGGACGTTCTTATGTCTGTGGCGCTGCTGAACATGCCCGTTCGAAGAGCAGAATTGTTAGCGCTGCAGTTATCTGGAATTAGGGTGCGTGGCTAGTGAGTGATGAGATTCTGATTTTAAATAAATTTATGAAATATTCTAAAGCACCTAAATTCGTGAACTATTTTCTGATGCGACAACTAAAAGCAAAAAAGAAATGGCAAGTGTGACAAAAAAAATGTGAACACAATGGCTGTGTTGCTCGGATGTTACTGGCCTCTTCGAGCTCACTAATGTGCTTGGCACGTTGAACGCGGTCCTTTCGTGATGCGTCATTTCCTCGAGGGGCACGGCTTGCGGCACTAGCGTGTCGTTCTTCTTTCCCACTTGACTGCGCTATCTAGTGCCCCACACTTACGACACATCGAAACGATACTGATGGGCCAGTTGCTGTCTAGGCTGATTCTATTGAAAAAACGCAGCGCTCAATCCGCGTAGGCTGCATGTAATCACGTACCTACTTCGAGAAGCCTATCCGCGTGGAGCAAGCACCGTCTGTTAAGCTAGACGCCCCCAAGCAAACGTGGGCAATGTCCCGGTAGCACTCGTAAAGAACAGTGCAGCTGTATTCAAGTCAGCGCAGCTGTGGTTGTGTACAGTTCCTTCACCTCTCAACTTAAAACACGCCCATGAGGCCGTCGTTTCTCAGGCTGCAAGAAGCGTATGCGCTCGATGTCTGGTCTAAGTTGCCTAAATGTTGTGCCATTCACTTGGTACTATTGTCAGCGACCGTGGTTCCAGGGCAGTATTTATGCAATCGTTCGATCGTATTCGATTCCTGGCGCGACGAGGTATGTGAGTTCAGGCTCCTCTTTCTCCTTATGCGGCTGCTTTTTGTCGTGGTTTCAACCGGAGTTGTTAACTTTGCTGGGTCTGCCAAACTTCATTGTATAGGGGGGTATTCCGCGGAAACTATAGGGCGAAACCGCGTTTCGAAATTTGGGACATCCACCACTTCTTTAAGAGAATGGGCTCGCAAACATGGACACAAGAAATGCCGAGACACCAGACTACCTGCCAGTGGTGTCTAGACTCCTCTCCTGTGCCCCCATTTGCATGCCCTGTTTCTTTAAGATGAATACCTACCAACTAGTTAGTTCAACTGTTATTCGCCATGGGTTTGTTGCTTTGGCAAAGCCTAATATACCGAAATGACCACTTGCTTAGCTGTTACAGTGGCGTGAATCTTGTTGGTTGCCTTTTTTTCTGTTATTGTGAAAAAAGAAACGTTTTTTTTTTTTCACGCTTTTACGTTGACTTTGACACCTCTATATCAATAGAGGCGTGTACCCAGTGGGGTGTAAATAAACAGGAATGTAATTTTATTGCATTATGCCTTGAAGCTGACCCAGCTTGTTGTATGTTCCCAGATATAGGGAACGCAAATTAACACTAGAACCATGACATCGCATCAACATCTCTATGCTTCATTGATTTAGGGCTCCTAAACGTAAAAAAATAGTATTGGAGGCATTGCTGGAGTAGCGCCGTGGCGTGCGTAGCATCGCAGACGTGGTGCTAGTAAACAAATGAAACGGGTATCTGTTTTTTTTTTTCATTGATGTCTTCTGATCGTGTGCCGCACGAACAAGGCTTTTCATTTACGCATTCAATCGCAGCTATTCGGATAAACTGCAATTTCGATATATTAGTATAACAGCGCGTCAGTGCCACGAAAGTGTAACTTTCCATCTCGTTCTGAAATCCTGACGCCGCTGTCACTTGTACGCTGTATGGAGTACGCTTTTATCGCATGCGCTTTCTACACTCTGTTTCATGCGTTATCTGCAACGCTGTGGAGGCTAGCGAAACGTGTTCCAGTAGATGCGTTCGCAGGCAAAAAATAGTTCAGTGCCCTTACCACCAACGTGGTACCGCCAATGTTCTTCCGCGTGACGTCACAACAGGCTCTCTAGAAAGTTTTGGGTATGTCACGGCGGCGGCCACATGGAACTTTCAGTGTCAGGGAAGTTGTTGACCCGACACTGATCAGATGTCACGACAGCGACCAGAAGCAGCGCCTCCTTATACGTTTTACGTTTTGCTGGCCGAACCTCTTGCATGGCTTCCACAGCGTTGCACCTGTTGTGCGAAACAAGAGTGTAGTCGATGCCGCACCCATGCGACGTCCAGTGTGCGAAATACCGGCCATTCTATTGACACCCGAATCAGGAGCAATGATCCTTCTCTCTTGCAATAAAGGGGAAGAGGTGCGCCCAGCTATTAGGAGTCGCCTACTGGCCATCTTTTAAGGACCCCGCCGTTCCGGTTTGCTTCAAGACGAGAAAACGAAGTCTTGGGTCCTGCATTTTCTCCATTTTCCACACACTTTTTTTTCCTGTTTTCTTCGTTTTTCTCTTTTGTTTGTTTGTGTTCGGGCTGACGTGACTCAGGAGACGTCGCACCAAGAACCTGCAAATATGCCACTGTCGTTAGTTTGCACAGCGTCTCTGGCTTGTCTGGATGGTTCGTTCAGGCCTTTGCGGAGGTGCCTAAGGTTCGTGCGGTGTTCTTGTTTTTCTACCCTCGTTCACTCCGTCTAAGTGCAGTATAATAATAAGTATAATAATAAGTAATAAGTATAATTGTCTAAGTGCAGTATACACACATTAGTATACCTCATTATGATCGCAGGCGGTGTTGATGTCCAGTGACCTTCGGGTAATATTGTGCGATGGTTCTAAAAAACTAGACCGTTTCGATTTACTTGTAGTTCATGATCGAGCCGCAAGTGTGATGAATTTTTGTTGCATTGTGGCCTGTGTTGTAACATGTACTCTCGAAACGTGTGTGATAGTTTCATTCAGATCGCTATGAGATTCATCAAAGCTGAAATTTGTATCGTATCGATCGTGATTCGTAGAAGAGTTAGTGTGTTGAGTGGTTCGGCGCATCTTGCGAAATCTTGGGTCAAGTTGATTTGCGCTATCAAGCTCTCATTAGTGTGTCGTTTAGAACAATTGGATATGTCGAACTCTCACTCAATGACTATGAAGTGTTTGTCGGGAGAAGATTGCCGGAGACAAATCCGCGTGACATTAGGGTTCTGCAGGTATTCATTTCGAAATATGCGTCAGATAACTTTGAAGGCATTTTGTAAAGGGGCAGCGTATAGTAGTAAAACGTGTTGTTGCAGAAGTCTATTTTTAATAATTTCACAGGAAAGTATTCACTCCTACGTGACTATGACTGGTTAAAATAGTGGCGTATTTTTATTTCAACGGTGTGTGTGTGTGTGTGTGTGTGTGTGTGTGTGTGTGTGTGTGTGTGTGTGTGTGTGTGTGTGTGTGTGTGTGTGTGTAACATGATGTTCTTTGAAATATTATCTGGTGAATGAATTACTAATGCGCGAGAAGTTCGTGAAACTAGCTGAGTAGGCAGCGTCAGTGATTAATGTAGGGTGTAGTGATTGTTCACATGCAAATGACCTATTACAGCTAAGAGGATGTTGTCAAGTTTTGTTCGGTTCACCTGCTGCTGTGTTTAAAGTATGTATGAATTGAGTATGAGCGGTCCAATGGTGAGGTGCCGCGGGCATCGTCACATTTGTTAAGCTATTGTGCCTTTTCTCTCTCACTCCTTTTATTTTTCTTCTGGCTCTAAGAGTGACCATATTGCTGCCGTAGAAGCCCAAATTGCCAATGAACAAAGATGGCAAAGTTACTTTTAAAAAGTAATAAACTACGTTAGAAATTAGAGCTGGCTAAAAGTAATGTCATGAAAGTACTTTAAGAAATGCGAGTGAAAGCAAAGTTATTCAAGTCTTCAAGGGGTGCTTTTCTGTGGGCCTCCCTCGTTGCCACGCTTGAGGTTTGACACTCATATAAACTTGTCTTTGCTATTTCTCTTCATATTTTTGGTCAGTTTTTTATGCCATAAAGAACGAGGACATGCTATATCTGGGGGAAAAGTAATTGAGAACTTATTAGCTCGGAGCAGTGAATTACAACACTAAATTACCAACCCTCACAAGTTATTCATGACGTTACTTAGTTCAGTAAAAAGCATTGTAAAATCACTGTATTTTCATTACTGCCAAGTTTGCCAATGAAGCTTAACTTAATGGGATGTTTAGTGTCACTTTTTGGGACAATAAACTTTCTAATTGCTCTTCTAAGCTGATTGCGCAGTAGTTTTGGCTTATAGGTTTCCGCAGTTATATTATGTAAGAATATCTGTCTGAACCGCTGTCACCCTTTGTGTAAACAAAGTACGGTCAATTTCCATTATAGTTGTAGGCTGTCGACACGAAGGCGTTGGACAGTATCACTACAGGAGGACTACGAAAAAAAATTACACAAGAACCGCAAACAGCTCCTTGCTCAGCAAAGCTGTTAGGCACCGTGGCATCTTCTGTACGAAATTCTGCATTTCTGGGCGATCGGGTTGCCATTGTGCAATGCCAGAAAAGTCCTCCAAGGTTGTGTTGTCGCTTGTAGAGTGCAAGTAGATCGAGTGTGCTTGAACGACGCGTGATGTGGTCGGGGCTGCCATGAGAAGCACGGCTCTCACTGATGACGGCGGCACTTATACGCTGAGCTTAAGTTGTTTACATCTGCGTTAACGTTTGCGGGACATTGAACAGCGATATTACGGATGAGCTTGAAATGGAAATCCTTTCGGGGGAAGCTTGTACTAAATTAAATGCTTATTTGAGGCGAGGAGGAATAACATTTCTACAGCCAGCTTGAGAAGAAAGGGAGGATGGGATAGTCTTTGCTCAGACGGTTGCCAGTGACCTTTTGGTCCAGGCGTCCTTCCTGGTTTTTCCTGAAATGCCAAAATGGTACAAGGAAGGCATGTCAGTCCATCCTAGATGCCCAGAGCCCTGTTTGGAGGAGGCATGGCGATTAGAAAGCTAGGTCAATACAAGAATTTACAAGAAGCTCGTTGAATACTGCTGGACAGCGGGGCCTACCTTCGACTTCAACAATGCGACGATGGTGGCTGCGGAACAAAAGTGAGGGGAAATGAGAACGGGAATCGTGGAATGCGCCGCGACAAATTGGCGTGTAAGAACAACCATGACCTCATGCGGGACGTTTACAAGCACATGTGTATCTATGGGTGCGGTGCCCTCGCTCAGTCAGCGACAGTGAAGGTGCCCACCTGCATAGGTGGTGATAGGTCTATGTCATCTTTGTTGCATACATCGCAGCAAGTTTTTTCGATTTGTTAACTCACCCGGTTTTTGGAACTGCGAAAGTCTGTAAGGCGGCTTTCCGGTGAGCTTGTTATACAACCAAACACCCGTCCACGGACTACTTTGTTCACTCATTGTGGTTTTGCCTTTCTCCCTTTCCTCGAGAACGACAGGTGCTATGTCATCCACCTGGGGATACGTACGAAGCGGGAAAACCACATAGTTGAAAAAAAAAACATTTTGTTGAACTCGCGTGCCTTCACTGGAAGTGTGGCATCTTGGGCTAGTTGGTATGGCATGACCATAGTTTAGCGCGAGAACAAAACGACGACACAGAGACAAGGTGCCCTTCGTGTCCTTTTTGTCTCTGTGTCGTTGTTTTGTTCTCGCGCTATAACTATCGTCATGCCTTCACTGGAGTTACGAAAGGTAAGAACACAATGAGCGGGAAAAGCCGTCTGTGAACGAGAGTGTTTGGTTGGAAAACTACCTCACAGGAAAGCCGCCTTGCAGAGTTTTTGCAAAATGTCTCTGTTCCAACATCATGTGCGTGTGCACATGATGTTGGAACTGAGAAAGATGAACAAGCGAATGTTTTTTTTCATTTCTAGCGTCCCTGGTACGAAACTGTTACAATCAGAGGTCGAGGTCTTGATGAAACCACTGGCCACTGGGAATATGCTTGGGGCGTGCATGTTAATAGTAGTTATTCACTGAACTCAAACATGTCTGTCTGTTTTTGTCTGCAGGTGCAGTTTCTTGAAGCCTTCTCAACATGCTAGGTGAGTACAGGACATTTTTTTTTTCCCTGCCGCAAACAGATGTTCGCTGATGCCCGGTCACTGTTGGAGCAAATGCGCATCTGATCGGCTAACGCACTAAAATGAAGCGCGAACTGAACGCTCAAACAGTATTTTCAGCCTTTACTTGAGTTTAGTTTAGTTTTTTTTTTATCATTACATTATCCACAAAAAAGTTGTGGGCCGGAGAAAGCCGCACTACTTTTTACAGGGCTTTGACAAAGTGCGCTTAATAGATGGGTGTTTCTCAACATGCCGCACCGCAATCGCATAGCATAAGCGAAGATATACTGAACACACCTTTGTTCGCGTTTCACTTTAGCGCGATGGTATGTTAACAGTGTGTGGTCAGTGCTCATTTTCGTACTTAGGAGCGAGCAAGGCGACTAAGTACGAAAGGACAGCGCTCTTGCACGCCTCTGTGGCGCTTTTTTGCTGTTTAGTTGTCAAGTCTACCGCAAAGTCAACAGTGTGAGGCTGTACACCATCCAATTATACGGCGTCGGTGAGAGGTTCGCATAATATCACATCGATGTATACATATACGCCACTGTGGCCGACATCTTGGGTCTGCCCGCTGGTGAACTCTTGCTCGAACGCACAACACAAGGAACAGTAACAATGGTAGCGCAAAGAAACGGGACACGAGAACTAACACAGAGACGCACGCACAGCGCTATACTTGCAGCGCATGGTTAATTTTTTGGGCGCCACGTCATTCTTATATACTTTTTTGCACACACCAGCCACTAGCACGCGTGATCGCACAGCGACTGGCAAAAAAAAAAAACGGGTACCAATCGATTGTGTAGCGTCCCTAGACTAGGTCCTCCTCTGCACTGACACTCTCTAATGAGGTAAAAAAATGTCACGGTTGCCGCCTTGTTGCTTCACTAGCGCAGAAAACCTGCCTATGACGTCACGTGAAAGCAGTCAGGAATTTTCTTTTTTTCTTTCTAACTTTAAAGGGACGCTAAGAGCAATACGACTTTTTGCGTATTAGTTAGCTGCAATTTGACGATCCCGTAAACACCACTCTAGCCGTGACACTGGTTGGCGAGGAAACGCGCGGAAAGAAAATATAGGTGAAGATGCCACCTTCAGAGTCCCGCACTGAACACCGTGACGTCATAGACTTTGAAGGCGTCTACTGGCTCCTACGTAGCTTCTAATCGATGAAAATGATGCTATAGGCCTAGCATACGATGTTTCAGAAAATTTCGTCGAGCCAATGAACCTGCCACGGTGGTCTAGTGGTGGAGGCTGCTGGCTCGGCTGCTGAGCCGCAGGTTGTGGGTTCGAATGCCGACCGTGGCGGCCGCATTTTCGATGGTGGCGAAAATGCTTAAGCCCCGTGTTAGATTTAGGCGCGCGTTAAAGAACCTCGGGTAGTCGAACTTTCCGTAGCCCTCCACTTCGACGTCTCTCGTAATCACATGGTGGTTTTGAGACGTTAAAACCCAACAGTTATTATTATTATCATCGAGCCAATGTCGCGGAAATACGAAAAATAGATTTTTAAAAAATTAGTGACGTCACGCGCGAGGCTTCGGCACGACATTTATAAATGAACTCGCAACTTTGATTTTCTCTGCAAATAATGAAATTATGATAGTGAAGCATGTGACATTAGAGTTCTCAGAGTGCAGTTCGTCAATCTAATCCAAGTCATTGTTTTTCTTTAGTTTTCCTTCAAAGGGATGCTGAGCTTTTTTTTTTTTTTTTGTCTCCAGCATTTTCAATTTCCGGCCGATTTGAAAGATTGCTTGCCAGAATTGAAAGACACAGTGTTAATTTCAAGCAGGAACCAGAGGGAAATAACGAACTTAATGCGTTTTTTTTTTTTTTGCAAACTGTCGCGTCTACCGGCTTCGACGTGAACTAGGGGAGGGGATGTCACTGCACTGTAGTGGCTAGTAGCCACTATAACTGCACCCTGGAAGCAGGCAGCCGACATTGCCTACGCGCGCTGACAATCCACCAAAAATACACGCAACTGTTCAAAAATACATGAAATTAACTTTGTTTATCGGAACAGTGGCGTATTCCGAGTAGAATTTCGATGTTTCGTTAGTTTTTTTTGTTTGTTTGTTTGTTTGTTCAGTGCTCCTTTAAGCACCCTGGACAGACAGAGACAGTGATTGATTGATTGATATGTGGCGTTTAACGTCCCAAAACCACCATATGATTATGAGAGACGCCGTAGTGGAGGGCTCCAGAAATTTCGACCACCCGGGGTTCTTTAACGTGCACCCAAATCTGAGCACACGGGCCTACAACATTTCCGCCTCCATCGGAAATGTAGCCGCCGCAGCCGGGATTCGAACCCGCGACCTGCGGGTTAGCAGCCGAGTACCTTAGCCACTAGACCACCGCGGCAGCAGAGACAGTGATCGTAGGGAAAAGGCGATGGTATGGCTGCCCGATGGTATAGGTACCATACACAGTATTTATTCACCTTACCTCAGGCTGTACCTGCGTATTAACCGAGTGACAAGCTGTGTATGTATTCAAGTTATGAAATTAAGATATGAATGATCGTCGCTTAGAAAAGTAGGCAAAAAGACAAGAAATGTAATGCCAAGGCTCCACATTTTTTACTCCTGCGTAACTTTTTTTTTTTTTTGCCAATGTGAGCTTGTACCAGCTAGTCCAGATTGGGGTGCTCTCGGAAACCCCGTGGAAACGGTAATTTATGTTCGTTCGACTGTTGCTCGGCTGTGTCTCACTGCGCTACCTTTGTGAACGACACGTCAGTAAGGTCTCGGCCCATAGTGGAACCGCTGATCTACGTCGACACTTCGATTGGTTTTCTTTTGACCCTCTCGTTTTCCGCGTATGACGTCTCTGTGGTCGGAGCTCTCTGTACTCGGTGGTCGCCTGTCGTGTTTCGCCGGCACTGGGTGGCCGTGGTCAGTCGCGGGCCGCAGCTGTGTTCTACGAAAACGTGTCCTGGACACCAGTTGGTCATCGACACGCGCTCCCAGAGGCGCAGCTGTGGGCCCCTCGCTACGAAAAAAAAAATGCATGGAAACAAAAACGGAATAAAGGAACGCACCGCCAAGTCACACAAATTGCGTCGCTGTGACAGAGCCGTTTGTCGTCTTTGACACCCTTCTTCCCTTTCCGCGCTGACGAATGCTGAGAGGCGCTGGTGTATTTATTAACAGTCCAGCCCGGGGCGACTGGACGCTTGTCTCTATGTATGCCATCTGCGCCAATCAGCGCCCGTCAAGGAGCTCGGTTCACAGCCTCACATATCCGTTGTCAGGTCAGGCGAAAGAAAGACGTAGGAAACAAAAAAAAGCAAAAAGGAAAAACTCGGCCCCGGAATATGTGAAAGCTTCATTAGTTAGCTGGCTGAAACGGCTGGGTACTGCACACACATCATCGCTCGGAACGGATATGGCTATTGCTCTGTAAGTGCGTGCTTCCGCTTTTTTAGCCGGCGCGATGCACGCAGATCGCAAGAGATACTTGTTTGGGAGGATTCGTATCTGGTTTGGTTTGAAAAGGTTGAGGTAAAATACTGTCGAACTTTACTATCCAGTGACAACGCGAGTGAAGTTTGACGCAGTAGTTACCTCCGTGAACGTTGCCGATAGCGATAACTAATAGATTTTTTATTGTATAGTAGGCAAAGTCATAAGACAGTATTGTTTACGCATTTTAGACAAAATGTTGCATATGCAGCACTTTCTGCTACGGCAGCCCTCTTGCAGTGGTCGTCGAGAAGAGGTCCTGAAATGGAACTGTCTCGCGCGAATTCTCCAGCTGTGGCAGCTTGGGCTAGTTGGTATGACATGACGATAGTTATAGCGCGAGAACAAAATGACGACACAGTCCTTCTTGTTTCTGTGTCGTCGTTTTGTTCTCGCGCTACAACTATCGTCATGCTCTGGCTGCCCCTATAATGCAAACGTAAAGAGGCATTTTGTTTCACGGAGAGCAGCACAATCGATTCACGTGCTCTGTCAGAGCACAGAGGTGTGCTGCTGTCTGGTATTTGCCCTGCTGGCTCCACCAAATGCGCGAGTTGTTGGCAAGGCGACTGGTCGCTCTCCCTGAGTGCTTGCACCGGCAAAGCGTCATGTATCAAGAAGTTGCTGTTATTGCTAGTCTGCTGGCAGAGCCGGCGGATCGCGCTTGAGCGGCAAGCAAGTGATAAACGAGCTTGTTTGACTAAGCGCATTGCCCGCGGAGAAAGTCTAGCCGCGGCGGCGAGGGGGAGCGCCGTCTGCGAGGCGGAGGGGAAACCCGCAGGCCGCCGCCGTTGACGAAGCGTCACCTGAATGTCGTGTGGGAACGGGCCGCCATTCGAGCGATCGGGCCCATCTCCTGTTCTCCCTGGTGTTCGGTTGCGTTCCGAGCTGATCGTTTGCATAGGCTGCTCCCATAGTGTGGGCTGCAGGCGCGTTCCCGCGCTCTTTGGCTCGGTGTTGGTTGCATCACATCCCGTCTGTATCGCGCGCCGGCCGACTGGCGCGATGTGTTTTGACGCATCGCAAGAGCTCGTTCCTATCATGTCACGTATTAGAGGATGCCGAGAGACGCGAGATTCCGCGTCCTGTCTTGGGAAAGTGAAGTCCCATGGAAACAGTCTGCTTGTTATCGAGAATTGACGATCTGATCACTTCGGAGGGTCGACGTTCTGCCTTTGTAGTTTTTCCTAGTCAAGTGGGATAACGCTCAGCGCTTACTCTCTTAAAAGCGTTGAACATGTTGCCGTTCCCAACAACGATCAGTGACAGCCGCTGTGCGCAGTGAGATCCACAGTACCGCATATGTTCCGACGTACTACTACTCTATTCATCCCTCCTCTGCTTGAGCGTTGACGGCTGAGCGCCTTGACGCGTTCGGGCGCGGCGGCTTTCTTTAACGAGTACGCGCTGTCGCGGACAGTGTGTCTTCCTGCCGCCAGAGCAGCAGGCTTATTGTTTCCCGGGAAAAATCGGGGCCACCTGTACTTTTGCGCTGCTCGTCCGGTCGTGAGCCGGGCGAGCCTCTCTAATTACGCCCAAATGAGGCTGGCCCGCGCGCGCCCTCGCGCGGCTGCAGCGCGGCGGGGGCCGCGTCAGGCGCCAGCTGGCTGCCCAGTTTCCGCACCACCGGACTCGCCGATTGGTGCCGCAGATCTGCGAATGCATTCACCGCTGCCGAACGCAAGCCCCCCTTTCTGTTTGCTTTCTCAGGAGGCAGCGTCGATGCTGGCTGACGCATGCTTTTCTTTCTGTCTCGCCCTCTCCGCGAGAGTACCGGCACGAAGGCGTAAGCGCGAGCATTTCCGGTAGCACTGAGAAAGGAAAAAGAAGAAAACAAAAATGTGTGCAGCCGCGTCTTGGTGTGAGCGTCTTGGGCGTGCATGCGCCCTGGCTTCGCGCTGCGGAAATCAAGCGTGCTTCGTAAGTTGGCTTCGTGTGATGCGTCCTAACGCCGTTGATAAAAATAATTGCTCGTATTCCGATGCGAGCATCGTTTCTGACCGAGTGAGTTTGCCCTCGAAGCATCTGTGCTTTGACAGTTCGAGATGACGTCGCCGTGTGTCGAGCAGTTTTTTTTTTTCTTTAACAGCTGCTCTCGAGGTGGCGGCCCTGGGTGCGCCCAGATTTGCTCGCGTCATCGCTGGGGCAAAATCCAGCAGCCGGCGTTTTTGCGCGGGCTGGATCCGGCGCGTTTCCCGCGCGCCGGCTCCCCAGGGTCTCGGCGAGCGCGTCGACGTGTTACGCCGCCGGTGTCTCAAGGCTCTCGCGGTTTAATTACTTGTTTCTACCGGGCTCACGTGGCACTCGCTTTCCTCGCCTCCTCCTCTTCTCGGGCGCACTTTAATGACAGTGACGAGTGCCGTCAAAACGATCCTGTAGTGTATCCGGGATAGTCTCGGGCGGCCCTCTCCAACCCTGGCCGTCTTCTCATCATCATCAGTGGCGCTTAATTTATTTGCTCCTTTTCCTCGGAGTGCCTTTGTTGGTGGCGCTTTTTTTTCCCCCCTCTCGAGGCGGCGTTATTATTTGGCGCATCGGAAGCGAGTGTTTTGTGGTGCGTGCTCCCGTCCATCCGTCCGTTCGTCGCCACGAGGGCGAGAAGGCTGGACGGCGAGTCGTGCCCGTTCGCGAGATGCGAAAAAAGCTTTGCTTTCTTTCTTTTCCCTCCGCCGCTGCCTTCGTTGTTCTTTTGCGCCGGTACCTCTGCTATTTGGCGCCTCAAATTGGTTATAATACGGCTTGCGTTTTTTCGTAGATATAATTACAGTACTCGCCTTCGTGAGTGCGGCGGACTTTGCACGCTTTCTGTCTGGCCGTCCCCCGCGAGGAGGCCGACAGAAAATGACTGAGAGCGTTTATAATTACAAAGCCCTCGCTCATTTTCCAGTCGTCTCGTGGCGTCGTTTGGAGGCGCCCCTCTTCACGAGCGGGAACCCCGCTTTCTTTTCACTGCCGACTTTCCTGCTATTTCGTCCTTTCTTCGTACGCTAATAACGTCTACTTAGTGACGGACAGACGTAGATGAGATGGTAGATGACTGGAATCCCTCCGTGGGTCGTCCCCCCCTCTTCCTGTGCCGGCAGCCGCGTCTCGCTGTTTGTACAAAAGAAACCGGGGGCCCAGCAGATCGCCAGAAAAGCTCGCAACTGGCGAGGGCTGGTCACGCAGCCGGAGCGCCCCTGGGTCGCTTGCGTGCGCGCTCTTTCGTGAGCCCGGCTGCCCTTCCCGCCACCCGCCGGTTGCATGCGGAGCTACTTCTCCGAGATGGACAGGTACTGGACGGGGGGAGGCTCGCCTCCGTCATGAGTGTTCATGTCGCAGCCATGCCTTATGGCCTTGTGGACGTTGAAGAGAGGGAAGGGAAAAACACCACCACCGCGGGTGCCCTTGTTGAAAATTTTCGTGCGTGGCGGTCTTGGCTTAGACATACCTTTATGGCTGGACAAAATCCTGCAGAAAGCTTACGGTACATTTCTTCGAATATATAGCCGATTTGGCGATTTAAAAAATGAAGTTGACTGTCCCGTGATGCTTTGTGAGGTTTCAAAAGATTCCTTCCTAGAAACCATCTTATTTTTGTGTGGAGGAAAGGGCGATGCTGTCTGTAGAACTTTGAGGCAAGCAAGTTGGAACGAATAAATAAGTGGCTGGAGCGGTAAAAGTGTTGTCCCCTTTTCTACCAAGCCTGTCTCCCTTCTCGGTAGTTAGTGAAGGAACCTGTCTGCTGTGAATTGGATATTTACGAAGCCAGCAAGGGAGCCGAAAACACGCATTCTGGTCTAATACGTTCTCATAAAAATCGTTTTTGCATCACCGACTATCTGAATGCTCCAACTCCTTGCTCTCAAGGCCATGCAGGGCAGGAGAGGTGGTGCGAGGAGCGTCTCTCCTATGGGGAAACGGGGGTCGTTTTGAAAGACTGGTGAGGCATCAAAACTGATTCGGATCAGCCGCAAATTCTGAGTGATCGCAGCTGTGCGACTGACCACAGGCTCAATGCGCTCCGTAACAATGCAACACGTCTGACCCGCAGGTCGTGGGATCGAATCCCGGCCGCATTTTCGATGGAGGCGAAAATGCTTGCGGCCCGTTTAGATTTTAGGTGCCCGTTAAGAAAAAACACCAGGTGGTCGAAATTTCTGGAGCCCTCCACTTCGGCGTTCCTCATAATCATATTGTGGTTTTGGGACGTGAAACCCGAACAATTATTAACAGTGCAACACTTGTGTGAGAACATTAGGTTTGAGTGACAGGCTACCAAGTTTGAGAATCCTAGAGGTTCTGGGTTCAAGTACCAGTGCAGCCTAGCTACTTCCCCGTCTAAGTCCCCACACAGCGCCCACATGCGGGGCAGAGATAAAAAGGAAGAAACTAAAGAAAGGAAAGGAAGGTTGCTGGCTGAGAAAATCGCATTGCTCGTGCATTCGCAGTAACATTTTGCAATTGTCTACACAGTTGACTGGCACTTGTGGTGCATTAGGATAAACAGAAGAAAAAAAAATATGTGGTGTTTAAAACACTCAGTCGTGTACCTGTAGTTTGCTGCTGTGAGAAAAGGAACCTGGGAGAGCAAGCATTGCCGAAGCTGTTATAATGGAGAATGGTAGAACTAATAGCTTATACGGCATTATTTAACCAGCTGGAAGAACAAAAAAAAATTTTTTTCGAGGGGCCAGATCTGATAAACATCCGTCGAGAGCGCTAAGCAGCTTTAACTTCACGTTTACAGGTGGTTAATCAGTGTCATCCTGTTTATGCGATGAGAGCCGATATTCTTTGTCAGACGTTACTCGTGATCAGCAACCTTCGGCAATGACTCGTACCGCTAGAGTGAAATGGGTGCTCCGAAACAAGACAGCATTTCTCACTTTTGTTCTTCTTTTGACATACACCCCATTGTTTTCTGTTGTCTGCTGTGGTGTGCGTGAATCCAATGCGTGTATTGGCTGCAGCATTAACTGGTACGTTCCTGCGACAGTCGTTCCACGTTGCATTGCTAATGAAAGCTCAGGTGACCCATGTAAACCGAACCGTTAATGATTACGAAAGGTTTTCCCTGCGCTGTGGTCTTGTGGCTAAGGTACTCGGATGCTGACCCGCACATGTCGCGGGATTGAATCTCGGCTGCGGCGGCTGCATTTTCGATGGAGGCGAAAATGCTGCAGGCCTGTGGGCTCAGATTTGGGCGCACGTTAAAGAACCCCAGGTGGTCGACATTTGCGGAATCCTCCACTATACGGTGTCTCTCAGAATGATATGGTGGTTTTGGGACGTTGAACCCTACATATCAATCGTCGATTGATTATGAAAGTCATATGCCGCTTCTGCTGTCGCTAGTAAGGTTTATTTCTGTTTGCGTATCATTACGCTATAGAGAGACCTAAATTGGTAAAGCTGGTAGAACTACTACTCGCTTGTGTTTTGTCAAGCTTAGGGGTAACTCTGACTTACGAAGGTCCCTACCAACTAGCTCCACTTTCTGTCGCTCTGAACTCATGAGAAATGCCAGCGAAGTGAACCTACACAGCCAAGCGTCTAAGAGAGACTACAAGGGAACCACGTGTGTTTGTAGAGTGAGACCATGGGACCGCTGTAGAGTTTTAAACAATGATTCCGGTGTTTAACATTTCGCCGCCTTAATTTAGCGCGTAAACTTTTTTCGTGTCTGGTCTATGGCAGAAGCTCACCACTGTGTGTTCCTTTTCTGTTATTTTTTTTATTTTATTGGCAATTTTTCTTGGTCGAAAGCTGATGGGGTGAATGGTATCCTAGGCGCTGCGGAGAGGCATCTCGTAGTAGTGCATTGGCGGCGCCGTGTTCTTTGCCAGTGGAGTGCTCCGCGTGCACAGGCGTGTGTGTATCACCAGAGGACGGGTCCCTCCAGCCAAATCACTTCATCGTCCTCAGCGCAAGCGTCTTCGGGTGGAGCAGCCGCGGTTGCCGGCTTTTGGCAGCGGCGCACGTCCCTCTCTCTCTCTCTCTGTACTACTGCGCATGAACCGAACCATAAATTTCTGGCGGAAGGTTAACTCGCGCTCGACCTGCCAGTATTTTACGGCTGGCGGTGTATTTTGCCGTGTCCTTTCTTTCGGTTCCGGCGAGCTTTATTGTTTTTACGGCTTCCGAAAAGAGATCTCTTGGCGACGGAGAAAGGGCGCGCTTCGCGGCGAGGGCCTCCTGGGCTCTTCGGGCCGCCGGCTCCGATGGACGACGGCTGGCTTGCGCCGCGTTGCTGGGTGGGCCCTGTTTCTGCGAATGCGCGCTTTAAATTACTACCACCCCGAACGTCCGTTCCAGCTTTCTTCTTTTCCGCGCCTGCCGTGCCCCTCCGGCGACGCGACGGTCGTCAGCGATACTCCTTTCGGCCGTTCCCCCGCACCGTCGTTTACGCGTAGCGCAGGTTTGCGCTGTGGATGGCGGCAGCAGTTTTCGCGGGATATGCTGTAGCAAAACTCTGGCGTTGGCAGGCAGTGCTGGCCTGTTCGTATTGTAGCCGTTCCGAACGCTTCTCGCTTAACGAAATGCTCGCGCCCGCTACAAAAGCAGTCAACAGAGACTTGCACGGCTCCAGCGCGCCCCCGATCGTAACGCGCTGGTGAGTTTGCATTAGAAAAATTTTTAAACAACAGAATAATAACTGGACGCTGATTTTGCCTTGAGGCTGACCATAACGCGCACACAAATTTAATGATTACATTTGACGAAGAAAAAGTGCGTGTCAGGATTACATTTCACTGACATTGCTGAATTCCTGGATGCGCCTCCGAGTACACGTCGTCTGTAAACGCTGATCGTGGCTTCGACGGGCACCCTGACCGTTGTCACCAGTGGTAAGATGGCCGACTATCAACCGCGTTGCGCGCAGGCGGCTGAGCGGCTGCTTACGAAGCATAAGTTCACCGGGATGAGAGTAGACAGGGGTGAGAAAGTGAGAAGCGCGCGTAGAGGCGACGTGCCTGGTAGAAGCGGAGTGGTGGGCCCTTTCCTTTTCCCTATACTCCATCCTCTCTCTGTTTATCTCTCTTTTGTTCCAGCAGAGACAGCGCGGAGATGATTAACATTCCAAATGATGGATCCCAGGAAAGTACGCGAAATAGCCGATGGCGGCTAAGAAGGGCTGTGTGTTCGTGGACGGATTAATTGGCGCCCTGCGCATTGGGGATTCATAATTATGGTAGCTACGGTTGCTGGTTCAGGAACCCGCGGCGACCATTCGACTTCTTGGTGCCCCCACCCCACTCCTCGTATCAATGTCGTGTCGAGTGGAATTTCTTGTTTTGTTTCTCCCCCGTATGGGTTCTCTGACACGGCTGGGCTTCCAGGTGGTTGCTTTTGAAGCGTTCGTTCCTTCGAGCCCCCTCTTGAACAACGGACGGCTGGCAGTGAGCGCCGTATTTTACGACCGCACGTATGAACACGTGGCTTACTTGCTAATGACAGGGACGTTTGAGGGGGGGGGGGGGGGGGATGGCGCGAATGAAATGGCTGATTGGACAATTTGGAGTTGGGCCCTATCTTCAAGCCCCCACGTTCTCTCTTTTCGTTTTCTTTCGCGGCTAATGACTTTGCGGAAAATGTTCGGCGTGTGTGGTAGCGTCATGGGCGTTTTTAATGTGCTGAGGCGTTCGTGGCCAGACCATGACGTGTCCATTCTGCCTGGGCCGCTGTGATTGAGCAAACGTTCTAAGCCTTTCAAGCTTCAAACAGCCACGAACGCACTCGAATCCGTCCATGGAACCGGTTTCACACTGCGACGGCGGGCCGAGCTCGGGGACGAGGTTTGTCTGCATTGGCTTTGCTGATCACCGATTTTATTTCTTTTTATATACTGCCCCTCGTTCCGATATCTGAGCGTGATTTCTACGTCACTGCGATAGGAGGCTCGGCTTGTACGGCGTCGGCGACTCGTCTTTCTCTCGCTTATTTAAACGTGCACTAGTATTGCGTCTTCGCCGATTCCACGTGCGATAGCGGCGGGGGCGCTTGGAAGTGTACACTTGTCTGCTCGTCTTGGCAGTCACTGGTGAGCTACATTTTCTATCACGTGGTTATATTTAGCAGTTGATTTTGCAACAGCCTAAGATGGAATGCTGTTTGGCATTGCTTAACAATGATTACGCCATTATTTCGCACTGAGTAATTCAGCCACCCAGTTATTGACGAGTCTTGCGCGCTCGTGACTCCTCTTTGTATGTCTCTTGGCTGAAGCAATCCATAATGTTTAAGCTTTGTGTCGCAAGAAATGCTACCTAAAATTGATGGGGCTTCTACAGGAAAGCCACCTGGTGCTGTAGTTATAGTGGAGACATTGTTTTTGTGTAGTTCACTTCTACTGAGTTTTGTGCAGGCTTCGAGGAACCCCGTAATGAATTTTGTTTTCTAATGGCGAGTGGTCTGCCGAAGCCGGGGCATAGCAGCACAACTAGACAGTGCTTTTACGATGTTATGTTTAGAGGCACTATTTGAAACATTTGATTGTTCTAATCTCTTCTTTCGCCTTTATCGCAAATGAAGACGAACGCTTCGACAATAGTTGCTGTTCTGAGACCACTCATAATTTACCATAGCCGTCATGCGTGAGATTGTTTTGGTGTATAAGCCGCCATAATTTGACGTCTCAAAATGACGCGTGATACGTAAAGTGGGATAAAGATAAAGTATGAATGTTATCTTCTGTGTTGCCGATGTCATATTATGTCAGTGTTACTACACGCTGCACCACATATGCACAGGCTATTGCGAAAGTCTACTTACACTACGCCTCCAACATCTTAACCCACCGCGTTGGTCGAGTGGCTAAGGCACACGACGCTGCTGACCTGCACGTCGCGGGATCGAATCCCGGCCGCGGTAGCCCCATTTTTGATGGGGGCGAAAATGGTGTAGGCAAGTGAGCTGAAATTCGGGTTCACGTTAAAGAACCCCAGGTGGTCGAAATTTCCGGAGCCCTCCACTACGACGTCTCTCATAAGCACATGGTAGTTTTGAGACGTTAAAGCACAACAATTATTGTTATCACCATATATCCAGGATATGTGGTGCAATTGATTGTAAAATCCAGCAACAGAGACGAACGACGGGACGAGTAGTAGACAAGACAATACTAGGCCTCGTCATTGTGTCTACTGCTCGTCCTTTTCTTCGTGGTGAAGTGAGCGAACAGACGTGTTTCTCAATGCAGCTAAAATATGGCCACTCGTGTGCGGTCGGCTTTGGAACAGTGCGCAAATCGTCCCTTTTGCCGCGTCGATCTGTCTTTGTCCGCCGGTGGTTGGGATACCTTCGCGGATGCATTCGAGCCGACGCCACTCCGCACAGACACAAAAAGTTTTTTGCGAACAGACATCACTTAGTGCATGTTGCCGAGGAAGAAGGTGCCGCGTGTTTAGAGAACGTGACTTGTATATTTTGTCCGAGACGTTCTTCGTTACCATAGTACGTGCACCTTAGCACTTTGTTTAACCGCTACTCAACGTCGTCGACTTTCACCATGTGTCCCGCCCGGTTATTCAAGTCCACTCCACGACGCTTCTGCGCCCTGGTGGTGCCGCGTGATTGCTCGTGGGAGTTGCAGTGCGAGTGACTTCCTCGGAACGTGCGATCGCTGCCGAGTGAGTCTCCGCCACGGATATGCGCATTTCGGAAAATGGAGGTTTTCGCGCTGGCACTAATAATAAATTTCTCCTCTCGCGCGGTTCTGCTGTTCGGCAGCGCGTCTGTGGGCGCCGAGATTTATGGCACTGGCCTGCGAAGCCCAGAGTTCTTCGCCGCGGCCTCTTCGGAGCGTGGGCGAAGAGGCGTGGGGGAGCTCCGTGGCCTGGAGCCCCGGGAACGCGAGGGGAAATGCCCCCGCTGCGGTTCCGGTCGTCCTGCCATTAGCGACCCCGACACCTCCCTCCGTCCCGGGACGGTCGCTTCGGCCTCGCTGGCCCCATGTGTCGTCTCAGTTGCCGACCGTCTCCTCTCCCCCGGCCATTTGCGGGCCCTCCCCCGCATCCCGTCTTGCTCACATGACTGTTCGTCACGCTTGGGCCTCTTGACATTTGTTGCCACCGCAGTTACTCTCTCTTCTTTTTTTGTTTCCATCACTCTTTTACTTCTTGTCGCCACTTTCGGAGGTCTTTCCAGAAACTCGTTTTCTTTTAGCGGCCCAGCAAGCCTGCGCTGCGCATTTCCGCGCCCTCTCTCCGCCATTTCCCGCTTTCTGGTTCTTCGGTACTTTTGTTTTTCGTTTTCCGCATTTAAGAGTCCTGAAAGCCAGTGCGGTGCTCTATCGGCTTCCATTCCTCCCCTGTTATTTCGTTCCGTCACGCCTCCAGCGTCTCCGTCCTCGCAGACGTTCTCGCTGGACTCGCCGTTCTCATTATCGGGAACTCGGGAGTAACATTTGCGGTGATCGGCGCGCACATAGCGCCGTCGCGATATGATAGTTATAGTGTCTGCGGTCATCAGCGCAGTGATAAGATAGTCTCGTTCTATAGTTTGTCGTATTACTGCGCAATGGTATACCTTGATTTCGGGGGGACAATATCATTAGTGGCAGTAAGCTTGATTATAGCACATCATCCCTACTGAATTTATGTGACGATAATTTGTTGTGAATGTAAAGATTTCTCGACTATGTCTAGAGGCCGCAAATAGTAGTAATGTTCATCACTGAGGGGCGTTTAAGCTTTAGGGACTTTTGTTTTTCGATATTTCGCAACGATAGAGAAATGCCTCAGCCCCGCCGCGGTGGTGCTAGTGTTAGCGCTAAGGTACTCGGCTGCTGACCCGCAGGTCGCGAGATTGTATCCCGGGTGCGGCGGCTGCATTTCCGATGGAGGCGGAAATGCTGTAGGCCCGTGTGCTCAGATTTGGGTGCACGTTAAAGAACCCCAGGGGGTCCAAATTTCCGGAGCCCTCCACTACGGCGTCTCTCATAATCATGTGGTGGGTTTGGGACGTTAAACCCCACTTATCAATCATCTATTTATGCCTGAGAGAGGCAAAAGTAAAGCATATCGAAAAGCAAAAGGGGGAAAATGCGCGTTTGTCTTATCACTGCTTGCGACTGATTGGGGTAACTTGGGAAATGAGATAAGATATGCCCTCACTCCGTCTCATCGGAGAGGTATCCTCGTGGCTGTATTGCGCTTCATACATCCGGCAGTTGAGGCGGGCCGAGCATGAGGGCCGGTGCAGCGGCTTATCGGCGAGGCTGCTGCAAGGGCTTCATTGATGGCGTCTTCGAACTTGCGCATTCGTAAGGCAGCTCCGCGCAGTTGGCGCGACGACGCTCGGCGCTTCGTCGGTGGTTTCTCGTTCTTTATCTCTTCGTTCGTGGCGCCTTGCCGTGCGCTATGCGGCTGTCGCCAAGCATTAATTGTGGCGTGCGCCGGGCGATATGGGAGGCGTCGTCCCAATGGGTTCGGATCTTTCGGAGTAGGCGACCTCCAAGGGAGTCTTCTCGAGCTGGCACTCAGCCGTTCATCAAATCTGGCGCTGAATCCTGAATCCAGGGCCGTCCATGTTGGCGCGAGTGTGGTTCGGAAGAAGGGGCCAACGAGCCGTACCGAGAGCGCGCGCACGTAAGATTGTAGCCTTCTCTCCTGGCGTGGTGTGCCTTGTTGGCGCTCGTTTTTCAGACGTAATTAATTTCCACGCGAGAGTGCAGCGGGCTGAGCGGGGCGCAACGTGGTGCCGGATGCGGTTCGCCGTTGGTGGCACAGCCATTCGTTTTCGCTCGCCGGGGCAGCGGCGTCCGTGTCCCGCCGCTGGAGCCCACATTCATCTGTCATGGGCGCAGCAGCTTACGCTGATTCACACCTTGACCGAGCCAGGTTTTATTTATGCCAGCTGTTGGTGGCGCTGCGGCGCGCCTCCTCCACGAGATGAAAACCAAATCGAAGGGGATTGTACGCTTGTCTCCGTGCGCCCTCCGCCCACTCTCCTGTTAGGGGAATGTTTTATGTGCACCGTGCGTGCCTTATGGGCCCCAAGTCTCGCCCCGCAGGCGATGTCTTTGCGCTCACGCAGATCGCACACTCAGCAATTAGTTGCCGCTCGACGGGATAGCGAATATTCCGGAACCCGAACGGAAGAGTCGCTGCCCTGCCGCAAATATAGAGAGGCCGGAAACGAAACGCAGTGCATTGCAGTCACGTTCGAAGAGTTCGCTTGCGAGTGTGAAGATTTTGCAAAACTTCGATAACTATGAGAGGCATAACGCAGAAAATAAATTCCGATTCAACGTTCTTATTACCTCATGCTTGAAATGTCGTACGTGCGACTATTCAAGTTCACTTAATTACCCAAAAATAGGCTTTAGTTTAAACTGCTCGACCACGCGCGCATGATTAGCGAGGTATGATCCGTTTGTGCGCTTTCTTTTTTCCTCCTGATTCCCGCACCCTGTATAATGAAGATGCTTATTGATAATGACTGACGGTGTCCCTATTTGCAACTTATGTAAGGAATCTTTATACGGACAGCCTGACTTAAAGGGGTAATCCGGTGGATTAGCGTCCATTAGTACGCGAGCTGAAGCATCACAAACAGGCACTTATATAAGTGGTGCACCTCGGCGTAATGCCGACGTTTGTGGTCATATATATGTACTAATGTAGAAATATGAAAGGTGGATACGAATGCTCTGGCTTGGCACTTGCAAGCGAAACCTGTAATTTGCGAGTTGCAGTCTTTCTCTTTAAGGGCCCATTTTTTTTTTTTCGCAACGAAACCGATTGTCGGCTCAGCATCTGAAGGAACATACGCGCGAGAGGGTGCCCAGGTTTTCGTGATGCCTCTGACCATTCCCATCACAAGGGGAAAAAAAAAAAGGTCAGCGGTCTGTGATACCGTAACATTTTACTTCAACCTTTGCGTGCACCAATATTCCCATAATTTAAGGACGTGGTGCCATCTCTGGGTGACGGCAATGTCGTTCTGCCATAAGTGGAGAAGAAATCAGCGGAGAAGAATCATATCTAATCACGAGAAAACTAAGTACCAAAAATTAGTACCGGTTATATGCAGGAGAGACCCTTGGAACTTCATGGCAAAAAATGCAGCATCGCACTACCAAGGAGCTTCCCAGGGACGATTGAACACCGCCCATTAGAAACACATCAAGCCGCATTGTAAATATTAAACACTCTGCGGAGACGCGTGATTTCTAGTGCAATACTGCAATCTTACCAAAATGTTCAAATAGGTATCTTCCAGTGTGGTATGCGTTACCGAAAAAAAAAACTGGTTACAGCCCTGCGTTACTTTAAAAAATGTAACGGGCGTTACTTCTGCCGTTACTCTGCAATCAAAAATTTTAATTATGTCTTTGATGCTGCAACCCACGATGAGGATTCAATCTTAAATTTATGCATCACATATAGCATCTCACGCAAAAAAAAAAAGGATTATGCCCAAAATGCTTATTTAACGAGAAATATTTGTACAAATGTACCGAACCTTAGCAGTTTTGTGGTGGCCTAAAGTTGCTTGTAAAGTTTACAAGTGACGGCTCTGACTCTGCGGTAGGGGGGTGGTGAGGGCATTCACGATCAGTTTCGCCCTCTCAGGAGTTCAATAACGAAAAAAAAAAAAGAAACCGTAGTGGCCGTGGCGGAACGAAACAAAATGCTTTCAAAAACAAAGTTGATAAGTCTTATCAACTTTGTAGCTACTGTCATAAATTGTCGCATATTTAGACATTTATCAAAAAAATATGTTCCTTCACTTTACAAGTTTTCAACAATTCCACTTTACTATTTGTTGCGAATACATTTAATACACAAAATGTCCTCTTTGTACTTGCAATAATAATGTTACATGGCAATGAACTTTCGAAAACGACAGGTAATGGAATGAGTCTCTCCGTTGCGGCACGTACCACTCAGTGCCTTTCCGGGCTACTGAGTGGTACGTGCACAAAATATAAAATGCTGAATTAATTCTAAAATACCCATTTTCAGATCTGGGTCGATCTCGTGGAATCACCCGTTTGCGATTACCACGGTTCAGAGACCAATTGCGGTTAGCTAAAGCCTACAGGTAACCGTAGTTAGTGTAACTGCGCTCAATGCTCCTTGCTCGTGTGACAGCGACATAATGGGCTTTCACACACACACACACACACACACACACACACACACACACACACACACACACACACACACACACACACACACACACACACACACACACACACACACATATATATATATATATATATATATATATATATATATATATATATATATATATCCCATGTCCCAAAACCGCCATATGATTACGCCGTACTGGAGGGCTCCGGAAATTTCGACCACCTGAGGGTTCTTTAACGTGCACCCAAATCTGAGCACACGGGACTACAACATTTCCGCCTCCATCGGAAATGCAGCCGGTGCAGCCGAGACTCCCAGGCGTTCGACAAGGCTAAAAAGATACGGTCTTTACAGAGAACTACAAAAATCGCACCACAAAATGGCATATATTTCGATAAAAGATCAGGTTAGAGTATCAAAACCAGCTCATAATCAATAAATTGTCAATTGATAAAACATTACTTTTCGAAACAAAACGTGCCAAAGCTGGCAAATGACGGGCGCACGTTTGATGGCCGCACTTCTCCAGTTTTGCCGGCGCTGGGTACATTGGCAACTTAAGAACCGTTTAACCGTCTCGATTCGTTCGCTTCCATCATCGGGACGGCTTTAAGCTCTCCCATAGTAGAGTATCAAGTACTCTAAATCGTTACCCACTTTTTCTAACCCCCCCCCCCCCCTCCTCCTTCACAAGCGGGACGGCTTTACGCTCTCCCATAGTAGAGTACCATGTACTCTAAATTGTTCACCATTTTTCTAAACAAAAAAATAGTCCCGTAGTTCTGAAAGGACGGATTGAGTTTCTGTGCGCCGCAGTGATTTGGAGACGGGCCACGACCGTGGTTCGCCTTTCGCCAAACGATCGCCTATCCGTCCTAAAAAGGGGTGATAGTGTGTGCGGTTCTTGAAATTAACGCTCCAAAAGGCTGGGTCACACCAAATGCGGCACGATAAAGCGGGCAACATATCCCATATATATATATATATATATATATATATATATATATATATATATATATATATATATATATATATATACGAAAAACCGCTTATAGTAGCTGGCGTCTCTAACGCGGCAATTGTCCAATTCGCTACGATAGTTCACCACGCAGTGCTCGGCGAGCGTATTTATTTGTCGCTCGAACTTGCGGACGTCGTTTTTATGTTGCCGCGCAGGCTCTCGGGGAAGTTCCTTGCTTCCCCCGCGAACGAGGCGCCATAATCAGCACGTGGTAGTGAGCGAGGAAACCGGACCATGCGCTGTTCCGTCGGGCAGCCTTGTCTTTTTGGCACGGAAAGGTGCAGGTACCCGTAATCCGCCTGCTACAATCCACGTCAACGAAAAGCATCTCCGTACAGTTTCTCATGGCGCATTCCATGGCTTTCTTCGAGCTTTTTGTGGTTATGACCCAACTATTCTCACAGAAAGTCGGTGGGTTTTAACGAAAATTCAATCTGCGATTTCCACAAACAAAAGCAATTCCGCCCGCTTCTTTGTCCATGCCTGGCAGGTCGGCAGCAAGCAGTCCAACGCTGCGACAAAATGATTCCCCGGCTTGAGGTCTTGGCAAATGGCACCCTACGAGAGTACTCTCCATGTCACGAGCTATCTTAGCAAAATTGGCGGTTTCCCGAGTCAGCACTGAGCTCAGAGAGCTGCATAGCTAAGCATTGCTGCACGGCCTTCCGCTACACTTGCTGACAGTATGGACGCTCCGTCGAGGTTGCGCTCTGAACTCGCGTATGTTCCAAACATCGTGGCGGTCGGTCGGAAAAATTTCAAGCGATCACGTCATAGCTTTCTCTAACCTTTTTTTTTATTTGATAATTGTACTGTAAGCTTTTTGTGCATCTCTATACACTTCATAAACACTTTGGAACGAGCTAGGCTGAGGCTAAGTTCACCGAACTGTTCCTCCATGAATGAACCGTAAAGGGAAATAACAAATCAGTTTTGGCTGATATATTTCACCCTAAAAACTCTCGGCCCGTTAATTTCACCACCGTAGGTTCATTTAAAAGTTTCACCTTTAAATTTATTGCCATCATCTCTTATAGTGTGGATTTCAAAGTGTCCTTTTCGTGTTTGGGCCACATTTCCTCGACGAAATTTCCTGGAGCTTGGTACGTTAAGCGTCTGGCTCACGCTTAAGACAGTACACTTAACTTTTTTCTATTGATCAGGAACTGCGCGGGCCCTAGTACTCGCCATTAAAATCTCATGACAAGGCTATAGAGGTGCGCGAAGTTCAAGGTGGCGTTGCCGCCTTGAACGTTTACTCACTTAGCTAGCGTCTTCTCGCAGCAAGCGTGTTGTATTTCGATATTGTGAAAGGCTTATTCATTAGTACGGAAAAAATTTTTTTTCTTTGTGTTCCTTTAAGAGCTGTATCTTACTGATCGCTCGCTCGCCTTTGTTACTGCAGTGTCTATGACGATCACTAATCGTTATAGACACCGTAAAATTTTCATTTGTAACCGTATGCTCGTTTCCCTTTATTATCTCGATATGATTCTTAATGTGCGGCCTAGCTTGCCACCTATTTTGGCTGTAAGTACAAAATGCGTAAATATTAACATGAGCCTTTGTATAGAGTCCAAGATGTAGCAGGCACCGGCCATGCCGTCACCGGCTCGCCTGATAAAAAAAAAGTTGCTGAATGTAAGAGCTGCTTATTGCTTTCACTTAAACTGTAATTCGCACCTGTAACGCGGAGTCGTGTTAGCTTGTGCACATTAAATTTAGCGTTTACATTTCGAAAGGTTGTAAAAGGTATGGAGGTAACATTACCTTGACGCTCATTAAGTTAGCCCTGTAATGCAGACTTAAGATGTGATTAACTGCAGCACGTCTATTATTATTGATTAGAAGAGATAGAATGACTAACTTTTAAGCACAGTGGACACACTTATGTAGCGCGGCTGAGAAAGAGGGGTAAAGGATTGACGAGGAGAATAGCTAACGAAAAAAAAAAAAAGTCTCGTTCGCTTAGCCGTGTCCCCGATAAGGGAGGCAGAAACAAGCGCCCTTTCTTTCCCTCTCCTCTAATGAATAGCCACTTATATATCCGGTTGGGGCTACCCTGTTCACGGAAGAGAGAAGAGGGTGTAAACGAATGAAAGAGAACGGTGTGACGACACTACAAAGTACTGATAATAGCTCCGTCCAAGTACGACTCACCAAAATAGTCTGTGAACAGCCACGATTTGTCGTTCAGTCCGGTCTCTCGAAGAAACCGCAACAAGGCAGCGTTGAAGAGCCGATAGACAAGTGCCCCAGGATTTTGCTTTCTGTGCGAGGGTGGTTGCCTGCGCTGGCATAAAGCGGCTGGTAGGGCAGCTCTTGAGCAGGTAAAGTGGGCTTACTTGCTGGCCAATATTGCTTCGTTGGTTACAGAGGTGCTTGTGGGTGGTCAAAGGATTGCTGATATCAGCAGTGTCACCGGTGCAGTACCGATGTTTCCTGCGATAACACGCCGCACTGTTCTAGCATTTTCTATTTTTATTTATTTATTTCTCTCTCTTTTTTTGTTGTAGGCCCGTGTGCTCAGATTTGGGTGCACGTTAAAGAACCCCGGGTGGTCGAAATTTTCGGAGCCCTCCACTATGGCGTCTCTCATAATCATACGGTGGTTTTGGGACGTTAAACCCCAGATATCAATCAATTATGTCTCTTTTTTTATCGGTCTCGACTGCTTCGATTTGACTAGTAAAGTGTAACCTCGATAGCTGAGCATATATGTTTTGGCGAGTGGCTAAACTTCGTGGCATTTTGCTTGGCACGTACAGTACGTTTGTCGTTCCGTGCAAGTAGTCGGATGACCGCGTTGTCAGCACGGCGCTTGATTGGAGTGTGCGCCGGTGTTCGAGCCCCGGCGGGAAGCGACCCGAACGAAGGCTTTGGGAAAGGAAACGGGATGTCTGGCGTGCAACGCGTGGGAGAGCGCGCCCACAAGAAATGCATTAATGGTAATTAGCGGCGACCTTGACGGGCATGGCCATTCGCTTCGCGGTGACGAGTTGACGGTGGCTTTTGTGCCGCCCTCGCTTCGCTTCCGCGACGTCCGTGGTTTCGGGCCGCGCGGAAACGGACCGCTGCACGCGAAGAAAAGGCGAGGTGGCATAAATTCGGGCTCATTAATTCCGCTTGTAATCGGCGTCTAATTGCTGTGTCGTGGCCGGCGCAGCGTCGCCGGATTCCGCGGCGCGGGGCTTTGATGCCCCGTACACCTGCGCGCGGGTCCCATTCTTCGGCGAGCCGTAAGGCATGCGCGGAGGAGCGAAATAAAGTAGCGCCGCTGTCTCGCTTTTACAAGGAAGCGGCACGCCGGGGGCGTCGCGTATCGTCTGCTGCAGCACGCCGAGGGGCGGCCCAGTTTTATTTGCATCTGGCTGCATGCAGCAGCCGCGCGCACGTGTATTTAAACAGGCCCGCTGGGACGCCCCCACAAAGGAAGAATGTGTCGCAAGCCGCCTAGTTTACGGCGCCCTAAATATATGTGCCACTGATTGCCTCACGGTCTGCGGCAACCGCGCTCCTCTTGGCACGGCCTGGCCTGCGAGTTGAAATTAACTGCTTCGTTTCTTCGCATTCTGGGCGGTTTGTGGCGCTCTCTTGTCGCCTGTCATTAAATACGTGCACATTTGTTTGTTTGCTCGAGTTGTGTGCTTTAAGCGGTTGCCGAAATTTCGCGTTGTTAGCGCCAGCGGTGGTGGGCAAGTGATTTCAATGCACTGCCTAATTGAAATAATTATTGAGCTAAGCGTTTTTTTTTCTCTCCTTTTGAGTACCAGTCGCGGATTTATTAAATGCACGTTACGCGAAGCTTCTATTCGAGAAAGTTGCGAGCAGTGACACGCTGTTCACCTGACGGCCGTTTCCGCGTCATGAATTGCAAAGACGTGCGGTGTAGTGGTGATGCATTTCAAGTGCGCCGGGACAGACATCAATGAGATGGCCGGGATTGGCGGGAAGCGTCACGCTTTCCGGCGACGTGATTGTATCTGCTAATGCGTCAGCAGATCCAAGAGTTAGGTAGAGCTTCAGCTTCGCCACTTTCTCGTCACAGGTGTGCTTGGTGCTTTTTTTGTTGTCCGCCCTTTGTGCACAGTGGTCCGTGTAGACCGCGTCGCTATCTCTGCGTCCGACGACGTGGCGTTATCGCAACGTTCGCCGGTGACGTGGCTGTGGTTGCGGGAGCTCTTTGTGTGTGCCCCGAGCCCTGCGCGCTTAAGCAATCAGGGCGTTCTCCGGGGCCTCTGAGCCTCTCTCCGCGTAGGGCGCGTTTGTTTGCGGTGTCCGAGCGGGCCGTTCTGGGCCCGAACCGATGACCGGCGTCCATCGCATCCGGCTTGGACCCGACGCTTCCCCGCTCTCAGGACCTGCTTCTCTTCTTTAGCGTGATTGATCATCGCGGTCGGTCCACACACGCACACACTAACGGGCCTCGCCGGCGCCGCCGAGCTCGGCGAGGGGCGCCGCCACATGGTGAAAATGGAAACTAGACATACACGGGCGGCCCGTGGAAGCGTGATGAAACTAGGGAAGTGTAGGGGAAGTGGGAGAGGGTCCCGGGCAAACTCAGCCGCGCACAAAGATTCGGCCCAAACGTACGTAGCTTTTCATCGTGCCATTAGGGGGCTCCTTCCTTTTCGGCCGCTTTCCGGCCCCCCGTAATGGTCAACTTGGCTTAATTTTCTTCTTGCGCTGTCGCCGACTCCGTCACTTCCGCCCAAGCTTCAGCTCAAGCGTTGTCGCTCCTTTTTTTTTTTTTTTTGCCGCGCCCTTCGCCTTAGTCGTTACGTTTGCTTCTTGTGTGGATGGCAAGTTTCTGTTCTTTGCTGCTGTAGCGCCATCTTGTAGGCCCGGCCATAGTAGACTCATTGATCTTCAATGAAGGAGTGGCTGCGGTTGTCTCTGTAGGTATACACGCCGCAGCGCTTGTTTTGCGCGCAGACAAAGGCCGCGTCGTGAAGGAAGAACAACACCTATTACGATCTCATTTTCTGCCGGAAACATAACTGCGGTTTACGGTTTGAAGGGCAGGATGTGGTCTTTACATACGTACCCCGTGACAAACTCGGAGCGGGCGTGGTGAGAGAGTGGTATGTATACACAGTGCAACTGCATAGTATGCAATATCCGTTTTGTCAATGCCGTGGAGTGGGCATCGTTCGTCTGGTTCGTCAGAAAGGAGAACTTGCGGAATGCACTTGACTGAGGGCAGATACTTTGTAGATTTTGTTGCTGGCCTAGATGACCAGACACTGAGGGAGACGCTCATGCTCCACCAGAAGAAAGACGACACACAAGACGCTATTGTGTTTCGTCTTTCTTCCGGTGGTGCATAGGCGTAAATTTTTTTTTCTCTTAAAGGTAGATATGTGTTGAATGCCGTGGGGCTTATCGTGGCAGAAAAGAAAGTTTCTCAATCAGGTGTTAAAGGTTATTTTCGCTTTTTGTCCGTTCTCTTCAACGGATTAATTTTCTTAAGCGCGTTACAAACCGCTCAGGCTGCAGACAATATAAACGTACTGAAACAAACACCTGTTTTCAGTAGTTCCACTCGCCACGGTGTTCTAGTGGCTAAGGCACTAGGCTGCTGACCTGCAGGTCGTGGGATCGAACCCCGGCCGCGGCGGCCACATTTTCGGTGGAGGCGAAAGTATTTGAGGCTTAGATTTAGGTGCACGTTAAGCAACCCCAGAGAGGGCCGAAATTTACGGAGTTTTCCACTATGGCGTCTATAGTGGTTTGAGTACGTCAAATCCCTACGATTATTATTATGTTCCGTAGTTCGCCCTTTGTGCTGCATGCCCGTGCGCTCAGATTTGGGCGCACGTTAAAGAACCCCAGGTGGTCGAAATTTTCGGAGCCCTCCAGTACGGGGTCTCTCATATGCTGGTTTTGGGACGTTAAACCACACATATCAATGAGTAGTTCACCCTTTGCTTGCCCGAACGTTCTCGAATCTTATTACATAAACACTTCAAGCGTGCACTGCGATGTATTTCGTACGAACTTTCACACTTGTGCGTACTCTGCCTGTCTCTCGTTCGTTGGGCTTCCGCCACGAGTCTCCGTTTAATGAGTGTCGCCGCACTCACAATGGGGTAACATATGAGACTCAATGAATCTGCTATTCATTCGGAGTCCAATGAACCTGCAGTGTTGCCGACGTTACTTCAAGGTCAGATATGCGAGGCGCGCGCATGCACTCGCTGCTTCGCTATCTTCGGCGTGATCGGTAATGGACCGAATCGCGTAGGGTAAAATCGACGTGCATTGAACGTGTTGATTCGTTTGTAGCACGGTGCAAGAATATTTTAGGTTAGTGAACGCCGGGACAATCCGCTGCCCGATAATGCCCTGCTTCGCTAGGAGCCTGGGAGATGGCGCTACAAACTTTGCCCCAACTTCCTCTCCCCCCCCCCTCGCCTTCTTGGTTTAGGAAAGCCCCGTGATGTAGGAAAGTAGCGGTGCTCATTTATCCTCGCTGTAACACCCTCGCCGCACCGTCAACCTCTTCCCTTATCACTCCCCCCCCCCCCCCCCCTCTTTCGCGGCGCCGCTCTATGCGTGTCGCGTGGTTGATATCACGCGATTTACCCGGTTTTCTCATATTTGGAAACCGTCGCTCACGTGCCTGATACGCTTTGCGGAATTCGCCAGCAGCCCGCCGTGGTCCTCAGTCCGGCGAGCCATCTATCGGCATGCCGCAAAACGAGATCATAATCGGTCCCTCCGCGCCAAGCGCTCGCTTCGCGCCGTTTGCTCACCTAAAGTATTCTTGCACCGTGGTTTGTACATTGAAAAGAACATTTGTTTGTATATTAAAAACAAAACAAAAAAACACTTCGGGAGGCTGGGGGGGGGGGGGCATAGCGGTGGCTTTTCGCAGCGGCCGCTCGTGAGGCAATGCATGCAGTACGCGAGCCGGACGAGGAAAGAAATCGATGAGTGGCGTTCTGTTTGCACTTTTGACGCGTAGTCTGCCACTTCTTGCTGCAATTGTCTGCCACATAGTGTGTTGCGACATACCAATACTTGAATTCATTGCTTTTACAGCGGATGCGTCTGCAAAAACGTTCGGGCATTCGTCTTCCGCGCTGTTGACAGTAACCGTGAAGCCTCGCGCATGGTGGAGACGAGTACCCAGTGGTAATGAAACGTTCATCCCCCCCTTCAACCGATGTGAAGCTTATTTTATCACAGTGGCTACTTCTTTACTGAGAACTATTCATATAACTCATCTGTGTTGTTCTTGAAAGGCCGTTCCTTATGGCTGTCGCACTCCACTTGAACGATCCTACGTTGTTTTGAAAGTCGATAGCGAGAATTCTTTTTCCCCCCTCGTATTGGAGTGACGAAGCACAGCTTACCTATTACGTACCCTCGACTGTTCTCTAAGTGCGGCTTGCTGCCACATCGGCCCTGACACTGGAAGCTGGCGGCGGTGGTGAGTACTCGTGGGTGCGTGTGCATTTCTTTCTTTCTTTTTTGTGTGTGTCTTCGATTCGCATAGCATGTAAGGCGGCTAATAATATGCTCTCGTTTCTTTATGGGGTAATTATCGCCGCCGTCCAATTCGTCCCGCGTTTCATTTCTCCTCCGTATGTGCATGCTCTTTTAATTGCCCATCCATCGGAACGACGTAAAAACAAGAAAAATAAAGAACAAAGAAAATGAAGCATAGCCACACGAAGTCGACGGGGAGTAAGTGCGGCACCTTTGTGCGCCCCTTTGGCGCCGCGTTCGTGCGCATGCAAGAAATCTGCGGTCGCTCGGAGAAGGCGATAGTGGTGCCATTTCGTAATTATTGCCTGCTTTATTTTCTCGAGAAGGATCTTGGCGACGGCGGCCGCCTTCTTTTCTTGTGCACGCGAGGTCGCCTCCTTTCGTTTCATTTTCTTTTTCTGGCTTTGTCTTTCTCGCTCTCTCTCTCTCTGTTCACTCGTCAGAGGTGACGCACTCTGTTTGGCTCTTCCTTTATGAGTCAGTTGAGAACGGAACTAATGAGACGGCTGCTAATTACCTCGCGCTCCCGTCCCTGTGGAGTGGTTAATTGCCTGTCGTTTTCTTTCTGTAATTTCCTCGTACGGGGGACCTCGAGTGTCGACTGTTTGAAGGGAATGCGGATTCTGGTGTCGAAGTGAGCGAAGGGCGGGAGACATATCCTCCTTGTTTCCACTCTTGTAACACCCCGCTCCTTGCGCCCATTGCAGTTAGTCGAAAACTAAGAACATGGCTGGCTTTTTTATCCTGATCGCTTGATTGTGTTACATTGTGTGACTGGATTCGCCAGTTAATACCGCGCAGTTGACTCTCAGTATGAATTATTATGTGAAAAACGTAAAAAAAAAAAAGAATGCTTCAAAGAAGAAAAAGGGAAAACGCCCATTTACCTGTCATCGTTTTGGGCGAATACTTTTTTTCATCCAGTAGTGCATGTGCGCTGCATGATTTGTTGCAAGCTTGGATAACCTAGTTTGCCTGCCTTGTCATTACCATAATTACACTGCTGCTTTGTATCTCTTCTCTCGGCCATGCTTGAGTGGTTAAAAAAATTTAACCCTTCATTTAGATTAGCCATGCCTGCTTCAGATTTAGCCACGCCTGCCGTGTCTGGGAATAACGATATCTGCAAAACTGTCGAGACTCTGTTTACTTTGTTCTCACGGCCTTGGCGTTGGTGGAGGTCTGCGATTGTGTATGTCTCGTTTGCCACTTCCTTTATTGGTTTCCGTCGCTTCTTGCGGCAATCTTCTTTCTTTTTTCTGGTCCCGACGGCCGCACTTCGGTGTCGCGGAGTGCAACATCACTCTCGCGCTCTGCTTTGGATGCGCGTTAATTAATCCCGTGTTCAAGTATTTAAACGGAAGTTCTCCTCTACGGCATCCATCTGTAGGAGCCTATTCTCCAGCGTTCGTTCAACGTATGGCTTCCGAAGCACGATTGACTAGTGACGCGGGGCTCACCCGCGTCAGCTCGTCGTATAGTCGCGCACTTAGCGGTGCCTCACCTTGGCCCGTCTTGTTGTGGGACATCGTGCGCGCTCTTTTCTCGACTCCACTGGACTTCCCGCCGCGTGGACGGCCGTTCTCCCGGTAAGCTGCGGCGTGCCTTACAGCGCCACCAATTTACTGCGCTGCGTGTTCGCCGTGCCGAACGCTGGCTGGGAAGCGGGTCTGGGAAGGAGGAGGTGGAGGAGCGGCTGTTCCAAATGCGGCCGGCCTTTGTGAGTGTGCTCCGCTCGCTCATGTGCTGTTATTTAACACATGTTACGTGTCAGGTAAAAATAGCGGCGCCGCCGCCGGCACCCTGCGAGTGCCTGGGCCGCCACTGCGAAGCGGCCTCCTCTCAAGGCTGCCCCCTTACTTTCCCGAGGGGCCCATCCCCCGCCTTGTCTTTTAACAGACTCCCGACTTCGCCGCCTTCGGAGAGGGAACGCGCCAAAGGCTGGACGCCTAGCGGAATATTTGAGTCGCCCTTGCCGACGCTCGCCGACGGAACTCTAGCTTGACGCGGCGTGAGCTTTTTCGAATGTTCTCTGCTGAACGTTCCTCCGGATGGCGCGCGTGGGCCTCAATACGCATAGTTTTTCTTGGGTCGTTCGCACGATGCCTTGGTCCAAGGGGCTCGGCCTAGCAGCATTTCTTACGTGGGTGCTTCAAACGTGCAATGATACAACCCCAGCTGGCATTGCTCGACTGCTTAAGTGTGTGCGTAGCTGTCGCCAGATTATCGATATACGTGATTCGCCTTGCGCACAAACGTAGGTCAAAATGGCTGGCAGCAAGGTGCAATAATAACAACAAAAAAAAAATGTAGAGGAAAAAAAAACACGGTGACAATAACGTGTAGCGTGTTCTTTGTCGGTGACATGAGCGCTGCGAGCTCTGTTAAAGTTCAGGTTCGTGAGTATGCCTCGTAGCCCATGGTGAATGCAGCAGATTCTACACCCAGCGCCCTGCTGCGTAACGGAATGTAGAGCCGAGAGAAAAGCCATTAATAAGCTCTTCGCGTATTCTTTATTTTTTTTATGACGGTTTAAACAATGGTGCCGCTCCATAATCATGTTTCAGTGTCGATCCCCTTCCCCCGTTTTTGTTCTAGCTATGTTTCTGATTGATTCGAGCGGATGATCAATGCATAAAAAAACGCCAGGCCTGCGCGGAAGGCGCAGTACAGTCACAGCGAAAGCTAGAAGAGTAGCCTTTCAGAGGCTTGTCTAAACACTCATTGTGTAACTGCTGCAAGCACACTTGCTTGATGCCCACTACGACATTAATAATGAAAATTTTAGGGTAGTAGACCGGCATTCGCTATGCCATTTTTGGTCATTCTTCGGAGAAGCGTGGTATCCGCTAAACTAATGCGAGGAAGTTTTGTGCCAATTGTTCATGCAGTGGCTGTCGACGATGACGAATTATGCCTGAAGTGGGTATGCGCCACAGTTTAGAGCTGATCAAAAACAAGCTTTTTGCAAGGGGTTGGAGCATTGGACGACCCACTCGTTACGCTATCCGCATTGTGCGACGACTGCTTTTTCTTTCGGTGTTTTAAAACGCTTTATTGGTCGTGTCAACGCGATTGCTTTCCTGACATCAAGCCTGCATAAGGCAAGTTTGCCAACAAGTCCCAAGCACCGGCGTGGCTCAGTGGTAGAAAACTGGGCTGGCACCCAGTGGACCCGGGTTCCAGCCCCACTGTGTCATTGATGCTAGGTCTTTTTTTTTTCCTAAAGTCGCGCAATGTGTTACGGGCAGCGGCGGCGGACAACTACGGAGCTTTGCGACACCCGAGTTGTGATCTCATAACATCTTTTTTTTTTTTCCTTAAAGGCAATTACGTTGGGTTCGAAAGCAGAGTAATAACACTTACCCTTTAGCGACGATTGAACGTCGCTCAATCCTTCAACTTTCTACGAGCAGATCTGCGGGACTCCCGGCTGAGACTTTGATGACGGGAAGACCACAAGTGTTCATGAAAAGCATTCATGCTCACATATCTATTATCTGCGTTGATAGCAAATCGTCCGAGGCATAATTCGTTACGCTAAAGTTTGGCATGAGCGTTCATTGTGGCAAGCGGAGAGCGGCTCGTCTTTCGGCAGTACTTTAAGAATTCCGCGGGACGCGTGGGCAAAATGCCGTCCACGTGCGCTGCTGCGGCTTCACTTGAGCGGTATTTCTAGCAGTAAAGAAAGCGCCGGGAAACTCCGGACACTGATATTTTGTGCGGAAGTTTTTACTTAACTCGGGGCAGCTTTTGGAGACCACCGGCGTGACGAGAGGCGGCACCTTTAGAAACCACGAAACCTGCTGCTGCGACGAAAGCACGTGGACTGCACCCCCCCCCCCCCCCCTATGTGCCTCCTCAGTTTCAGTAGCTCGGAGGAGGCGGAGCGACCGCAGATACACAAAGCCGGGTGCGAATAGAAAGGCCGCGGCGGAAGTGAGCATCGCTGCGCCTAGTATCCTTTCCTCTGCGGCGCATTAATCTTCGCTAATGAAGATATTTTGTCTCGGCGTGTCCTCCTCCTTCCATCTCCTTCGCCCCTTTTGCTATTTAGTCTTTCGCTTGCCTGCTTCCCCGTCCTCCGCAGCCTGGAGTGCGTTCACTGTTCTTCTGTTCCTTTAGCTTTTCTCGTTCGTAGCTCGTTCGGTCATTCCTTCTGTCCTCCGTTCCCCGCTTTTGTTTTCTTTTGTTTTTTTGGTGATTTACAGCCCTTTATATATGTATAGGCCGTTTTTTTTCCTAAGGTAGCGCGAACAAGCAAAAGGTAGTGTTTTCGCGTCTATATCGCTCGTGTCTTTTGTGTCCTTCTTGTCTCTGTGTCGTCGTTTTGTTCTCGCGCTATAACTATCATCATGCCATACCAACTAGCCCAAGCTGCCACACTTCTAGGGCAGCGCTCTATTCAAGTTACTTGACCTGGCCAACGGGCGAAGTCGGATCCGCCGTTACAATGCCTACTAGTTAAACTGACGGGCTTTCCCTTCATGTTGGCTTTTGCGTTTCCTGAAGGGATGCTGACAACACTAGAAACTTGTCTGACAAAACATGCCGGCTTATCGCATCACATGCCGCACATAGTGTGGTTTAGCTTTATATTTACGCTACTCTGGGTAGAACCCCTTATTTTTAAGCCGCTTCCTGCCCAACTGGCTTCTTTGTTGCGTCTGCACGGCGCGCACGCTCAATTGGCCGAAAATGACAAGAGGGCAAAAGTAAGAGCATTTCAGGTTTTCGGTCGTGTTTGACGCAGTATAATTATGGGTCGTGTATAACGCGACCATGAGAACGCGGGCCGTGGAATCAAAACTGAACTAGTAGCGAAAGAGTGAAAGTTGTATACGTATTTTGAGCTTAGTTTTCGGGCATTACAAATGATGGCAACGGAACGTTTTTTTTTTTTTCTCTTTGCAAGCTTTGCCCGTAAAAGCTCACTTGCCAAGCTACACTGCTTCTGAATATTATTTAGAAAGAGGGGCCCGAGTGGGCTTGCCAGGGGCGTTCGTAATCGGCCGCACCTCCAACTTTCCATGAAGATGGTAACTTAACGGCGGCGCCGGTTAGTTGCGCACCTGGTGACGTGGTGACATCGCTTCTGTGAGCTGTCAGCTATATCTAGCACACCACGTACCTCTAGAGCCGCAAAGCTTTCTTACGTCCTGTATCACTGCGTACTGGTTGCCTATGATAACTACATGCTTATCCGTCAATGAACGGCGTGGATAGTAATAGCCTTGGTCGTAGCATCCTCGGAACTCGAGCATGCGTTCGCGGTGAGTGTCATTCGGAGAAGCGGGAAGGCTACGTTCGGCAGGGTTTGGCCAACCGTCGACGGGGCGCTTGCGTAACGACGCTTGACCCCGAGAGCGGGGGTGATGCTCTGCGGGACCCAAGCGCGGCGGGACGCGTTCAAGGGCATCTGAAGAGGCGCGCCTTGGGCGCGAGCAGCGGCGCCTCTCGCTGGCGCGACCAGTTTACGTTTTAATTCCAACTCGGTGCCGACGTGGCAGCACTTGCCATTACGCGGCTGGGCCGGGTTTCCAGTAGCCGGCTGCGTCCATTAGCTGGCCCGTGGCGCATTACAAATGGCGGCCGTGACCCCGGAGTGCGAGACGTATTTGCGCGGAAGGCGGGCCCGACTGTCTGCCGTCGTCATCCATCAGACGGCCACTCCGTTGTCGGCGCGCTCGCACTTGCCCCCGCTATATATATCGCGCCCCAATCTTCGCTCGATGCGCGGGGCTGACGCGACTTCGCCCGGGTGTTAACGCGTCCAGTTCCCTGCCGGAGCTGCGGTCGCGTGCCGCGCCCCGCGCAGCAGCTGCGAGCTTCGCTGATGGTTGCGCTGTTCAACAAAGCTCACTGTGGTCTATGCCATGGACCAGCGCTGAGCTACAAGGCTTAGACACCACCCCCTTCCATAGCGGTTCGCACTTAGGTGGTGGTGGCTTTTAGAGGCGAAGGTTACGTTGGTCGAGTTTCCCGCAGCAGGAGCTCTCGCGTGTTATTTTTGTTCTCGGTGAACTTAATGTTTGTTTCTCGGTTGTTTGCTTTGTAGAAAAGGCAACCTTATGAAAACAGGCAAGGGACAGCTCGCTGCTGCTCTTGCACGTCGAAACATCTAAGTGCGAATAGATTAGTGGGCCCGTGTAAGTCACCTTTGCTGGTATCCTTTACAAAAAAGGGGGGCAAGGGGAGAGCCCTACTTCGCTTAATGGCATTATTTCATTATTACTGTTCTATTGATTGATGATCGATTCATATGTAGGAATTAACGTCCCAAAACCACCACATGATTATGAGAGACGCCATAGTGGAGAGCTCCGGAAATTTTGACCACCTGGGGTTCTTTAACTTGCGCCCAAATCTGAGCAAACGGCACCACAGTATTTTCGCCTCCATCGAAAACGCAGCCGCCGCAGCCGGGATTCGATCCCGCGACCTGCGGGTCAACAGCCGAGTACCTTAGACACTGCAGCGGGGCGATATCACTGTTCGCCCCCTTCAAAAACTTTAGTAATAATTATTGTACCAGCTACGAAGCCTCAGCATGCGCATATTTTTAGGCGTGCTCTCGTGACCGGAATCTCCCTTGATGCCCATTCTTAATGGCTCTATCAATTCCCCGGCACACGTCTGCCAACACAAACGCCTGGGATGAGCGATTACGTGCATTAGTATGGAGATGGAAGAACTGCTGTGTTCCTTCTCGGAGCTGGTCCGCTCATGTTATAATTAACATGTTCGCGTGATGCGGAGGCTTTGCGATCCAACTGATTCTCTCGGTGTGCACGGTCTTTGCACGCTCATCAACGCTGCGATGCCACGGCTTGCAGTTCTCTGGCGGCCATTCCCGGCCTCTCTCGTATGTGCTGCGATGCAGCAGGAAAAAGCGAAAAAAAAAGAAGCGTCTACGAGGGAATGCCGGAGCTCTCCTCTGCGCTGTCTCTCTCTGGCGGACCTCTGCTCGGGGGCGGCCGCAATCATCACTGCGCGCCGCAATGCAGGCCGGGCCAGTTTCTTGACCTTACTTTCCTTCATAAACGTCAGAATCGTGAGTTACTCCTCAATTCCCTGAAAACGAGGCGACGCGGGCGCGGATAAATTACAAAGGACCTACTGGGCGGTGAACTGTCATAATACTTTATATAAGCCTCTCCGGTTTTATCTTTCCGGCTCGTCCTCTGATGTCCGGGAAGAGGGCGAGAGCGTGGCTCCGCTCGTTCCGGAAGGCGTGCGGTCGGAGGGAGGGGAGCGTTAATATTTGCCTACACACACACACATATATATTTCCTCCTCGCCCGAGCAACGCATAATATAATGAAGGGATGTAGTCGTCGTCTTTATTTTTGTCCTCTGTTTTGGCTCCTTTGCCCGACGATTACCAGGTCCGGGGTTGTGGCCTGTTGCGTTTCCTTCCTGCGATTTTTTCTTTTTTTTTTTTCACCCGTAACGCGGAACCTATAATTGCCGGCGGCGGCGCTGCTGATCTCTTGGCGTTGCCGCTCGCGGCGCAGCGCTCTTTCTTCGGACTGCGCCGCGTCTTTTCTTTCTTTCGCGCGGCGCGAGAGCCTTTCGTCTTTTCCTTTCTGCCTCGCGCTTGGCTTTTGTTCCTGCACACGAGTTGTTCTTTACGACCTGGACTGTCGCCTCCTGTTCGCCGCCTCGTGCCCGCTCGCCCTGGGCGTCCAGTACCGTCGGATTTTTCACAGAACGCAACACCGCGCTCACGACGCTCGATCAAGAGCGCGGAACTGTCCGATGTGTGCACCGGGCTAGTCCGTTGAACCTGCATATCGTGATCCGACATCTTGATGGCCGCGGATGGTCGGACACGCCACATCGCTGGACTTGTCCGTAGAGCAAAGTTTTTTCGCGCTACTGCTTTGAGCTTTTTATAAGGTGATTGTGGTAACGCTGGTTCAGATGGGTGTCCAAATATTGACCAGCTTGAACTCTCGGGCATCCAGGGCTGTAATTTTGGGTTTAGCTATTCAGCTGTATACTCCGCCCCCCCCCCCCCTATCCTTCCTAATTTTGTTGCCTATCTTTAGATATTTGAAGTTTTGTTAACGAATGAACTGTAGTGCAACCCGACAACTCACGTTTAGCATCACTCCTTCTACATGACTTGACTGCTTTGGTTATTTAAACGTGTATTAAAAGCTGCACGGACCTCAGTACGAATGCCGCGTGTGCACGTGCGTGTTTTTGCATAACAATGCGAGGTCGTGGTCATCGTCGTGGCTGTTCGCTTGTCCTGATTCCACGTTTTCTGTTTGTTTGACTGCATATCTCTCGCTAATTGATGTGTTGTCGAGGCGTACAAACCTCCTTTGTCGTCTTTTGTTCAAGCGCTTGAAGAGTTCATTCTCGTTCACGCCTGCGTTTGCAGCGGCGGCTCGAACGTAGTTTTCAGGTCCCGAAAGGATGTCCGTCCTTTTCGCCGCGCCGGTCGCTGCAGCTCCCGAGTGTGGCACTCGCATCGCGAAACGACTCGGCCGCGGTGTGTGACATGTGAAGGTCGTAGTGGCTGCCGCACACGGCCGCAATGTGTAGTCGCTGTGCTACCCTTGCAAGGAGCCCTTGCGCTTATTTTTGGACCGCTAGCGTATTAATTATTGTTGCTGTCAAATCTTACCCGTCTCCTTGCAGCCGTACAGACATGCTGTTTCTTCCAATGCGCGCGCCCTTCTGAGAAAAGCGAAAGAGAAGGCTTCAGCTACGGAACCTTTCTATAGCGTTGCCGGGCCGTACAATCGTCCGAGACGTGAGCCTTAGTTGGGCCCATGAAATGTATAGGAGCAGCCGGTTTACGACAAATGCATGCTGGGCAGAACGCCGCATGAGGTGAACCGGAGCATCATTATTGGTTATTTTTTTGTTCTTGCAGCCTTGCTTGAAAAGCTTTGAGCTTTAGGAACCATCGGCCAGACGTCTACTTTACCGCCCTAGGTATTCTGCGTTCAGCGTAACAGTTGTTGAGGCTTAAGGTAACGAAATTGCATCGTGCGATCTATCTACAGGAAGCGCTGTGCTGAATGTCTCGGCAGGAATTTTCACCGCCGCGAGTGCTTTACCGCGACGCTCAGAGAATCGTAGAAGAGCTTCTTTTAAACTACGCTCCGTGTGTCAGTGCAGACATTGAAATTTGGACTCCACCTAGTGTACGAGCGAACAATTATATAAGTACGTGCGAGACCATTATTGTTGAGCCATTTATAAAAACATGGCGGCCGTGGCGTCCCTAGCTAGTGTTAATTTTTGCTATTTTAGTATTAATATTGTTTTTAATTTCACGTTTCACTAGTTGCATTTTAAATACATGGTTTGTCATGCCAAGTAGCGCTTAACAGCTGAACACCCGTAGCCTACAAAGCACGGCAAATAGTCGATTTGTCACTTGCTTTCACACTGTGTACGTTTGAGCCATGACATTCATTTGACTGCGATCAATAGTTATAGCTAGCGATCGTATATTATATTTAACAGTTTTTGTTTCATCAATAGCCGTGGTTGGTTCGCGTGTTCACGGATAGATAGCTGGCTATGTAGTCGAGGCTGTCACATGACTCCAACAGCGTTATGTGGCACTCTCAACCGGCATAACTATGGGTAAGCAGACTAGACGTTTCTGCTGTCGAGGTCGATTCCGTGGAACGTGGTCGAATTTTCAACTATTGTCTGTTCAGCTACGCTACCTTCCATGGGGTGAGGGCGTGTGAAAGATACAGGGGTGGCATCTGGCTATGCTAATGCGCTTCCAGCATGGCGGCGTGGAGGTGTCCTTGCGAGCTATATAATATTTCTAATCGGCGCACTATGTTTGGATCATGCTGCAGCCTTGTTTCGTGCGCAGTGCATTCTTTCGTATGCGTTTATTACCGCATGCATGCTCACTTGTACATGCACGTTGTACGTGTGCCAGTTCACTTGATCCCAGGTTGACAGGTACGATACACTGAAGAAGCACGCGACAAAACTATTCTTTGACAGGCACTCTTTTTTTTTTTTCATTTACGCAGCACTTTCGGGGCCCGGCTCATCGTCCATCTTATGTGGCGTTCAAAAGCAAGTGGTCAATCAAGTGGTTAGCTTATAAAGAGGCTAACAAATGCTCGAAACCAGCGCCAAATAAATTAACAGTCTAAATATGTAAACTAATGGAATAATCGAGAGTTAAGTGCAAGGATTTACCTAAAATCGAGAAGAAAAAAAAAAAAACACTTCTGAAACCTGTGGCTGATACCCGCACCGTGCACGAGAGGGCGCCATTGGCTTCCGAGCACGCGGGTGTTGATGGGGTGGGAAGCACTAGAGGTTTCTCTTGCAGTACTTTGCGTTATTCTAGCCACAAATATTTACGCAGCCCTCGCAAGCCACGCATTTTTTTTTCTTGCGAAACTTTATACGGTAAACTTGCAGAGCAAGCATTGTGTTGAAAAATATTCGACATCCTATCCCAATTATGCAGTTGCTCGTGCTACTTTCAGAAGGAGCTAGCGTTCACGCCAAGATAGTGCACCGAAAGCAAAAAAAAAAAACTGATAAAAAAGATGATGAAAATATGTCTCAAATATTTTGAAATGCGTCTCATTATACCTGTGCCGCCAGTTTGAATAGTATTTTTGCAGTGATTTAGAAGCACGTCAAGCACTGGTGCGGAAGGGGGGGGGGGGAAGGAGGGAGGTCGTTTTGTTTTTGTCACCGTGGGGCACTGCGCTGAATTTTCAAAGTGCGTCATCACTCAACCGTGCTGTCACATCACCCCTCAGCCGGCAGCTCGCGCCGTGTAATGTCTAGTTGCTTGTCATTGTTAGTCAATCTCAATTTTCTTTAGTCTTCTCCCGGTTGCTGATTGATTCCTAGAGTTCTTGCGATCCGTCTAATTGAATTTCTTGTTATATAATAATTATTTTTAATTTAGCTTACGAACTATTAATTAGCGACTTGAAACTCTGCTTTAATCGTTTGCTTTACATTTTGATACGTAATTATAACATCCAATTAATTAATTACATACTTATAAACATACGTATCACTACTGTTAATTGCTCACTATTCTCGCCATTTTTGTGTGCGTTTTCCTTGACGTCATTCATGCCTAGGTTTCAGTTACTTCTAAATACTTAGTTGTCCTTGATCGCTAAAATGTTTAACTCTTATTAATTACATCCTAATATTATCTAGTAGATACACTTTAACGCCATCTGGATCTGCTGTACAATTTTTATAATCACTCTTTTGACTAGCTCCCCTTGGTTCAAAATTGTCTAATGAGTAAATTTTTACTTATTTAAATTTAACTCTGACTATCGTTATTGCCAGTTACTCGTACCGTACTATTATTCGTTATCGTTTCGTTATTATATGCGCTTCAAGGCAGTTCATATCTACTAACCATCTCGGTCTCTTAATACACACAACCGCACGCGCTGACAATGCTGCAGGGACGAACGGCCTTCCAACGCTTAGGTATTAAAGTGAGGTTTTGCGCCTGGTTACTGTGTTATGTCATCATCTGCTGGGTTAACCTATATTATTATGCACGTGTAGATGCCGATGTCCTCATATTTGACGTCCATGTAGAACTCTAGTTCGTGGCCAAAGTGGCCCGTCTGTCAAATTCAAAAGTAAATGTATTATTATTATTATTATTATTATTATTATTATTATTATTATTATTATTATTATTAATCGAGAATGTTCCTTTTTAATGAAATGTGTAGAAATGATCTACAATTTTAATTCTAGCTTGAGTCCGTTCAGCGGCAGTATCCTATTCGTGATTCTGAAAATGCGTGCGGATAGTAAGCTTCGAACGAGTTAGATGTATTAGCGGCTGACGGGAAAAAAGAGGGATATGTTGACCACCTTTTTTTACCCTCCCGTTGCAGTGCTGTCGAATGAGTCGCGTATAAACGAAGTCTCGTCGCTGCTCTGAAAGTTTCGAAGGTATGACCATTTCGTCTTCTCCAATCGTTGCATATAATTGGTCGTATACAACGATCCTTCTCGTGCTTTTGAAAGTGCAATAGATGCCGCTATTTGGAGAGAATATCTGAGCCAGCGCTTTGGTTTGTTTTACCTATCACCTTTGTCTGCGGAAGCGTGCTACCTTAAAAACTCAATTCGTTCTGTCGCGACGTTTAAGCTGAGACATTGCTGTGCGAATTTTTTTTTTTACTTCTCCCGCTATCTGTTGTGCCTTTTGTGTGACATACAAACAGAAATGGAACAGCTACGAAGTTAAAGCGGGGAGCGGGTCGTAACGTTTTCTGTGCTTGTATACTTTTTCCCATTATTCATGACGGCCTCTTCGTCTTCGAGCCTTGAGACGCGCGCACTTCTTAATACTCGACCTAGCCGAAACCATTGTTGACAGTTCCCATGAGAGTCGCGGCATTTTCACTCGGCCTCCCTAAATCTGCTCGGGGTTCGTGTTCATAGACGGGCTGCATAAACAAGCTTCCCATCTCGTGGCCCGCCGATGGCCAGGTGTCGCGGGTTTTGTTGGCGCGCACCGCGGCTCTCTCCCATGGTGCGCATTGTTTGTCGCCCGCGGCGGGGTGGTCACTTACAAGACCTGCGGCGGGGCCCAAACAACGCGCGGGCTCGACCCCCGACCGTGTCTCGGTGGCGGGCGGACAAGCGCTAAGACACCAACAAAGAGGCGCCCCCTTTCTCAAAGAGTAGGCAGGCTGCTCCCCTTTTCTTCCTCATCAGCGTTTTTGACCATCCGTCCACCGCGGCAGTCCGCAGAAGCCCACCCGAAGCCATTCGGGGCCGTGAGCGCGCGCTCTTTTGCCCTTCTTTGTTGCGGGGAGGGCCATCTCTTCGCGCCACGATGCCCCGTGTCATCCACCAAGCGCCGCTCTTTGTTTGCATGCGCCGCATTGTCTGCTGTAATAATCAATCACGGGCCAAAGAAGCGCGACAGTAAAAACCCGGAGCGCATGTGTGCCCCGCTCGGGAGAGCAGTGTGGGCGTTCGGGAATTAAGCCGCGGCCGGTATTCCTCCTCCCGCTGCGACAAGAATGCCGCGAGTTTCTCCGCGCGAGAGGAACAGGTTCTTGTTTTCGGCTTTTCCTGCGGCACTACTTTCGAATCGGCGAGATGCTGGAAGGAGATTACTTACGCTCTTCTCTGCCAGCTGGGCTGAGGTGACACTCGGGGGATGCTGGTGAATAGCCCCCGGTGAACCTATGACAGCGCCGCCTTCTCGCCGGGCGAAGCCAGCTGGGGCGCCGCGCTCGCTTGCCGCGCGCCTCCCGCTGCGCCGCTTGTCTTGGGGCCAGAGCCATTGCTCTATCGCACCTGTGTCTTCCTCTGTCCGAGCCCTTCCGCGCTGCACGAGCCTTGACCTTACGAGGCCGGCGCGTTAAGGAGTTGCGCTACAGGACAATGTGATGACGCTAGCCGCATCTTGGCAGTGCCATCAAGCGATTGATTGATGTGTGGGGTTTAACCTCCCGAAACCACCATATGAGAGGCGTCGTAGTGGAGGGCTCCAGAAATTTTGACCACCTGGGGTTCGTTAACGTGCTCCCGAATCTGAGCACACGGGCCTAAGCATTTTCATCTCCATCGAAAATGTAGCCGCCGCAGCCGGGATTTTATCCCGATACCTGCGGGTCAGCAGCCGAGTACCTTAGCCACTAGACCATCGCGGCGGGGCTACCATCAACCGAAACAGCAACCACTGAAAGGGCAGTGGGACCTTTTGTTAGCTTTTTTTTTCGATATGATTTATTTCGTATTTATTTTTCTGCTGATGAACGACGCTGTTTATTCGCTCTGTGCTTATGAATATGACGTGCTGTTCTCTGGACGTTTATGATACGCTGCGACTGTAAACACGGTAGGAGTCCCTCTCTCTATCTCTCTAGCTGTTTCTGATGCGGGTAAACTTCGTGGAATATGTGTTATTTCCCTTTTGTGTCAGTGGCTAAGTAGTGCAGTGTGTATCATACTTCATCATGTCAGCCAGATAAAGTTTTGTCACTTATTATTATTATTAATTAACTGAGAGCCAGCCTACTCAGTGTCAGTAACGCAGGCGGGCAAGCTTGTTCTTGACGTTTAATATATGCAAATAGTATTCCAGAAAGTTTTCTCTTAGTCTTTGCGCCTGCAGCGCTATTTAGGGGCTTTCTTTAGACCACGTCCGCTTAGATCGACGGCGCAAATGAGTAGAGGTGAGCACAAAAGCCGCCCGCCTTTTTTTTTAATTTCTTATTTTTACAGGTGGGTTTTATTTATAGTGTTCGTTTGTGGCCATTTTTACGTTCGCTACAGTATTAAAAGGCGATGCCCTTAATTTTTGTAATTAATTTTCCCCTTCCGTTAGGCAAGTGAAGAAAAGCCAACACACAAACTTAAAGGGATGTCTTGGTCTTCAACAACTAATTATGCAATAATCCTAGGGAGGCAATTGAAAAAGAATGTCCCGCGGTGGAACAGTCTTTCATTAACGCCTGCGCGACTTTCTTGTTTTTCTTGATGGGATAGGGTTCCCTTACCTTTTATGCTCTTTCGCTGAAAGAATCGAGTGCTTCTTATTTCGCCCGAGCCCTTCATCGACTTGGCCCGAGACTGAAGGATGACAAGGAAAAAAAAAAGAAAAAAAGGAGAGCGGGGAGGGAGTTCTTCGAGAAGCCAAATGAAGGGTGCCAAGCTCGGAAGACTCATCTCATTGTGATTGTAATTAGAAAAACCTTAACGTGAGACAATGGCCAACGGAAGGACATTGTACGTGCCAGTTTTTATGTCGATTTTTTTTATGTAATGCATGTTTCGATCACTTTTTTTTTTCATTTAGCCTTTGCCTTACGTATTTCGCCTTACGCACCCTTCTGTATTGAAAAAAAGGAAAATGACGAACTAAAAATATAAGCGCGGTAGTGCCGGCAGACTACCAGTTTGCTTTAGGGGGTCTTCCTCAACATATTTGGTGCTCAAGGGCCTTTATTTCTTGCACGTGGTTTGAGTCTTACGGCGGATCTGTCTGCAGTTTCACTGTTGTTTTTCATTAACCGAATAATCCGGAAAATGGTGCATATCGTCCATGTTCAATATAGTGCTGGACGAATATCGTCCAGCACTACGGATGGGTCAATGAGGTTCTTCATGAGTATATGAGTGTCTTTATTGAATGGGTTCCGTATCGGCGTTAAATATTTTTTGAAAATGTTTAAATACTTAATAAAAATTGGCATTCGTGGCCTATATGATCGTGGATGTCGTTAGCTTGGAGTCTGTTCAGTCTGTTCATTTGACACCTCGATATGGTGATCCGTATCACGTTTTTTTTTTCTTTCCTTTATATCGTATACATTTTTTTGCAATTTTAGCAACCACTGATTAAGGGCGCTGTCAGGAAATACATAGAGTTGAAGGAAAGTGCCACGCTGAGTGGCACTTGTTAGTGACGCGATAAGCCCGGCATTGTGTGGTCGTGCGCTGGCCATTGCCTTTTCGCCGAGGGGGCAAGGATCCGATGGTCGTCCAGAGAAGCGCGACAGATGCCGTTTGCAGCCCTCCGTGTGAAAGGGGGGTCTGGAGAAGCAGCTCCCTCGCACCTGTGTAATCCCCCGTCCGGCAATCAGGGCACCAATGGGCCGTTACAATGCCGGCCCTGAGTGAGCACTAAACATCAACGGTTCGATTGATCGTCGGCCGGCTCCTCCGTCTGTCCGCCGGTCACGCGCAGACCGCACCCTGACCCCGCACTGGGCTCGCCTGTCTCCCGAGACCCCTGTGGTTTTTTGCGCGCTCTGCCGGCTGCTTCCCTGCCGAGATCACGAGCTGGACGCTGCTGCGCTTCTCCCTGCCTTTAGTGCCTGTTTTTTGTTTGTTTGTTTGCTTTTTTTGATGTCGGCTCACGGCACAAGCAGTGCCGTTTCGTGATGATTTCCGGTTTGATGCTGGTGTTGCTTGCGCGTAAGCTCGTTCATTATGCAGCGTTTATGCGGAGACGGTTGGGCTTTCAGTCATCTAAAGGTTGTTGGGGCTGCGGGAACTCGTAGGGAGGAGAAAAAAAAAAATCTTTGCGGCTGGTGCTGGCATGCATCAGATTATTATTATTATTATTATTATTATTATTATTATTATTATTATTATTATTAGAAATAAAACACTCCTGCAGCTCTTGATAATGCAACACTGTAAATAGTTCTCGATTTGTCACCTTGAATGATTAGGCAACTGTTTTGGGTCGCTTATCACGAATGCCGGAAAATTACACCTTGTAGTTCCGTCATATTCTACGCATGCTTTAAGAAGGTATCTCGGGGCAAATAGCTCTTAGTTTTGTACTTGTCGTGCCAACAACATTTGGAAAGGGTCGTGTAACGCAGATTGCTGAATCATTGTCGTCAGACATCAAAGGACGACCGAGATCTTCTTTATCGTTTCATTTAATATTTCTCGTGAATATTCGCTCATATGCCGTCGCCGGAAGTCTCTAGTGCGATCCCCGCAGCGTGACTCTTATTTCTGGCATGTAGGATTAAAACCACTCTCTAGACCACTTTCTGTGCAGAAGATTCTGGCACCTTGGGCGTGTGCTGCAGTAGTGCAGAAAGCGACTAAAGTGATGCTACAGTACTTGAACACGACAAGGGCTGCGTGTGCTCCCCCTAGTGTGCTTGTGATCTTTCTTTCCTCTCTCCTATTTCATACGTTCCCCAGTGCAGGGTAGCAAACCGGGCGTGCGTCTGGTATAACCTCCCTGGCTTTCCTTGCATCTCTCTCTCTCTCGTATGTAGGAGTAGACGTGCCAATGATCGTTTGTCCATTCCCGTTGGAAGTTAGTTGCGATTTATGATAGCCTTCAACTGTAGACAGATATGCGTGTTGTATAATTTTCGCGCCTTGTTGATCTGATCAGCTAGCGTGTGGTCGCGCACCGTCCGTGGCACTAAGCGAGAGAGCGGCATATGGTAGTCCCCCTCTCGTCCATTGGCCGTGCACCTCGTGCGCTACCCGAGTCGGCGCTGTACCCATGGGTGCGCACTGTTTTCTCCGCGGGGCCGCATGAGTCAGCGGCGGCCCACACTCTTGCCACCGGAGTAGGCGGTCTGCCGGTGTCGTGCCCGTCGGTCCTGGAACGCAGCCTGCTTGGTATGCAGGCCGCGGCCCGCCGAGGTCCGCTGGGTCCTTGCGGAAATGTAGCGGGGCCCCTTCCGCCGCCTCTCAGCCGAGCGTCTGCCAGGCCTTATCGCGCCGCTTGTTCGCCTTTTTTGGGCCGGCCGACATTTTGATTCGCTTCTTTTCAGAAGTAACCGAGTCGACCACTGCGATAGTGTGTGTATTAGGAGGGAGGCAGGCATCTGGCTGGGGGGTCGCTAGGTAGAGAGCTGCTGCCACTGCCCCCCCCCCCCCCCCCCACCTTTTTGCTTCTTCTACTCCTTGCGGCTCTCGGTGGGTGTGCAAGCCACGTGACACCCAAGTATCTGGTTACACTATATAGTGCGGTAGCACGACACGGGTGGCAAAGCTGACGTTAAACCCACGAATCGTCTAGCCCACCTGTAGATTAGCTTGCGTATGCAGTCTTCTTCTTTTTTTTTTTATGCAGGTGTTCCACACTGCTTTATTTACTCGCACCAAGAGTGTATGACCGGACACAGATGCTTACCGCTTCGTTTGGACGCTGCTTGCATGAAAAAAGCATCTCGTTTGAATGAGTATACATATATACGTATATTCGAGGTACTCTGAAATCAATATCAGCCGCTTCTTGCACTTGAGAAAATGACACAGAGCATCTGTGGAGGCTGAAAAAAAAAAATGTACGCGAACGTTTTAATTCGGCGCTAAAACTGGGTCTCGGAATGTGAGACCTGACGTCATGAGCGTATTGTCGTCGTGAAGTCGCGGAACCCTCACGTGGTGTGATATAGCTCATTTGTAAAGTAAAATCGAAACGTAGAAGCTCCGTGTGTTTCTTCTGGCTGGGCCCGTATCGTCTTCCTGTGTGTCGCTAAGTCAACTGATCCGATTCGGGCGGTGATGTAATCGTAAGTAGGAATCAATACTATACACTAATCAAAATTGATTTCCGTGTTGTCCGACACTGAAGGCAGTGTAATCGAATGCGTGAGTGTACTATCGATGCATTCCTCACCTTTAATCAAGTGTTTGACATTCAGGTGCAATCACTTGAGGCCTTCGTCGGCCGGTCAGTTTATTGTGCACGTTTTCTTTTTTCTGGTACATTTATTGCAACGCGTCTATGAAAGAAGTTTGAAGTCTATTCACAATCGAAAACCTATCGTTCATTTATCATGTGGTTTAATGGGAAAGGGTAATGAAAATGCAACTGAATACCTGACAGAAGGATAAATATGTTCACTTTTTACTCGGCGATGTGTTACCCCCCTTGATATGTTCTTTGTCGTCAAAAGCGAAAAAAAAAATGTGATAAGGCGGCAAAATGGCGCAATCATGGAAACGTTTCGAGGGCCCGTACGCGGCGACGCTCGTTGATGTATTTTTGTGCGCTTTTTGTCCGCGTGACCTCATTCCTGGAATTTACTATTTTCCCATATTCCGCCCCTAGGCGGATACTGGGTAACACGATAAACCCATCGGTGTGTATCCTCGCCGCACCAATTCTGTTGCCCCCTGCACTATCTCTCTCTCTCTCTCTCTCTCTCTCTCTCTCTGAAAGTGTGCTTGCACGCACACACGCACTCCTCTGTGTCCTTCGTCACAAAAGGTGTTCACTGTGTCGCAGATGCGGCGGCCTCGGCAGTTTCAGCGAGGATTGATGAATCTTGAGGAGCTGCTTTATTCCCTTCCTCCTCCTCCCCCCTTCTGGGCGCCCGCCTCGCGCTCACATTTCGGCTGCGTGCTGCTTCGGGAAGACGCGGAGAGAAGGGTCAGAGGCGGAGATCAAAAGGCCCGTATGCGGAAAACCAGATCCATTTTGTCAACTTGGAAAAGCGCGGGCAAGAAGACGCAGAGGAAAACTGTGGCGACGAAAAAAAAACCTTCCTGCGCGGGGCAAGTAAACAAGGCAGGGAAACGGCGACGGGGCTAAAGTTTGCGCCGCTTCGGGGAGGCCCAAAAAGCCTCCAAGGACGCCGGCATCTGGGCCCTTTATTTCTTGCGCGTGTGAATTTTCGGTGATTGCTCCCGACAGGGTCGCTTTTTTAAAAATGTCGCTTTATTTAGTCTGGACGTAGAGTGTTTTGGAGAATGTTAATTCATTTTTTGTGTACTTTTTTTCATTTCTTCAGGGGGCTCACCTGAAGTATTAGACGCGATATCGTAAGTTCCAAGAACAGTGACTAGATTTTTCTATAGATGAAAATGCATTTATGTTTTGGCAGCGCTGGTTTTTATGTATTTCAAATGCACATACGGCTATTGCTGTCTAGCAATCGATCTGTCGATTGATTCATTGGCTATGTATCGATAAGCCGAGAACGACAATCCTCCATGACGTGGACTTATTTAACGTGGCACAAAAATTAAACATTAATTTCCTGCTCGCGCTTACGGCGTTTCGGTTGTTTGTAAGAGGAAGTAGCTACGTTTTCGGGTTAACGCGTTGTATTAAGATTATTAGCGTTTAACATTACCCGGTAGCAGCTGTAAAGGACAGGGACGTGGTATACGAGGATGACAGAGGGTGACCCTGTTCTGAAAACTGATGCATGCTGTGTAAATTGCCCTAATTTTCATAGTTTAGGGATATCAGCGGGAACTTTCTTTCGCAATGCTTGTTTTGCATATTAGCATGATATAAACGAAACAACTCTTGGTCCTCATTGCGCCCCGCCGCGGTGGTCTAGTGGCTAAGGTACTCGGCTGCTTACCTGCAGTTCGCGGGATCGAATCGCGGAAGCGGCGGCTGCATTTCCGATGGAGGCGGAAATGCTGTAGGCTCGTGTGCTCAGATATGGGTGTACGTTAAAGAACCACAGGTGCTCAAAATTTACTGAGCCCTCCACTACGGCGTATCTCATAATCATATGGTGGTTTTGGGACGTTAACCCCAACATTTCAACCATCATTAGTACTCATCGCCGGTATGGTCCACCATGATATGATAGCGTGTATTGGTGTGTCGTTCTGTTTTCATACAGTGAGGTAGTTTCACTTATCAGAAACACTTAAAAAATGGCGGCCTTTTTTAATTGTCATCATTATGACACGCGGTATAATACGGTAACGTTGCAACATCAGCGTGATGTTCCACCATGTATCGAATGTATTTTTCGCGGTCTGATAACGTGGCCGGCCCCGCCACGGTGGTCTAGTGGCTAAGGTACTCGGTTGCTGACCCGCAGGTCGCGGGTTCGATTCCCGGCTGTGGCGGCTGCATTTCCGATGGAGGCGGAAATGTCGGAGGCCCGTGTACTCAGATTTGGGTGCACGTTAAAGAACCCCAGGTGGTCAAAATTTCCGGAGCCCTCCACTACGGCGTCTCTCATAATCAAATGGTGGTTTTGGGACGTTAAACCCCACAAATCAATCAATCATGAGAACGTGGCCGTATCATGCTTAAGACCTAGTTGTACGAGTTCGTCACTGGACGCAGAATCAGGAAATAAAGATGCTTCGAAGTTTCCACCACTTTTTTTTTTTTTTATCAGTTTCGGGTGTGGAGAGGTTTCGGTTGCGCGCGCTACTTCCTCCTCGGCTGGGTGCCACCAGTGACCAAAAAAAAAAAAGCGAACACAAAAAAAGTTCCCAAGCTGGGCTCCGGAAACGCCTTCATTCGCGGTGGATATGCTGCTTACATCAGCGCGCCCGGCTGCGGTTATAATGGTCCCGCGACGAGTTTCTAGCGCTTTATTGATCAACCGTGCGCTTTACGCCCATACGTGACTGCTGAGAGGAAATTCCGCTAGTCGGGAAAAAAAAAAAAGTTCGCGTTGGTCGGCGGCGACTTACAAAAGCTCGCAATGGTTCGCCGACAGCTTCTTTTTGGCGTACGACGGAACGACACGCGAAGCAATACGGGAAGCCGCACATGCGAAAGTCTCATTAGGAAATGTTGAAACTTAGTCTAGCTGGCCCCGCTGGAGTTTATTAAGGCGCGTTCTTTTTTTTGTCCCCGTTTTTCTTTGTTTGCTCCTGTTTCCTTTACTGTATATATTTATTCCTTTTTAACTCGTCTCGCGTGGCTAAGCGCGGCCTTACGAATTCATGCGTGGTGCTCTTGCATAATATAATTGCGGTCGTGTTTGAGAGGAAATGTTCCGGTTAGTACATGTCGCTGCGTGGACTCGCACGGCGTGCTGCTTTGTCGTGTCTTCGCGCCACTCGTAAAAAATGCGCGCTGATTCGACATTTCTCACCCGCTGTCCACCGCTGCTCTGTCGTACGCGTGTTTATTCACATCGCTGCGATTATCCATTGATGCGCCGCTGTCGTTAACACGGCCTGTGTGTGCTGGGAGTTTGCATAGGCTGTGCGGAGCTCGGATGTGTACGGGCATCAAAACAGCTGTTCTGCGCTTGTGCTGGCTTCTGCGCTTTCCCTCTGTGCTAGGTGCGAATTGTGACGCCACTGGTTAGGCAAACCGATGTGTATATCAGCATTGCTTCGATGCTATATCAGCATTGACTCGACCGCGCTACGCAAATGTCAACTGTCAAGACGTATAACAGTATTTTGTGCCGTCGCGTGACCGCCCTTGGCTTCATCGCACTTGCACCATTGGAAACAAAACCAAAGGTCTTTAGTTGAAAAGTTGTTGTTAGTGAACTATTTTCGGCGGTTTGGGGCTGTCTGCAAGAGTTGAGTTGAGTTGAATAAACCTTATTTGCCCAACGGTTGCTGCTGTGCCCGGGGCTAGGCTGCCAGGGGCACATCGTTCGAGGAACATCTTCTGAGGTCCTCGGCGACGGTCCACACCTGGTCTTCGAGGGCCTCGCTGAGAAAAATCTTGCAGTCCCCTCGGGATGGCGTCAACTGAGGGGACTGCAAAATTTTAGAAACTCTTAAGATGGAATGCTCTTTGTGAAGTATCAAGTGAGAAATGAAATTACTATATTTCAGTCGAAGTGTAGCCTTTCAAGTGTCTTCTCTCAAGGAAATAAACGGTGATGCGTGCGCTGTGTATGTACAGTTGGGGCACGGCATTTCGCGTGCCTCTTCAAGTGCTTACCATTCATGATGCTTTCATTCAGCGATAGCGCGTGCTATACAGCCTGCCTGCTCGGAGCTTTCATTTCAACTTCGCTTTCGTCTGTTCTAATTGCAACATGCTTACCGTGCGGCAGTGTTTTTTTTTTTTTCTGGTTAAGCAGCGAGAGGCGACAGCTGTGTACTCGTACGTAACTCCGGTGCCGTACTGTTGAAGTCGACGATGGCCGGTCACACAGCACGTATATCTCATTGCTCTTCCCGAAAGCGACTCTTAGCGCGCGTCCTCGAGGTGCGTTATCTCGGGCGCGGTTGAACTTTGTCCTCATCCGCGTTTCCTGTTGTGGCGCTCTCCTGCAGTGCGGGGAGCAACGGCCACGCGACGACGCTCCCCAGCCGGAACCTTTGGACATTTCGGTGCGTCACTCTTTGTCCGTCGACGGCTCGGCCCGTCGCAGGCGGGCTCTTGATTTCTGTGCAGTTCGGCGCCGTTCGCGCAGTACGAGATTTGGATCGTTCCGAGACTCTTAGCGTGCCGCGCTCTTGACAGATCTGCTCGATCGCGACGTGGCTTGGCGAATAATGGCGTGTTCCGTTTGTTTTTGCCCCCCGCTGGCTAGGGCCTCTTTTTGGCAGCGCGCTCGATATTCTTCTCGTTAGTTCCCGGATGGCCGCTATTTAATCTGTATTCCCCGTGTGCACGCCAGAAAGCGTTTCTCGGGGCTTGCTCCGCCGCCTCTCGCTGCCACCTCACGCAACCCGGCGGCTAGCCCCCCTCTTAGCGCGCACTCTGCCGGCACACCACCGCACAATTACCAGGACTCGGAACCCAGCCCTGGTTGACCGCTCTTTGTTTCTTCGTCACGGCCCGTTCGGCTGTTTCATAATCGATAAATGAATTGATTCCCGGCCAATGGTCGGCGACGCTAAGGACGCCCGGAGGAGAATGCGAGCCGCACCGGCGACACAAGCAACAGCGGTCGATATATCGGTGTACACGGCCCGTGTAAGCAAAAGTGGCCAAAAAAGCGAGCGCTCTCCTCTACACGGGTATTGACTCGCGGCGCTGTTGTGATTTGGGTTCCCAGCCAGGTGCTCGTGGAGCGGCCTGATTTGTTCGCCAATAGCGTCGCATGCACGCGCTGCGCATTGCTGGCGCAGCTGATGACGGCTCGGGCAAATTGCGGCTGCCTGGCACCCGTGCGTGATTAATGCTTCGCGTGTAGCCTCGCGCGCGCCCAACCGGTTGGGCCTTTGGGAATTATTCAAAAGTTTCCGGCGTCTCCCGCGCGGCCTGTCTCTCGGCCGGCGCTCTTTTTGCGCGCCGCTCGGCCAGTTCCGGCGCGGTGAAGCGCCCAGCAGGGCGGCCACGGTGCGACACGCGGCCGCTGTCTCGCCCGTCTTACGTGCGGTTGCGACGGCCGCTGTGTGTGTATGCGCCTCACTTGGCCATCGCAGTGGGCAACTCCTTTTTTTGCGGCCGCCCGGTGGTTCGCGCCGCGATCGACAGTCCGAGACGTGCCGGGCCGCTTCTCAGTGTGCGCCGCTCATTCAGACGTCGCCGGCTCCCTCGCTCGGGCAATTACGGCGATGAGTAATTACTCTGATGAGTCGCACTTGATGGCACCGCCATTGTGGTGAACGTCGGCTCCTCCCGACCGGATTGTCCAACGCCGTGCTTCTTTGTCGTCTCTTCGCGTGTGCCTCTTGTTTGGAATCAATCACTCCGCCTCATTTTTTTGTCCCTGACATACTGATTGGTTAGTATAATTGAGAAGCATTCTAGGATAGCAACAATTTGAAGGTGCACCAATACGATGAGGGTGCGTTCCCTTAGTTCAATAATAGAGAAGCCTTTCGTTGCTTCCAGTCATGTGTGAACAGTTGCCATAACACCGCATAAGCGTTTTCTACTGTAAATTCTCTTCGTGCGACTGAATGCCCGTATATACTCGACTGGTGAAGTGCTATCGCGTCGGTTCATCGTGTTCCCTGACATCTTTCCGAGCGGTTGCTTTGTTATGAGACACCCGCCGCATAAACACGCGCTCTCTCTAGTAATCATTCGCGGTTGTGACAACGTGTTCCAAATGGAGTTCGTTTGGTGCCCCGGCGTGGGCACAGGAGACCGCCAGGCCGTGTAGACGCTTCGTTTGTTTCCAGCTTGCAGTGAGGCCGCACTAATTAGTAATTACGCAAGCAACCGCGCTGTGGGGCCGCTCTTTAACGTTCTACGCACGCGTGTGCTGCGGTGCGGTTGTTTCTGTTAATTGCGTTGGCTTTCTTGCTGCTTTCGTTCCGGCCTCCTGAACAGGCTGGTAAAGAGGGTCGGCGGAGGGGTAGTGGCGTGGATGGAAATCTGGAGCTGGGGACGTCGGCGAGTGCTCGTGTGCTCATCCAGGCAGACCCCTCTTATGCCAATAGCGTGTAAATATATTCGTCCTCGTCGGTAGCCGCTGCGGTGGGCTCGTTGCCATAGTTACTGGTGGCAAGCAGCGCTCCCTCCCTTGGGGCGCTTTGCTCCCGAAACCTAAGCTATACATCCCCCCCCCCCTTCTTTACTGCGCGGCAGTCACACGCACATACACACACACACGCACACTGCCTTCCGTGTGCGCTTCCACTGCTCTGACCCATTGTATCTGGTTAATGGGCAGGCTGCCGTTGTGTGACTCATGAGTATCGCGTGCGTGCTAGGACGGCTCTCTCGCGCCGGCCGAATGGGGCTGTGTGCAAGAGCGCATTCCGAGCGCCTGCAACAAAGAAGGTCCGAAAGCGGAATTAGAGCGCGCGGCTCGCACCCCGGGCGCCGCGCGGAGGGGAACAGGACACTGCGCTGCGTGGGTCGGCGGGAGAAAAGACAGAGTGGACCTTGTTGGCGCCATTGTTGTCGTTCTGTGACGCCCGTGGTTTGGTCGCGCCGGTCATCGTCTCGAATTCGCCGATCGATTGGCTCGCTGGAGCTAGCCGCGGTGACGAGAGTAGGTGCATCTGAAAAGCCCTTGCGGGCGCTGAGTCGTCTATGGGCTGGCGTGTGGAATGCCGCCGCTTTTGCGACATGTCCCACTTTCCTCCGTTCCGGTGTTGCGCTCGGCCGGGTGACGGAGTTCGTCGCAGCTGCCCGCTTTTCTCGGTTATCTGCGTTTCTTTTTTTTTTATGCCAAGCTCTTGCGAGCCTCTCGCGTCGTTCTCTGGTGTTTTCTTAGATGTCTTTAGCAGCCTTCAGAATTCTCATATCTCGCCCGTCACGAGCTCTCACAAAAGACCAAAGGCGTCTCGCTTGCCCTTTGATGGGACGTCGGGACCACAGTATAAGCCGTTCCTCCGAGACGCGCTTCTGAGTGTGTAGTTTTTCTCTTTGTCACTGTGTAAATTTTAGAGGGGTCGAATAGGCACAGTGTGGCACTACAGTGGCACGCATCAGCGCAGGAACCCCGCCCTGCTCTGTCCGACTGAGACGGACCATAGTTGGTGCATTTCACGCTATTATCGAAGCTGGCGTCCATATTGGGTGAGGTGTCTTTGTAAACGCGTATAATAGGCTTCTCAAATGAGTTTCCCGTAGGCCAACAGAGTTTCTTCATGCATCGGAGTAGGTGAAAAGATTAATTAAACTTAATTAAAGCGAAGCATGAAATTGAAAGGGCGGCTTGCTTATCGTTACGAAGAATGGCGGACCACTTTCTCTGCTGTTGCTGCTCCGTGGCGTCGTCGCAGGCTGTTTAACCTCGCTGCTCGTGAACGAGCGTCGGGACGAGCAGTGCAAGCCGCGGCGTCTGTTGTTTCCAGTCGCCAATAAGGCGAAGGACATCGGCAATGCTGCTAGGCAAATAAAATTAGCGGAGTAGGGGCGGCTTGCCGAACAGGGCGCGGTTCCCTTTGTGTGTGGCTTCCCCGCTTGTAAGGCTTGAGCGAAAGCTGAAGACGACAATTAAGGCAGAAACCCGGCAACTTCTAAGGAGGCTTTTCCTTCATCTGTGGAGGTTCCCTGTCACATGCCTACTTTCTGCACTTGCTTTTGTGTGTGTGTGTGTGTGTGTGTGTGTGTGTGTGTGTGTGTGTGTGTGTGTGTGTGTGTGTGTGTGTGTGTGTGTGTGTGTGTGTGTGTGTTCGTGCGTGCGTGCGTGCGTGCGCTTATGACTTGCTTCCCGTTCGGATTTCTTGTTCTGTTTCCACCCTGTCTTCCCTTTTTACGCTTGCATGTTTTCGTCGGGCCATCATCGTTTTTTTTTCTCGCTTGATCTGGCCAATTTCCAGCTTTTGTTTCCGCTGATGGTGGCTGCTTTTTGCATGAGCAACTTGTCCTCTCCGTACCACGCTGCTGCCTGCTGCATGCAACAAGCGTTGGCGCCTGGCTTCCATTTGCGTGAAGCCACGTACGGGTCGCTTTCCTGTCTCCCTTGTAACTTTTCTAAATCACATTCAGCGCGAACACACTTAGTGTCGCATTTTTCTCGGCATGCATGGGGTGCCTTTGAAGCAGCGATGAAATTGTTAATGCCGGGGCCGCTGGCGACTGTGAAACACCAGTGACTGCGTGCTGACATTTATCTCGCTTCTCTGTGAAGACGTTGTGAACTCGGGTATCTACTGGAGGGTTTGGAAGCCTTACGGGGAAGGCTTACGATATCGCTCTGTCTGTGCGACTCTGCAGTCTGCAATTCTACAAACATTATCAGACATGTTTGGACTTGATTCGGCTGTGTTCTAAATAAATGCGAAAACAGCGCGAGACCAGTTCTTACAATATATATATATATATATATATGTGTGTATGTGTGTGTGTGTGTTTGTTCCAGTCTTGGTTTATACAAAACACTTGAAGCCAACATTGAAAATCAGCTTTCGTCTTGACAAAAGGAATTTCAAATTTGATTTAGCAGAGAGCAAGAAAAAAATATGAGGGGGGGGGGGGGGGGAATGCTGCATATCCTCTATGCGAACTGTGCTTTGTCTCCTCGAATGACACGCTCTCCTGAAGGTACATAGTCTCGCCAGAACTATGCTGAGAAAAGTAATGAAGGGGTGAAGGGGAGTGAACCATCTAGGATGTGCACGAAATTGACAGTGGCTACCTACCATCTTACGTGCGAGTCCTAGTATGGATATAGCTCATGCTCTGTAGAGGTGGCACGCCTTTTACGATTAAGTGTGGTGCAGTTTCGCGAACCTAAGCTAAGTGTTGAAATGGTATGAGCAGAAGTGTTGAGGAGCGGCAGAACATCCGTCTTGGAAAGCATACCAAGGGTATGCGACCGTAACTGCATCTCGCCAGTCAGTGGAAAGCGTGCGCCTTTCTGTGTGAAGTGCCATTCTTTCTACCTCGATTTTCAGTGCCGCATTTCGTCGTAGATTCGCGATGTTCTGGTCATTCGCTCGATTCCGAAACGTACCTTTGTTTTCATAGCGTAATGCTTACCGGGAATCGATTACTTCAATCGGAGCTTCCGCAGCGCCTCTTCAGGTGCGTCAGCACTTGATGATATTATCTTGCCTTTGACGTGATCAGCCGAGTCGCTATGTATTGGTCACTGTCGAGTAACGCCTGCAGCTTGTGGCGCTTCACCGAGATAACTGCGATTGGCTGACCATGCAGTAAAATCGCGATATCCACGACGACTTGATCAATGAAGAACATACATCTGCTTCGACCGTACGTAGCTTTTACGAAGCGTTATCTGTATCGCGCAGACTTTGCTCCGTACCGTTACTGCGATAGCTGTTGTGTAGGGACTTACTCCCGTGATCCTCTATGAGAGCTCTCGTTGAGAACGAGGAATGAAGAGAATTTTCGGCGCTCCACTGACGTTAAAGGGCATGTAGCGCCCTAATTAAGACCCCCCCCCCCTCGCCTTTCTCCTTTCAAGTAACGACATGCCAACGCCTGTCTGTTCTGTCCCAACACCTGTCTAGAATCAGCTTCCCGAGGACATTCTGAGAAGACTCCTTTGATCATATAGAAAAACTTGAGATATCGCCTATCGTCTCACTTGTAAAGATCAATTTCAAATGTACTCTCTCGCTTAAGGTTTATTGTGCTTACCTTATTCTTTTCACTCTTCCACAATGTTTTATTCTCGGTAATATCGTCGTTTTAGCGTGTAAACCGCCAACAATTATCGATTGTTTATTATGCAGATGAGCATTTGAGTGGTCGAGTGCGTACTTTCAAATTTCACTGCCTTCCCATGAAGAGCTTCTCTCTTTATTGTCACAAATGAGAGAAAAGCTGCTTGTTTTCCGCTATAGACGTCTGCTATAAGAGAGCGATTACTCGGCAACATCGAGCGTGTCTGAAATTTTCGAGCTTGAGTCGTTTTTATTTTCCAGTTGTTCTAAAGTTTATTATCCCATTTGTGAAGAAAAAAAAAAACAACTAACGTATCCACGTGGCAACGACCATTGGGTCGCATATTATGTTAGCCCGAGTTTCGCAGCATATATTAGTCGAATACAATTTGAACTTTTCTCTCTCTCTCTCTCTCTCTCTCTCTCTCTCTGGCCGTCACTTCGCCTGCACGCATCACTCTCTCGAAGTGGCAGGCTTTCATCATTGCACGTTTGGTTGTCGGTCGCAGTCGGCGTGATGTTCCTCCCTATCTGTGGCCTCGAAACATGGTCTCTCTGAGAGTGCGGCACGCTTCCTTCCAGCTGGCCGGACGGCTCTATCAGCAGCGAGTGTCACACAGGCACTGACCGCAGGGGCGACCTTCTGGGCGCCCGTGAGCACTATTATTCTTCCGGCGTGCGCCGCGCTCGTCGCGGGGAGGGGCAATGTCTTCGCTCTAGATGCGCGGCCGGCCGACCGGTTTTTAACCTCCTCATGGCGGCGAAATCGCCGTCAATAGAAGTTGTTTCACTCTCCTCGCGCAATCCCCCCCCCCAAACTACCCTCCCTACGCTGCTTGGCGGCAAGAAAAATGGACTTGCTACATAATGCGACATGAAAGAGTGCTTGAGCAGCGAATTGAACGATGCTCGCCGCCGCCGCCGATTCCCGGCCTGCCGGAGGAATAACAGTATGGCGGGCAGCATTAGCATTCAGCGTAACTGGGCTAGTGCTAAAGCAAAAAAAAAAAAAAAAGAAAGCGAGAGGAAACGGCGTGAAGGAACACGGACGCGATGCGAGAAGGGGCCCCTAAGGTTGGCGTCTGGTCTGGTTTTTCTCGCTCCCTGTCCGTGTTTCTTCACGCCATTACGGCTTTGCCGCCAATTCAGCGAATTGACTGGCGCCAAAGGTCGGCCGCCCTTTCTGTATACCTCGGGCACGTCTGTCTGGTAAAACGATACGCGCGTGGGTTTAGACTAATATAATTCGTAAGAAAAGGCAGTAACAGTCACTTTTTTCCCTCTTGCTCCATTTGGTTAGGCTATATTAAATCAGCGTCGGTGATGAAACAATTATGCTGAAACTAACGCTAGACCATGTTTGCACTCTACGCTCAATACCATGCAGAATGCCACTGCCACTTGTATAAGGTTGTTCCCATCTCGGCGCGCGCTGTCAGCAACTCTAGTTTGCAAGATGGGACCGGAGCAGGTGAGTCGAATTTAGAGGGCGTAAATCTACGGCAGGATAAAAGGATGACGTCACACTCGTACGTTTCGAAAGTAGATGAAAATTCCGTTGAGGAAACCCCGCCACCGTTCGGCAGTTTCGCGTTGTGATCTCGTTGACGGGAACGATGATTCGCTCCGCGCACTCGGGCTTGAGCTGTTGCCGGATACCCAGTGGTCCCCACCGTGAGCAATCAAGCTCAGGGTTGGAACAAAACGCGAATCGCGGCGGAAGTGGCGATTCGGTCGCGGAATGGGCCGGAAGCACGAACCAGTTCTTTGGCCCTCGGCATGAGCGCGCTATTGCTACTGCGGCACTAGCGGCGCTTTCCGCGGCCACAGCGATTCTTTCAGCCGAGCAGACGTTCCTTCTCGCTCTTTTAATTTCGTTAGGCCCCAGCTGCTGGCGCGCGTGACTCATACAGGGCTAACCCCGCAGCGCGTGTGGCCGAATCTCCAGCCTGTCGTTGCGAACCGCGCTCACTTCCTACCCCCCTGTCTTCTTTTTGTCTTCGTTTCCCTCTAACTACTCTCGGTACTCTATTCTTCGTTCACATTTGGCGCGATGGCCACGCTATTAGCGGTACTGATTACAAAAGAGGCAGAGAAGGCTCCGCGCCATCCATAGGTGAGACGGAAACGGGCCGGCGAGATCAAGCGGTCCTGAGCGAATTTCAAGGAGATTATAAACTGCGGCGAAAAAAAGAGGGAAAAAAAGTATGAGAGGAGGCGATCAAAAGCCAAAGGGGGGCAGAAAACAACCGGTGGTGGAACAATGTTTGGGATCCTCAGTAGTGCCTCCACGGCCCAGCCTGGAAACAAAGGCGGATGTCATAATGGGGGCAGACTCTACTTTGTTCCCTCGCCGCGGTGAAGGAAGGGGTCGGGGAAGCCGGTAGGAACGGTTGATTTCCGTGATGGGGTTGACGGACAAGGGGGATCGAAACCGGCCGGGAGGCCGCGGGTGGGAGCCTCGGAGAAAGGCCCATTAAAAATCAAATTCAGCACCTGGTAACACTCGGTGTGGTGCGTGACGCTTTGTTTGTGGCCTGCGCCCTTTCCGCGAGAAACATTGGCATGATGATCGCACAATAGCTCTTATACTACGGCGTCCAAGGAGCATAGAAACGAGCGCGCCAACGGCTGTTCGCTACGTGCTGTCACGGCGGGAAGCATTTTCGCGCTAGCAGGCAGTATGGAGATTTTTTGTTGTTCTTCTTCCTCTTTTATGAACATGGCTCGAGGGCTGTTCTTCGCCGAGCGTTAACGATGGCGTCAGGCGTAGTTCACGAACTTCCATTATGCTAACACGCAGATGCGTGCGAGCGTGAGCGCGATGTATTCACAGAAGGGGCTTTGCACTGCGCAAATCGTTTGGAAGTCTGCGTCTAGATTCCCAACAGTTCCCCGTAAAATATAACCTCATCGGAATTATCGACTGCGGATATGTGTTGGGAATTAGCTACGGCGTTACCCAAACATTTAAATGTGCTTAGTGCCCGCAGTGTGTACCTACTTTGTTTCAGATATGTGGCGTTTCTTTTCACATTCACATGCAAGGAAGTTGACGCATTAACGCGATGACGATAAAGAGTTCTTAGAAGAAAATTCGGCTTGTGTTTGCGAAAAATCGCAGTAGGTGCAAAGAAAAAAAAACTGCATTAAAACCGAAATCGAGCCCAGACATTTTGCGTAACAGTCTAGAGCCACGTCAGGGTTTCAAAGTGCTCAGGAATAAGATGCTGCACTGTGATGTCCTGTATGGAGTCAGGTTAAGGGATGCAGTATTACGTGGTAAATGCATGATATCGCACCAGGCGTCACACCATGTTACTCGCGTAACAAGTGTGCGGTTCAAAGCTGCCAACCCATTACACATGAGTCTGCTGTCAGTTATTATCATCATCGCCAGTCGTAGCCTCAACATAGTGTGCAGCTACGTCGGTGTGTGTATTGCCTTACACTCTGGAAACTTCAGATGGTATCGCAGGAGTAAAAAATCGAAGTTACTCTTCAGAGTGCTCTACTCTCGTGTCGCATCACATGGATTCAAATTCATTTTCACTCTGTATGAAAGGAGGGTCTCAAACTGCTTTCTATTCTACCTCTCTATGCTTGAGGGCGTGGAAGGCTCATCTACTCTACAGGCATGAGAGAGTAAAATGAAATTATATTCCTGCTTATGATTATATATCGATGCACCGGCACACCGCGAGTGATTAGCACTACTTAGTAACCACACATATATGCTGTAAAAAAGTACTGCATTTGTTTGTTGCGGTACTAGAAACGATAACGAAGAGAGTAGCGTTTCCAGCGCGTGCCACTGAACTTAAGCGCACTGGAAAGCACTTGGAATTCTTAATATGCGCGTTTTTGCTTCGGATGAAGTGACATAAGCGAATATAACCTCATTCAATAGGCCACGGCCGAAACTAAATTCAAACGGCTATTGCATTCTTCTTGTATTAATATTCATCTTTTTTTTTTCTCTGCGAACGGCACGCATGGCGGATGCTGTAAGCCTAAGTCGTGGAACGTAAACAATAGTGACCGAAAATATATCCAAGGGGGTGAAAATACTGATTTGTTTAGTGTGCACTTCAGAAGCGCGATGTTTCGTACACAGAAGCGACTGACCGCTTAGCGAGTCAGTACACAGGCCGTCCATGTCATCGGTAGCGCGATTCTTTACTGCTGTGAATGCGCCAGATGGACGTTCTGATCTCCAGAAGCGCAAAACAAACACATTAAACACATGAACAGCAGTCCAGTTGGTTGCAACAAGCGCGGAGACGCTCAAATCTGCGATTCTAAACAATAAAATGTAGGCTGATCACAAGCATTGTTTATATGACATGAAGATATAGACACTTTTGTACCGTCTTCCAGTGTGGTGTACTGGTTATCGTGTCGGGCTCGCAATCTGATGTGCGTATATAAAAGTCAAAGGTTCTTGAAAGTGCTCGTATTTAGCCATCCTGACAGTGTACGTACGAGGAAATGTGTTAAAAACCATTATAGAGCTCGATCTTGGCCCGAGTTCTGCTATTTCTTCTTTCGTGAGCTGTACTACTATTCCTTTGAGTGGGCTCTGCTTCGGGCTGCGCTATGTTACTTTGTTGAGGAAGAGTACTTGGACCTCTTGTGGGAGAATCACTATAGTCTGCCTCAAAAAGTTCATTTACTCTGGAAAAGAGAGTGAAATACGGGAAAAGAAAGTACTCTCCCAAAGAGAGGGCCCAGCACTCTCTTAGTCTTCAGATCTAGTCTTAAAGACGAAGCTCACGCATCCCCCAATTTCGTATTTCGGTTGTATCTATGCAGTGTGGCAGAAAGTGTAACCGTCATGCAGCACAGATACTGGAAGGAACACGGGCTCCTTCACAACTACACGCCTTCAATGTCTGTCGTCGTACTTAAGACTGCCCTTGTCACTTTGTCTCACCACAGCCCGAGACGCGAGGTCTGCAGTGTTTTGATTAGCTTCCTGCAAGAGGATACTTAACGCGCACGAAGTTGACGATGAAGCGCGTGACAAAGGGGGGGGTCGCCTCGTGTAAATTTCCTTATAGCGGCTGAATACGGCTCCCCCTTGTCGCCCATTTGAGCGCACGTGTGATGAAGCGAAGTTGCGCAATCTGAAAAGGAAAACGCAGCGTTGCAAAACGCCGTGTATCGAGAGATTCATTTGCCTGGCAGACAATGGCGGTGCAACGTGCGGAATGAGTTGCGAAATGATCAAATGCGTGACGGCAGGTGTGGCGAGTCTGTCAGTTTTCTCTTCATTGATGATACTCGGTCTTAGCTGAATAGGCAACATGTTGGACGCTGCTGCGTGAAAACAGAAGCATGCAGCGTTTTTTTCCCCATGTGCTAAAGGTTTGCACATGTGCGATGCCAACGCGCTAACATCCTGTTGCCTGCATTTTGTTTCTCCTCTTCTCAGCCCTTTTTTAAGTCGCGCTGTGCCTGCCCTCTGACCCATGTCTCGCAAAGGAATGTCGCCTTCTTGCTTTATTACCGTGCTCTCTACGTATAGCCGCGTTTGCAAAGCTACAACTTATAAATCACCCCGTCCGTGGTCGTCTGGAGAACGCGTGAACAGTACTGCTGGGCAACCGCGATGTTTGCGAGTTTCTGGCCCCTGCCTAAATGAAGATGCCAGTTCAACGGCTGACCTTGCGCCACGAGATTAATGGACACGGTGGACAGTCGGAGCACGCGCTGCACGCGGATCGTGCATTCTAATCCGGCGTCACACTGCTCCGCTCCAACTACGAAGCCATTGCATCTATTCGTTATAATCCTGTCATTTCTGCTAGCCCTGCCCATGTGTCAAATAGGGGCACCTTTTTTTTCTGTTTTTTTTTTTTTTTTGCTGTCATCGTAATGTTCGCCTTGTCGCTTACTGATGGGAAGTCGTGGTTTCACAATAGTTCTTGAAAAATAAAAAAAATAAACTTACATGATGTTACATTTGCGTTAACTGGGCGTGAGATTAACTCTGGACGCGAACAGCGAATTGGAGGCGATAGATATTTTGCGAAAGACACGTACTAGTGGATGCGCGTTGCAGTGCTGAAGATAATAAAAAAACAAAAAAAAACGAAACGACTTGACTCGGATTTTGCTGCGAAGGTGCGACGTGCCTGTCCTTTTGCTGAAACCAATCGGTAGTGGTGGGCATTCCTCCGCGCTGACTTCTGAAATAGGCGTTACAGCTCTCGCATAAGTGCGTCATTTTTGCCGGGAGCGGTTGTCTATTTCTCCCTGACCCGGCGGGCAACGCTTTTTTTTTTCTATTCTTCACGTTCGTGTCTTAGGAAAGACGGTGAATGTAAAGACTACGAAAAGTAAAAGTAAAAAAAAAATCCAACGCGGAAGAACGACTGCTGGGTGTTAGTGGCCCTTTGGGTTGCAATCACAGAGCTTGTTTTCATGTCAGAAGGAACGAAAGGGCCCAGACCGATTTTGACAGCCACGCCACTGCAGGTCCGGGGTGAATGTCCGTACAATTGTCTCGCTCGGAGCCCGCAGTCATAAGTTGGCGGCGCGTTGCAGAAGGTCTGGCCATAATGGGCATGCTGAATTCCTCGTAAGCCGAGGTTTGTTTTCGGCATCCTTTTTTTTTTACCGCATAGAACGCGCACAAAAGGAAGAAAAGGCCGCACCGTATCGAACATGTGAGGGTAATTGCTCCGGCAAGAAAATTCTGGGTATGTCTGAGTTCTTAAAGACGCATGAATACATGTGCAGCATCACTAGAAGAGGTATTAAAATAGAAAAGGACCCATTCCGAACACGTGTTGTTTTTTTTTTCTTTTTTAGAGTGAGTCAGGCATTTCACTTTAAACTAAAGAGCACGGGATGTACTGCTTGCTGCTCTGTTTTACTAGCTGGTCTCTATTAGCTGACAGCTCGATTGAAATTAACATTCATATTTGTGTGGGGAGGGGGGGGGGGGTTCTATATTTTCTCTTTTGTAAGTCGTAGTATAGCACCGATTGCTTATTTGTGTAATAGAATGATTTGCCGTTAGTACCGCCAACGTATCATAAAGTACCAAGGCGGAGCTTTCTTTACGGTAAAAGATAATTCTACTAGATTTAAAGGAAGGGAGGGGGGGAGGGGGGGGGCTTGCTTGGTCCACGACCGAAATTCTACATAGCGCTGGAAGAACCGCATGAAATGAGGAATTCACGCCTGTGCTTTTAATGAAATGATTTACCGAATACGCATGCAATCGATGTTCTTACTTAGCCGGAGGACATCCTCGTGTGAAAATTCATGTGGTTTCCCAAGGTGTATCGTAAAAATGTAGTATCAAGTGGGGTATATTAAAAAAAAAACCGCCATAGGAACGTTATTGCCTACTGGCCGGTTAAAAAAAAAACAAAAGGTATTCTCGGTGCCACAATGCTTCTGGCCTTTTTCTTGAGACCACATGGTGTGTGCCCAGGGATTTCCTTTCTCAGCGCGTCTTCTGTTCAGGGAGGGGAAGGGAAGGGGGGTGAAGATGTGGCCATGATTTGAGGGACCTTACGGTGAAGGAGGAGGAGGAGGGGGGGCACCTCGAATACGTTTGCTTCATTTCAATGACAAAGCGTCGAACGGGGGTGCTTGGTTCGGCGCTCCCCCTCTCGTGCTGTTGTGGAGAGGGAGGGCTTCGGTCGTATTCAGACCCGGGGAAGGGGGAATCTGCGGGAGAGAAAGGATGCTCACTACTTGTCTTCGTTCCGTGCCCCTCCTCTAAGTGGCGGCGCTCTCCTTTCGGAGCCGTCGCGTTTTGTTGGCATGCGCTTCTGTTTAGTGTCGCCGGTTCCGACTTCCCCAGGTTACAGCGGCTGCGTTCTCGTCTCGTCCTTGTGCGCTTTCTGCCTCGACCAGCCCGGCTTCTCCCTAGACGTGTCGGGCTCTGTGTTTCTGTGATCGCGACCCTTGTGCACTTCAGAGCCTTCGGTTTTCACCTCAGTGGATAAACAAACGGCACGCAAATGTCGGCAAAAGGTCTGTAAACCTTGCGCAAACCTTACGCATGTGGTGCACGCGCACGCCTTGTTGCGCATGTACAGAGATTTGTCTCTTTCCCTACGCTGCTTGGTTTTGCCGCGTTTCGAAGCTGTCGAAACGAGTCGTTTTTTCGCGGCGTTCATGTTGGGGAATCTAGGGAGCCTTCACAACAGCATGCCGCGCCCTTTGTGAGGCGGTACACTGTGTCTATATACTGTGTCGATCGGTTGCGGACAGCGACAGAACCCCTTCTCATCGGAAGCGTTTCGGTCGTGTGTTCAGCATTGTGAACGCGTTGTTCATTGTGGCGAGCCGCATTAATTTGTGCTATGTTTTATCGACAGCTAACCTAAGGGGAAAAAAACAAATCTATTTTCTTGGATACTCTTGTTTGTCTACTCTCGTAAACACTCAGTGTATGTGATCGTGTGGTATTAGTGCTGAGTATACCGTTGCTTTTGAATTAATCGTCGCTTTCGGATTATTTGTCTGCGTCAGGGGTCGAAGCCGCATTGTGAATAATATGCAGGGCTGTGCGAAGGTTATTGCGTTGTTTCTAAAGTTCGTTGCGCGCGCAACTCCACTGCCAGGCTGTGAAGTTTCGCGCACAACTATACAGCGCTAGAGGACATTTTCGCGTGCACAAAATTTGGTCTGTATGTTATCTTCCAACTTTAAGTCGGGGCACGTCAGTTTGCGTTGCTATCCCGAAACACACTTTCTTGCTTTGCCTTATTTATTTATTTATTCATTCTCGGAATACTAGTAATTTCCGTTTGCACGTCGCTGAACTAATGGTCAAATTCGTTCCACAAACTGAGGTGGCCCCTCTATTCTGTGCTGAAAATAGTCCCCACCTTAACGACAGGGGACATTATCCTTTTTTTTTTCCACAACAGTTAGCTGGGGGTGGTGGTGGTGGTTGTGGTGGTGGTAGCAGTAGTTCTTGAAAAAAAGGAAGAAAGACACCCAATCTCTGTCTGCCATAAGGAGACACGGCGCAGTGCGTATAAAGTTAACTGCTGTAGTCTGTGGACGAAGCTTCTTTCTTCTCTCTCTCGCTCTCTCTTTGTTAAGGATGGAAAGAGGGGGGGGTGGGATCTGACTGGCCTATCTTCGCCATTGTCACTTTTCAAGTCTACTTCGCAGGGCTTTGCAGGTGTTTCCTCCTTTGTGCGAGATCGACTGGTTGAATGTTGAACAGACTGACACAGTATTACATTTCTACGCCCGTACTTGTGTTGACTTAGTGTGGCAGCTTGGGCTAGTTGGTATGGCATGACGATAGTTACAGCGCGAGAACAAAACGACGACACAGAGACAACAAGAACACACAGAGACATGACGACACAGAGACACGAAGGAGACACAGTGTCCTTCGTGTCCTTCTTGTCTCCGTGTCGTCGTTTTGTTCTCGCGCTATAACTATCGTCTTGTGTTGACCTCCCGAGTTTAGCACGCTGTTTTGCAGCCATCGACCAATCGAAGGCCCCGACTGCACTCGTTCGCTTGAGACCTTTCTCTTGCGCCAATTAGACCGCTTCAACGCCTGTTTGCAGTTTCGCGATGCTGTCGTTGTGGGAAGAAACAAATTGTACAACGTGTAATCGCTTCAATTTCTTGTCTTCGCGGCAATCTCTCGCGTGTTTCTCTCTGCGGAGAAACAATTCACGCTGAAGAAGTGCGTTGTTTCTCTGACCGCAGGGTCGGCAGCACTGAATGGGGGCAGGCGATAGCTTGTATGAGAATGCACGCACAAGGAGGGGGTACGGTGCTAAAGCGAGCGTGAGTCCCAACGCCTGGCGCTCGCTGGCGGGTTTGCTTTTGTTGCGTGCCGCTATCTGAAACCCTGCCCCGACGGGAAACGCCTCCAAACGATTAATTAAACACCTTCTCTTAAGAAAGGGAGTCAACAAGTTAATTACCGCCGTCCCCGTGTAAATAAAACGGCTCCCACTTCTTCGTTGGGGATACCCCCCCCCCCCCCCACCTCTTTGTTTTGCTTCCCGCTCTTCGCGCTCTTTGGTTTTTCTTGATACTTTCTTCTTTCTGTTCGTTGGTGCCCTTTGTCTATGAATGGTGCGTAGCGGAACGTGCAGACTTGCAATTCCTGTTTATTCTTTCACCTCAATTTATCGTGGATGCTAACCAGGGCTGTGCGCATTTTTTTTTTTTTCATTAATGGGGACCCCCGTCTGCGCGATACGCTCCGCAATTGTTTTAAGTGCGTGCCACGCTGGTAGGCAGAATGAGTGACGGCGTTAACTGTGGACTTCATTCATACTTCCATTGGATTAAAGCACATTCAGTAACTACGCATGCGCGCCAATTTGAGCACTAAAATGACGTGAACAGCCAGTGTGCATTCCGGTGGTAGTTCATATATATATATATCCTTGACGGAAGCATAATTGAACTGCCAATTGGCTGTAATATTATTCATCTTATTTCACGTAAATGCGCGGTAATGTTAATGCAGTACCTAATATCATCATCAGCAGCAGCAGCAGCCTGACTACGTCCACTGCAGCACAAAGGCCTAGCCCATGTTCCGCCAGTTAACCTGGTCCTATGCTTGCTGCTGCCAATTTATACCCGCAAACTTCTTAATCTCATCTGCCCACCTAACCTTCTGTCTCCCCTTAACCCGCTTGCCTTCTCTGGGAACACCTAATATACCTTGCCTTCTCTGGAGTACCTAATATGCAGAAGTTCTGACGGAGTTGTACGGTATACAAGGAGCACTCGCGAATCAATTGAATAAATACATAAACGTTCAAATGTACAAAGACGGAGTGAACATGGAAGTTTGCGAGGAAGACTTGTTTCTTGGCGAAAAAAATTAGAGGCGTCCTCGGTTTCGGTATCGAAGTATTTGTGACAGCAGTTAGTTGTTTGAACACTGCGGGTTATACCGCAACGCACACGTTGCGTTATCATCGTTCCGCGTTAAATCTACCACGATCCGAAAACGCTTCTACGAGTTGCTGGATGCGCGCGGCAGCATGGATATGATTGTAATGCCTAATAAAGATATTGCAGGTTGGAATAGCGGCTTGCCGACCACGATGGTGTGGCAGTTCTGTACTTGACGCATTGTAAATCACCACTATCGAAATGTGATATCAAGTTCAACATTCGTCGCTACCATCTGATATCACGTGTTGTGAGTCACTGCAGCTCACGACGCGCGAACCCCTTCAAACCGCCAATGCTTTCCAATTCGCGATTTGCAAAAACTTGTTGCTAGGTGTTCCTGCAAAGTTTTTGTTCATTTTCTTGCTCAATGATTGAATGGATGGATGGCTGAACTTTATTCGGTCCTCCTGCTTTAGCCCGTTGCGGGCTTCTCCAATTCAATTAAGTTTTGTTCAGACTCCTTTTCGTGTGCCAAAGTCGACGACGCCTTGCCCGGCCTCTACGGGTTGCAGAAATTAAGAGCTAGTTGTTCGAGGTTACGAGGTACACTTATGAGCGTCTCTCCCAACACCCACTCCCTCTACTTCGGCAAGTGCATTGCCTTATACCCATTCCTGTAAAGGCGCAGATGGATCCCAAATATTTTTGGACAATTCAATTGCTGCGACAGTGTCACGCCAAGGATTTGCAAAAAAATACTACCTTGCATGAGTGAGCTGAAATATTTTTTGCACAGAAATGACTCGAGCACATATTAGCAGAAGGAACTACTCTTTCCATTCACACCTGTGTGTGCATTTTGTTTCTTTTTTCTACGCACACCACAGTCCCGGCCGGACAATAGATGCCCAATCCAGCAGTAATTTTTGAAAAGCCTTTGTCGTGCTTCTACTCTGAAATTGTGAAGGGAATACGCGCTTAAACAACACCCTTTAAACTTGTATGAGAATGCACGCACAAGGATTGGCTTAAAACAACGAGAACAGTAGTCTTTTAACAAGTTTATTACAGAAAGCTTACATGAATCCCAACTTTCTTTTTCAACAAAATTGCTTAAGTAGCGCGCTGAGTGAATTTCCTCTATGTCTTGCAGTATGCCTGTCAAGTGTACTGCATCTGTAAGTTTTTTTTTTTTTTCAGGAATATTATCCGTGCGAATACTTGTTCTCGGAATTCTTTTCTGGGTACTAGTGTGTGTTTGGGGGGGGGGGGGGGTGAGAGAGAAATGCATCAATAATGACAACGAACAATCAACCGAAGGTTTAGAGGACGTTAACTTGTCGTAATTATGATGTCAATGTGAAGAAATAATTTGAACGAATAGACAACTTACCTCAGGGCAGGCACTGAGCTCACTCGAACAGCGCGCGTTATATCTCTAGCAATCGTTCCAAGTGCGTTGATCTCTTCGCATTCCAGCGAAGGTTCACGAGCACGCAGCAAACGCTTTTCGACAAACTACTGCTAGAATTTCACGCCTCACAGTAAGCGCTGTGCTGTACTGAAATAAAGAGAGAAACCTAGGGTTGTTCTGCTAGTAAGGAACTGTTCTGCTAGTAAGTGATCGAGCTGATTTGAATAGTAACTATATTTACTGTCGCATGCGCAGCAATATTTTTTCAAGGTGTGAATTCCACTGCGCCGCGCGACTTCGTTGGGCTGTTGTTCCACGCGATTTCTTGTTGTTGTTGTTGTTGTTGTTGTTGTTTCATGGTGGCGGAAATACGCTGATAACGATTCATCACAAAGGTTCATCTTCAGCAGCCGTGCAGTTTAAGAGGAAGTATATCGAGGGTGATTCAACAAAACAAAAAAAAAAAACTTTCTTGTCAAGATCTGTAAGAATTATTGATAGCGTATAAATTCTTGTCGGTTCTAAGGCGAAATTACTTGCGAAGGAGTGCCAATTGGGCTATGATATCAATGCGTTTCTTTGCAGGTGAATTTCATGACGTAGCTGTTAAGCTCATCATGATTTCTGATTAATAAATGATTACTGCTCGACGTGAATGCCGCAGTTAGAACAAATGCTGCGTGGCACTAATTAGCGCTAATTAGTGAACCTTTACAATAAGCGAACTTAGCATGGCAGTTCTCTTGAAAATATTTCGTGTTGTTCGCCTCTTTAAATAGTCAAGCTCTTGCGGAACAGTTTGACATATAGGGGGGGGGGGGGGGGGGTCCATTGCAAATTACTCTGGCCCAACTCGTATCAGAAAAAAAATAAATTAATAATAAAGTTTCCCCATTAAGTGTGTTACCTATCTCAAAAAGCAACGTAGAGGTCCTATGATGGCGGGAAGGAAGCCAACCAAGCCGTAAATCATGCCCATTCGGTAGAAATCCCGTGCCTAAAGGGGCTGTCGAGGAAATAATGTCATAGTAGCAACACCGTGGAACAATGTACCGCAGATGAGTGTTAAAAAGAGCAGTGGTGTAATCCTCTGCAGATGTTGAAAGCTTATTTCTCCAAACTGATAGCTTCAAGATTCCTATCTAGGTGTGCATTCATGCAACCAGCACTAACATGATTTATTCAACCACGTTTTACTGTGCCCAAATGCAGCACAAAATATTATTTTGAAAACTGTCTGCTTCGGTTTCTCGTCTTGCTATCGATTGAAAATTTTGTGATGTCCTATACGACAAACACGTTCATTTTACCGAAGCGAAGTTACTGACGCCTGCTCATATGCGAGCTCCTGTCGCTTATAGGTGCGTCACTGTCCGCAACTTGGTATAGTTATGCGAAACAAGTGTAGCTTGTAGTCAGCTAGTCCGTCGCCAAGACTGTATTCGTGTTTGAAGCCATTCAACCTGCCTATCGGAGCGTGGCCTGTGTGCGTGTGCGTTTCTCTTTCTTTTTACTTGCCTCAGCTCGGGACACATATACGAGGGTTGGCGGTAATTTAGGCTCGGCGTGTTTGTGTGGGCTGGTTTGTTTCAAGTTGGCCAGGGGCACACGGGGCATCTATAAATATAGATATTGCGTACGAGGCGCCATTACTTTTAACGAGGGGATGCTAAGAGCACCGTGCGCCTCGTCCCGGGCCTTGGCGATAAAAGACAAGCTCTCATGTGCCCCGGCATCTTCTTGTCTCGAAGTGCTGGCCGAATTAGGCGCGACGCTGACTCAAGGCAGCACTGCCAGATTCCATTTGCGAGCGCTTTATCCTTTGCTTCCGCTTGTTCTGCGTTTCTTTTTTCTCGCATTTTGTGGCTTTCCGTGTAATCGGGTGCGTGATCTGGAGGGCTCGCCGCCGTCTGTATATCACCACCCGACGACCGCCCCGAATGTGCCGTCGCATCGCGAGGTCTGTGCGTCGCCACGGAGAGTTTTTTTTTTTTTATTCTCGAGCAGAAAGAGCGGTCGTGTCCTATTAATACAAATCTCGCTTGACCACGTTCACCGAGTCAAAAGCCGGAGTGTGTGGCTGATCTGTAAGGTGCTTGCCGCCCTGCGCCACTCATGGTCGACATGAGAGGGTGACCGCGTTCGAGGTGTATACAGTCGAGCAAGTGCGACAGCAGGTGTGTAGTTTTTTTCTGCAATTTAATTTTGTAAATAGACTTGCACGCTCGCTATTGCTCCCGTCGACGTCACCAGAGGAGGTAGGGGCAGCGCTTCGACTATGTTCTACGTCCTGGACAAAAACTCGCATATAGCGTTCATGCAGACGCACTTATCCACCCCGCTATGCGGTGAAAGCCGTGGTTGCGCGGCTCATATTAGTTGGCGCTATGAAAAGCGCTGCTTTTCCACGGGCACGCGTATTTAAACGAGCGTGAACGCTAATTTTATTAATATTCCTAAACAAATGGTTTACTGTTATATGAAATATGAACGCTGTGTGACCACGTGAGAAATGTCGTGCCCGGTGGTATATATAAATTCTTTCATCGCAGTGCGCTGCTCTGTCAGCTGCCTTTTCGGCTTGTATGCTTTGTAGCTTGATTCTGTCAATAGTATACATAACTTTTCGTAAAGGGTTTCGCACAAACGTCGGGTCTCTTAAGGGTTCGGTCATGGTTCAATTCTGTCTGCGAGTGACTCGCCGACGTAGTTGGGAGTTAGCGCCTCGCTGGCCACGCCGGTAACACCACAGTCGAGTTACAAATCCTTGCACGTTGAGTTGCAACACGTTTGACAGCAGCGGGGCTTTTACATCTCATAATTTTTTTTTCTTCTTCCATGTAAACGCGCCCCGTGTCTGCGTCACATTCCAGCAAATAAGGGGAGCGCCGCGGAAGAAAAGGAAGGCCAAGGCGCCACTGCACAATGCCATTTCTGCTGGTTATAGCTGCGTGTGAACGGTTCGTCTCGTGAATACATTCGGAGACATCATGCAGGCCCCTTGCGAGTGTAAATAAGTGTTTTGTGTTCCCGTCTCCTGCTTGGAGGGAGTTAGGGGGTTGCGGAGACGCCGAGGATGCGAAAGCGAGCGCAGATGCTTTGAAATTGTCCGCGAAGAAAAATAGAGCATGAAACAAAGAAGGAAGCCACCATTGATTCAGAATTGGTGCGCAAAGAATGCCCGGCGTAAGGAGGAGAGCGAGTGCACCTCGAGGAGGGGATCCCCACCCGTATGCGAGAGCCACACGAAGGACGTGATCACGCGGTGAAAAATTCACTGGCACCTTTGTCTCTGTTCGCTGCTCTCTGCTTTGTTTGTACCCAGCTGCTGCTAGATGGCAGTCTATCTTACTTTTTGATCGCGCTTTGTCCTTCGCCTCCTATCACCCCTGGCTAAAACACACAACGGTGCTATAAAAGTCGTTGTTTGAGTCGGGACCACTTTTTCCCCCTCCTCTTTGCTTCTTCGAGAGATCGCAAAGGGAAGCGGTGCACAAACGATGCCTTTCGCAATGCGTCACCTTTTATAGCGTTTCGCAGGAGTGATTCAGCACTTTGTTCAAGAGACTGATGGAAACACATAATCCCTAATCCTTGTTTAAAAAGAGACCTTACCAAGGTGGGACTCGGGCTAGGTGCCTTTCTCTCTCCTTCGCCTCCGTTTGTTTGTCATGTCGTTCCTTGTAGAAACGTTTCTCCATGATTCTTTTGTCACCTCCTTATTTTCTTTGTTTACCGTAACCGTTAAGCTTGTAGGGAACCACCCAGCGGACGCTGCACGTCCGTGAGGGTTTCAAATCAAACGGACATGCTTTGTTGTCCCTATGGCTGGGGGGAAGATAGGGAGAAGGCTTTTAAGAAAATCACGTCTGCACAAATGTTTTTGAAAAGCTAGTTTAAGGGGGTCAGTTAATCTGTTCGCTTAGCTTGGTTTGTTCTTCCGCAGGTTTTTGTTTCTTTGTTCGTTCGTATTTTCTTGCACCGCTTTTGTTTTCACGAAGCACTGGTGACGCTTCGGCCTTTTTGATACCGTATAGGGCGCGTAGTAACACAAATGATTCGATGATCTGCTGCAGCAAGATCAAGTTTCCCCCTTGAGCTCCTGCCCAACCTTGTTTCGGCTCTATCTGCATCACCTGATCACGTGACATGCGACCTTGTTGCACCTCTGAGCACTAGTGTGCTGTAATATTTGATGGCATTCGCCATATATCTGGTACTCTGTTGTCATTTTTCTTTTCATGTTGTGAGAACAGAATTGAGAACGTGACGACCTGTGCGTGCGACCAATTATTCTCCGAACCCGCACTGTGCCCAAAGCAAGAAAAATTCGATTTTATACTCGGCAATTACCCGCGGACGCTATTAGGCGCTGTTCCGTCTTCCACTGGTGGCCTGTTTTATGGTTCTTTTTCCCGCTCTCCTCTTCTTCACCGGATGCCCACGTGAAATGAGGCAGCGAATGAGCGCAAAAGGTGGTCCGTGCAAAGCGCGGTCGATCGAGCGAATGGACTTTGCGAACCTTGTGTGCGGTCCCTGCTCGCTTACGATGACATTCGAAAATAAAAGAAAGACAGCCGCACTTGGAAGTAAGCGAAATGCGCCAGTTTCTTGGGGAATCTTGGAATTAGGTGATTAGAGTGTCATTACAGGGCTCGTTTCGCTTTCGATCGTGCAAGCGTGGCATTTTCGAAGAAATTAAAGAATTCGCCTCTGATAATTAAAGGGGGTAACTTTCAAACGTTAAAGGGTTCTCAAAATTTTTTTCGATACGAACGCTGATATCACCATCTTCATTTATACATCATGTGACTTTATTTCTCGTAGTTCTTTTTTTTAGTTCAATGCCCAATGTAACAAATACGCGCACTTGTTCAGCTGACAGCTGCTGTGACTTTTGTGACAGGTTGCGTTATGGTGTGTCAATTCGCCATAGGTTTGCCTGGTATTTACGGGAAAGTTGCAAAAACGCCACGTGTCAGTGCTTTTTGCATTGAGGTGACATGTGTGGGCTCCGAAATGTTCAGCGTAATGCTGCTAAGGAAGATAGCGACTAAACAAACATTGTGAACATTCGTGCTCCTTCTAAGGTTTCTTCTTTATATCCTGGGGTGATCCATGGCCTAGAGCGAACGAAACTCCATATCATTAACTTTTGAGACCACCATACATGATGACATTGTGCGTGGTGCCTATGTAAACGTTATGCTTGCTTAATGCTTCTTTGTTGTATGTTGCTCAAGCTTTCTATTTGAAATGAGTGACGGTGGGCTACCATTCGGCCACTTATGCGCTGCTGTTTTTCTCTTTTGCAGAACTGCTGCATCGTCATGACGTAACTGAGCCATGGAAGCCCCCCAGCGTAGCATGGACACGGGCCAGCAGCCTGCTGTAGTGGCCAGCATGACTCCCGAAGACTGTCCAGCGTCTGGCGCTGAGCGTGGTGACAAGTCGGCCGATGGTGGAAGTCCCCCGAGCCAGCAGTTTAAAGAAGATCCGGCCGACGCGTCGGACCAGAGCTCTTCCCTCAGCGATGTGGAAACATTCAACGGAAAGATTGTGTACAACCCGGACGGATCGGCTTTCATCATCGAAACTGCGACCGCGGGGGACTCTGACGGTGTTAGCGATGAAGACTGCAGCTTGGACCTCCCCCACCAAGAAGGCAGCATTGTCGATGGGCCGGGTGTTACGCCGCCTCCGATCATTCCGCAAGTGGTCAACGCGTTCCACATTTCGCGCAATCCCGCCCTCTATAGTGCCCTCTATGGCCAAGCATATAGCCTCTTGCAAGAAAAGAAGAAGGTTCCTGAAGTCCCTATCATGCACAGTTATCGCGTCTTTTCGGTGCGGGACCAGAAGAATAAGGACGAGAGAGGAGCCGCAGAAGATGGTGCGGATGGTGTTGCCGACGATAAAAAATCTTCGCGGCCGCCGGGCTGGAGTACTCTTCTGAATACGAACCTCCCGCTTATGGAACATCCGTCGGTACCCATCAAGCCTATTCTTATGTGCTTTATCTGCAAGCTGTCTTTCGGTTTCACTAAGTCATTTGTAGGCCACGCGATTGGCGAGCACGGTATCACGTTGACGGACGAAGAGCGCCACATGATGAACCAGAAAAATATTTCGGCCATCATTCAGGGGGTGGGAAAGGACAAAGAGCCCCTGCTGTCCTTTCTCGAGCCCCTTCCCGCACAAAGCGCCGGCGGGCCGTGCGGCAGTGGAAAGTTTCAAGCCAAGAATCCCATCGCCAGTAGCTCATCTTCAAGTTCATTGGCGCCAGCGGAGGCAGGTGTCGGCCCGCTTCTAAGCGTGAACACAAATGGTCCCGAAACTCCGTCGGCCCAAGAAGCTCGCGAAAGTCCTCAGGCACATGTGCTGACGCCGCCCAGCTCTTCGAACGCCAGTCATCGACCAGACGAAACGTTGGCGCCAGAGCTTGAGGACTTGGCGAATATTGAAAAGATAGCCAAGGCGGCGGCAGCTGCCGCTGCAGTTGTCGAGAATCCTCCGGTCGTGGCAGCAACCGCAGAAAAAGTTACGCCTGTGACCCTGCCAACCAGCGCTGAGCCTCCAACTCGGACTTCGCCGCCGTCGGCTGAACGACCGATGAGCGCGGGCAGTTCGTCTTCTCCTGGCGTGTCGCCCAAGCTTCTACCACAACCACCGTTCCTGAACGCCTGCGCATCGCCAGTGATGGCCTGCCCACAACACCCTGATGGCAAGACCAACGGCGTGGAATGTCCCAAGTGCGACACGGTTCTGGGATCGTCGCGCTCCCTCGGTGGCCACATGACAATGATGCACTCCCGTAATTCCTGCAAAACACTCAAATGCCCCAAGTGCAACTGGCACTATAAGTATCAAGAAACGCTCGAGATTCACATGAAGGAGAAACATCCCGAGAACGAGCTGAACTGCATCTACTGCCTGACCAGCCAACCGCACCCGCGGCTAGCAAGAGGCGAAACATACACATGCGGCTACAAGCCATACCGCTGCGAGGTCTGCAATTACTCGACGACCACCAAGGGCAACCTGAGCATCCACATGCAGTCCGACAAGCACATCAACAACATTCAGGAGCTCCAGAACGGCAACTTGCAGGCCACACCCGAGCAGCTCCTCCAGCAGCAGCAGCCGCCGCAGCAGCAGCAGCCTCCGGCGCTTCCGGAGGCCGTCAAGAAGCCCGGGCCAGCGGCCAAACCCAAGGCGACGTGGCGGTGTGACGTGTGCAATTACGAGACGAACGTGGCGCGAAACCTGCGCATCCACATGACCAGCGAGAAGCACACGCACAACATGATGGTCCTGCAGCAGAACGTTAAGCACATGCAACAGCTGAGCGCTCTGCAGCAGGCCCAGGCCCTGGACCCGCTGTTCCAGTTCCACCCGGGCCTCTTGCTGCCCTGCGACGGCCAGCTGCAACCGGAGGCGGCGCTCGCGGACATGGCTTACAACCATGCCTTGCTCATGATGGCCTCCCAGCAGCACCAGCAGCAGCAGGCCCTTGCCGCGGCCGCCGCGGGCTCAACGCTCGCCTCGCCTACAATGGACATGGAGCACCCGGACCCGACGCTGCGCCTAGAGCTCTCGACCGACGACACGTCGCAGCTGTTCCAATGCTGTGTCTGCGGTTTGTTTTCAGTGGACTCGGTGGAAGCCCTCGGGGCCCACTTCCAACAGGACCGCACGCGGCAGCGCGAAGACGAAGTCCTCATGGCGGTGGCCGGCAGCTATGTCTGCAAACTCTGTTCCTACAAGACCAACCTGAGGGCTAACTTCCAGCTCCACTGCAAAACGGACAAGCACCTGCAGAGGCTGCAGCACGTGAACCATATAAAGGAGGGTGGCCCGCGCAATGACTGGAAGCTCAAGTACGTCAACGTCAGCAACCCCGTCCAGGTGCGCTGCAATGCGTGCGACTACTACACCAACTCGGTGCACAAGCTCCAGCTACACGCGGCTAGCGCCAGGCACGACCTGGTGGCCAGGCTCTTCCTCTTCCTCGTGGCAGCCGAGTCGAACTTGCGCGGCGACGTGGCGCGTCACTACCAGTGCACGGCGTGCGGCTTTCACTCGCGCACCCGCAGCGGTCTCTTGGGACACGCGCACTCGCTGCGCCACTTGCAGCACTCGCGCGCCAAGGACGAGAGCTCGGCTGGCGAATCCTGGAAGGACATTTTCCTCGTCAAGGAGTACGCAGGCAACGAGCACGTCAGCTTCGACGTCGACGCCGGTGAGTTGTTTGCAGCCTTAGTTGGTTGTCCACATTAGTAATCAGTACGGTAGAAAGCTGGCTTTGGCGTTATGGTTTCATAATTGAAGGGCAACGCACAGAAAACGACTTTTGGCCGACAGCGCGCCCTTCTTATGTGTTTACTCCGTGTGTTTTTTTTGTTTTTGTGTGTCTGTGTGGTGTTTTTTCATTAAGTAGTAATCAACTTGTCACCAGGTGACAACATTATGAAGAAAATTAAGGCATGGGGCTGTCATAACATGGTCCTATTTTTTTGTCAGCTACCTTAGTATTCGGGGAAAGGGTTCACACCAGCGTTGTTGTAAGTGCGGTCTCTCATTGGACAACAGCTTGGCTGTCACCTAGTCTAACGTGATGACGGCGCTGTCACGAAAAACTGCTCGTCCAGCATGTTGATAACTTCAAAGTATTAGCTAGGAAAAGTTCTCGATCTGTATATAGTTGCCGGCGTTGGTAGTCACCCATGGCATGCTGTTGCGCACCGGTATATTACAGAGTGAGAGAGTGAAAGTTGAACTGCTGGACACTAATTGCACCAAGCGTAAGTAGTTTGTTGGCAGCTGAAATAACTTAAGTGTGTAGCCTAATATCTGAAGAGCACGAAGGGGATAACTGTCTTATGAAGCTTAAAAGAAAATGACAAGGAAGAAAATTGCTATAGATTGGTCTCAACTGCACCTACTCAGGCTGTCGTCGCTGTTTCGAAATCTTAGCGATGCTAATTTTCCATTGCCCTCAGTGTGTCGTATCCAAAAAGAGTACCACAACGTGCGTATGAATCAGCGCACGGAACTGAACAAGGTGGAGAAAACAATGTGATGCTTATTTGCACTCACGTTATAATACGTCACCAACTTGCTGAACTATCAACCTAGTTGGTTATTTTGGGATGGTGTTGACCGGTTTATTATGCTACTCAGCTTAAAGCTTACCAGGTGGATATTGGCGTTGTTTTGTTTCGAGGAATCTTTATTTGTGGCCAACTCAATTTTTCTTATTCAGCACATTTTTAAAATGCGGAAATGCTTTAATCAGGATTGGTGGATTGAGTTTAATGAATGTGCTGCATTCTAGAGATGAAGTTCAATTCTAGGGGCTAGAATGCAGAATATCGAATTATAATCTTCAAATAAAGCTAGAATAGGGGAGCAAAGGAAGGATAAAAAATTGAAGTCTGCCAATACGCAACTTTTGTCAACAAGTAGCGTTGTAATCGAAGTTGGTCAATTGTTAACTGATATTTATTTGCTCAGTCATTGCGGGATCTTATGAAGCAATTCTCATGGATTAATCATATATTTTATCGTAGCGTATAGTGCATCAATTTTGTGTGTGTCTGCATATTTTGTGTGCGCCTGTTTGTATGTGTTGAAGTATAGTATATACACATACAAAATGGAAAGACTACGGGGGGGGGGATTGTTTTAACACTTAACCGCCCCCATCCCCCTGGCTACGTCACTTGCATCGTTGCTTAAAATTAAGCGTGCTTATGCTCACAGTCCTTGTCATTCCTGTTTTAACACTTGTGCTGTAGTTTAATCTGCCAACACCGACGCTTTCCTTCCATCGAGAAGGAGGGGGTGGGGGCGCTTTTGCACAGCCGCTATCGGCTGACGCGGCGTCGAACGCTACAAACGATAATGGTAGGCAAGAGCTGCCACAAACTTTTTATTTCACCGGGCTTTCCAAAAATAGGAAACCACGCTTCTTGTGGTGCTTTCTCAACTGCAGATATAAAAGTGGCAGCAAGGGCGTCGTTTTTCTGAATTTAGATAATTTCAGAGTTTCATGGCGTTTACTTAAGAGACCGGTCATATCGAAACGTCTTTGTTACCAAACTGCAGACTTTCGTGGATTTGATTAATTAAACGTGGCAGGTAGGCCATCACTTGGCAACGTTACTTATGGCCGGTCATCACTTGGATCTACGAATGCGCGTAAACGGGCACTGCTTTATGAATTCACTTTCGCAAAAAGCGTACTACACTGTGCCTTACGAAATCTCCCATTCTGTTATAGCGAAGGCCATCTGCTATTGCAATCCCGCGGAACAAATATGCATGCGAAATTTGCATTGATTCTACATATTCGATGGTGTAGGTCGATGGTGACATTCGGGCAGGTAAAATAGCTGTATGCGGTCAAGCTTTGTTAGTGGCAAACAATTGTGCTTTGGTTGGTCATCAAGAGAGCAAGTTCTCTTTGGCGTTGGTTGTTCGCACCTTGCACTGAAGGCTACTGTTAACCCTAATATTGATACTAGAAAAGCTGCCGCTAGTCAGGTTCATCAATTTTGCATATGTTGTCTTGGAATTTATTGGAGTCCATAGTATTAGTGCAACATTGTAAGTTCACCGCATGCTTTATTTTTGTTCTACCTTCCCAGAGAACAAAGGTACGGAAGCAATGGAAGTGGATCTACCACCCCCCGCATTGCCTGCGGAAGATAGAGAAGCAGCTAACAAGTCAGGAGGTCCGTCAAGTCCAGGTTCAATGCTAAAGCAAGCCTTACTCGAAAACGCCGCCAAAGCCGAAGCTGCTGCGAGTTCTCATCGCTCCGAGGAAGAGAAAGCCAGCGAGGGACACAAATGCAAATTGTGCAACTTCACTGCCAAGAGCCAGACGCTACTACACGCGCACGTATCATCTCAGCATTCCTCCCAACAGCAAGCTCAGCAACAGCCTAAGTCGGTGCAGTGTCCGCTCTGCCAGGAGCAGTTCAAAGCACTGAACAAAATTGAGTCACATCTCGTAGAGACGCACAACGTAACATCTGAAGGAATGCAACGACTTCTTGCTCTTGTTGACACATCTGTTTGGGCATCGACAGCGACGACAGCGAAACAAGGCAAGCACCCGACTACCAAGCACAATGCATTGCCTACAGCCAATGATGATTCTGACAGTGGTGATGCTGACTGCCAAGTGAGCGATTCAGAAAACAAGGAGAAAATGGGCCTTGACGATTGCTTGTCGATGGAAGACCTGACGTGTGGCGCTTGCGGGAAAAGCTTCAGCATTCTGGAGGAGCTGTTCAGCCACCAGACCGACACGGCCCACTTGGAACTGAAGCAGACTCCTCGAGGTCCTGGCTATCTGTGTTGGAAAAAAGCGTGCAATCAGTATTTCATGACACCGCAAGCTGTGCAAGTTCACTTCAAAGAAATTCATTCACGGCGATCACAGCAGCAGCAGCTTCAGCATCAACTGGCAGTTTCTGAGCGGCATGTTTACAAATACAGATGTAACCAATGTAGCTTGGCCTTCAAAACGCTGGAGAAGTTACAGCTCCACTCCCAGTACCATGTCATTCGGGCGGCCACGCAATGCGTGCTGTGCGGGAGAAGCTTCCGCTCTGTCGCTGCGCTCCAGAAACACGTGGAGACGTCGCACATAGATATGACGCCGGAAGAACTGGAGCAGTACAAGACCAGCCTTGTTAACAACCCTTTGCTCACAAGTGGCGGGGGCGCGGTGTTGGACCCGCAAACGACGGAACTACTAAAGAAAGAAAGCAACAGAGAAGAAGATGCTCCGTTGGACGAGGAAATGGATACTGATGATGGAGTTCAAATCAATGAAAATGATGGAAGTGCTGAGCCTATGGACACTAGTGTACATTGTCTTGGCGAAGGCGGCTCATTGAAGGAACAATTTTTCGAAGATTACATTAACAGTCAAGCCGTGGCCGAAGACAGCTACAATGATCCTGCTAGGAAATACAAGTGTCACCGCTGTAAAGTTGCGTTCACTCGCCAGAGTTATCTAACAAGTCACAACAAAACATTACTCCACCGAAAAGGGGAAAAACTCAGTTATCCAATGGAGAAGTATTTAGACCCCAACCGACCATATAAATGTGACATCTGCAAAGAGTCTTTTACTCAGAAGAACATCCTTCTAGTGCATTACAATTCTGTTTCTCACTTGCACAAGTTGAAGTTGAGTCTGAAGGATGGGAGTAGTCCAGCTCCAACTTTGCTGCCGAGTTCAGCTAATGTTGCACCACTTACTGTTGCACCTAGTAATTGTAGTAACAGTGTGACATCTCAGACAGCCGTTGCTCCACCTCAGTCGCCTACGTTGTCTCAAGTTATGGCACACTCCCCTACGAATAACAACAACAACGAGTCTGAAAAGAAGCCATTCAAGTGCAACATCTGCAAGGTAGCTTACTCTCAAGGCTCTACTTTGGACATTCACATGAGGTCAGTGCTGCACCAAACCAGAGCATCGAAGCTTCATGAACTAGCGATAACTGGCCAGGTCGATTTGAGCTCGCCACTAATAGAAAAGCCTGAATCGGTTGTCCCTCTTCCGTCTGACTCGCCGCAACCTTCTCAACAGAAAAGCTTGTCAGATATGCTGAGTGCAAATAAGCCCCTCCAACAAGCCCCCGAACTTCCCCAGAAGCAGCAGGAAGTGTCGTCACAAAATCTGCCTCACGGGCATTCAGCACCTTCAACACCAGTTCCTGCTAGTGTTTCTACGACGCCGACCACGCAGGACCATTCAGACGGTAGCTGTTTGCACCATGTCATCACGTCGACTGTCTCACACGTCGGTCAACAGCCTGTGTTACTCTCATCACAAATAGCATCTTCACAAGGAATGGTGACATGTAACCGCTGCAGTGCAATTCTAATGTCACAAGAAGCGCTCCTTCAACATCAACAGTTGTATTGCGTCGCCACCTCAGTAGCCCAGTCAACATCTCCTATGGTCGTCGCGCAGAAGCATTCAGTGCACAGCCACCATCATCAACACCATACATCTCAACAAATGGTACCAGATAATCAGTTGACCAACCCTCAGCTTCAGGCTGCAGCCACTGCGACGCAGCAGTTGCTTCGTTTGAGATCACCGTACCCGCGGTCCAAGCCTCCGATGTATAAGCATCTTTTAGAAGGCTTCGGGTTCGACGTTGTGATGCAGTTCAATGAATTTAATCAGAAGCGCATGAAAAGGGACGCCGAAAAGCGGGAGCAAATCCTCCAACAGCAGCAACAACAGCAGCCTAAGGAAGGCTCGGACAAGCCTACATCTCCGAAAATGGAAGCTGTACAAGTGAAGAAAGAAGCTGAAGATGTTGAACCAGAGAAAGAGAACACAATGCCAGAAATCAACCGCTCGGTATGCAACCTCTGCCAGAAGGAGTTTTCCAGTATCTGGGTGCTGAAGGCTCACAGGGAAGAAGTCCATCATGACATAGTGCCCCTAGACTTCGTGTCCAAGCTTGCAGACGACTTCCGGACGGAGTACGACAAGAAGAATGCGTCGCAGGTTCCCACGGAGGAGGGTATGCTGGACCTTGCAAGCAGCCAGGCCGCAGGCGGTCAGGCCGATGGGGCTTCGCCAGGTGCAGCCGTGGGCGTCTCGACGGTGGGTGTGGGAGGCACCGGTGGCGCCAATGGTGCTGGCGGTGGTAGCAGTAACACCAACATCAGCGCGAATAATGCTGCAGGCCACTCCCCGCAGCTCCCAACACCTGCCTCGGCAACACCACCGGTGTCACTGTCGGTGGCCCCGCAAGCGAGCCAGCAGCAGCCAGTGTCAGAAGCGTCCACTGTGACGGCCAACCAGATGGCAGCTCAACTGCAATTTAATCAGCTGCTCATGAGCATGGGCTTAGGCATGGGGCTACCGATGGGAATGAACATGCCCTTTGCAGCGGCCATGAATATGCATCCGCCGCTGATTCCTGTTGTCATGCCACCTCATATGGATCCACTTATAACGTCCGCCTTCAACCACCCTATGATGCCTGGAGCCATGGATCCTAGCTTCTTTGCTGCCCAGCAAAAGCTGCTTCAACAACAACATCAGCAACTGGCGCAGGCACAGCAGCAAGCTCAACAGCAAAAGCGGGCCCGTACTCGTATCAGCGATGAACAGCTGCGCATCTTGCGGGCCTACTTTGACATCAACAACTCTCCAACTGAGGAGCAACTGATGGAGATGTCCGAGAAGTCTGGCCTGCCTCTCAAGGTCATCAAGCACTGGTTCCGCAATACCCTCTTCAAGGAGCGCCAGCGTAACAAGGACTCGCCGTACAACTTCAACAACCCTCCGTCTACATACCTTAACCTCGAAGAGTACGAGAAGACGGGCGAGGCCAAGGTGATCCCGCTGTCCGAGAAGAACAACAACGCTGACGATGGCAGCATCTCTATTGTAAAGCCGGTGCCTCCGTCCACTGCGAGTAAGGAGGCACCTACATCATCGACCACAACGCCGTCTGAGGCTCCCGTCAAGAAAGATGCTATCAAAGAAGAGGCGCGCATTGAGGTTGCTAGCACAGATACGCAAGACAGTGTCGCATCTTCTAACGCGACTCAAAACGGGGAGGGCGTCCTTTTAACACCCAAGGTGGAGGCCCCTGCTTTGCAACCTTCGCAGCACAACAGCGGCGGCAGCAGCAGCAGCAGCAGTAGCGGTGGCAAGTCCGAGTTCCTGAGCTCCCTGACGTCTCGGCTGTCCGTAGATCCGCCACTAGACTTGGCGTCTCCGGTGCATCATGGCTTCTTGCTGGGCACGCCGCCGCCACCCCTGCTGGAGCGGTCCTCGAGCACGACGCCTACGCCGATGACGTCGACGCCTTCGGCCGGATCTTCCGGGAAGCGGGCCAACCGGACCAGGTTCACAGACTATCAGATAAAGGTGCTTCAGGAGTTCTTTGAGACGAACGCCTACCCTAAGGACGACGACCTCGAGTACCTATCCAAGCTTTTGAACTTGAGTCCGCGCGTCATCGTCGTCTGGTTCCAGAATGCCCGTCAGAAGGCCCGCAAAGTGTACGAGAACCAGCCGCCTTCAGCACCGGAGGACGACGGCTCAGGGAGGTTCCAGAGGACGCCAGGACTCAACTACCAGTGCAAAAAGTGCTTACAAGTGTTTCAGCGCTATTATGAGCTTATCAAGCACCAGAAGACTTCATGCTTCAAAGATGAAAACCCACTGGCAGCTCAACTCAAGGCTGCTGCGTCTGGCAGTGGGACGGGGACCGGCAGCAGTGGTGGTGGTGGCAGTGGTGACGATCGAAGCATAGTGAGTGCCTCGAACCCTCCATCCCCAAGGACTCCAGAGCCGCCGTGCAAAAGCCCGCAGAACGGCTCTTACCGGTGTGACAAGTGTAGTTTGGTGTTTCCGCGGTTTGACCTGTGGCGTGAACATCAAATTGTGCACATAATGAACCCCAATTTGTTCCCGAACTATCCACCAAACTCTTCGTTCGGCATACTGCAGTACGAGGGACAACAGCAGCAGCAGCTTACTCTTCAGTCGCCGCCGCCGCAGCAGCAGCTGCCATGGAAGCGCAAGCTGGAAGAAGACCAGCCGCAACAGCTGCAGCAGCAAGACAACAAGGACCCGACGGGCGACCCACCACGCGATAAGCGACTTCGGACCACAATCTTGCCGGAGCAGCTTGACTACCTTTACCAAAAGTACCAGATGGAAAGCAACCCGAGCCGCAAGATGCTCGAGAACATTGCGCGTGATGTGGGCCTCAAGAAGCGTGTCGTGCAGGTGTGGTTCCAAAATACGCGGGCGCGGGAACGTAAAGGCCAGTTCAGGGCGCACCAGCAAGTGATCCACAAGCGGTGCCCTTTCTGTCGCGCTCTGTTCAAGGCTAGGTCGGCGCTGGAGTCCCACTTAGCGACTCGGCATGCAGACCTGTACAGCAAGGGCGAGCTCAACATCGACTCGTTCCCAGATGGCGACGCGGACTCTAACCCAGGAACACCGACCAGCAGCGCTTCCGAGGAAAGCAAAGCCATCTCGCCCTCTGCGGGTTCGGATCTGGTCCACAGCACAATGAAGAAATACTACGAAGACTCTCTCAAGAAGTACCTGGACGAGATGACCGGAGCGCCGACGGACCTCAGTGTCAAGCCCAAGGCGAACAAGGCAGAGGTCAGTGGCGGCGAGGCCCCCCTAGACCTGAGCAAGCCTTTACGCCTGGACTCGGATAGGTCCGGTGACCACTTGTCGGTCAGCGAGAAGAGCATGGACCTGCGGATCGGCGTCTCCGACGACGCGCGCTCCGAGACCCATTCCGAGTCCACAGACAATATGGACGGCGACGATTCGTTCTTTGAGTCCAACCCCACGTCGCCTCTAGGGCTTCACGGTGCAGGGGGGCAGCAACCGTCACGCCCCGTCTCGGGCTCTGGAAAGAGGTTCCGCACCCAGATGACCACCGTCCAGCTGAAGGTGATGAAGTCCATCTTTGCCGACTACAAGACACCCTCCATGGCCGAATGTGAAATGCTGGGCCGAGAAATCGGACTGCCCAAGCGGGTCGTCCAAGTGTGGTTCCAGAACGCCCGCGCCAAAGAGAAAAAGTCCAAGCTTGCCTTTGCCAAGACCTTTGGCCAAGAAATCGAGCCTCCGAAGCCACCGGAGGAGTGCTCGCTGTGTTCGGTCAAGTACAACCACCAGTTCAGCAACACCTCGATGCAGGACCACCTTTTCTCCAAGCGGCACATTGACGCACTGCGCAACCACATCGACAACATCAAGAAGATGACCGACGACGGCGCTCCTGAACGCTCCGCCGACACCGACAAGACACCGAGCCTCGTGCAGCAGCTGCAGATGCTGGGCCAGGGGCTGCCGCCCAGCTTCGCGCTGCCGTCTCCCAAGGAGGACGCCAAGAAGGGCGACGAGCCCAAGAAGGACGACGCACCGCCGCCGCCCGACTCCCTGGCGCCGTACCTTTACGCGGCTGGCCTGCCCGGATACTACCCGGGCGCGGCGGCTGGCGTGCCCAGCGCCTTCATCCACCCCACCTTGTTCTCAGGTAGGAACAAGCTATGATCCGGCCGAACCCCTTCTCCGCTATTTATCCGCATCGTATTTATTCGCCCGCTCGCCGGAGCCTACCCCCACCCCACTCCCCCCACACCAGTTCCTAGAAGCATAGAAACCCGGGTGATGGCTCTCTGCCTGTAGATAGATGCCCCCTGGTGCCTCATTCACTGTCTTACGCGACGAACTCTGAGGGACGCTGTCTGTTAATCGCTGGCGATGAGGAAGAGAATTGTGTGCGTGGCGCTGATGAAAATTTTGTCTTTCTTTCTTTGTTACTGTTGTACGTCTTGTGATTTACAATGAGTGCATTTATAATTATTACAAGATGCCTATCTTGGGTTGCGTTTATGTGTATAAGTGACTTTGCAAGTATAAATATATAAATACTGTTCCTCTGCTTATTGGGACGTTTTCTTTTTACTGAACGACTGTTTCCGTCATTTACGCAATTACGCGGTACGTGCATTGTTCGTCATTATTCTAATATTCGTTGATCGTGGCTTTGGTCTGTACAGTATCGTTGATGACCAGATGAAAATGTCAAACTCTCATTTCTTTTCTATGGTGGTCGTGTGATCCAATGAATCAACAGCGTTGTTGGTATTCATTTTTTTAACTATATAGTGCCTGTTGGAGAAAACAACTAAATAATGTTTCACATGTTTGGTCGTCTCACTAAATTGTGTTCCTTCTTTTAAACTTGGTTTTAAAAAACAGGTGACAGAGCAGTGCATTTAAGTACCAAAGTAAGAATGTTCAAGTATGCATTTTGTTTAGTTGTCTTCCGTTTACTGCCCCTTACTTTCTTGTGTTCTGTTTCGCCTGCCTGTACATGAGAAATTCATTTGCTTTGTTTATACATTTACGTTCAATAGTGTGTTCGGTTTTTTTTTCTGCTCTCCTTTTGGCATTTGTATGAGTCTTGACTCTGTTTAGTATGGACACTCTCTTTTGTGTTTTGATCTAGGAATTGTATACCAAAATCATTCCTTCCCCAAAGATGACTATGCTAGTTTCTCGCCCTGTCCCGTCCCATTTATAATTTTATTACGTTTGTGTTGCCGGTAGTGACCTTATTCCGTTCTGTACATATATATAAATAAATAAATATGCAGCGCAAGTGATGCAGGAGTAAAGTGTGTTTCTGTGAAAAATTTGCTTGTAAGAAAAGCAAAATAAAGTGTTCTTTTGTTTTTTTACATTATACGTGCCTTTGTTTCGTTCATTTTGTTATTACTGCTTGGTTCCGTTACATACCTTCAGTTCATGTGCTTGACGCTAGAGACAACTCTGCGAATTGTAGATTTTCTTCAAACTGAATTGGTTTTCACTCAAGATGCGCACATTTCGCTATGTAATGCATGAGGCTGCTCACCTTTTGACCTCATTCTCAAGTTAACTGCAGTGAACTTTATTTGGAATAGATTTTCCACTCAGTTCATGGCAGCAATATTGCAATTTTTAGTTTATGTGCATATTCGTATTACCTGCAGTGTATTTTTTTAAATTAGATACTGCATTCAGTTCATGACCGCAACACCGCAATTTTTAAAAAAGTTAATGCATCCTTACGTGAACAGTATATGCATGTCAACAAAGATGACACAACAAGCACTTGAGGATCTTCGAGACAGAGTGCTCTGTGTGTCGTTTTTTCACTGTCCTCGTCATCGTGCGCCCACGGCTTCATGAATGCTTCACCATTCACACTTCTTTTAGTAATGAAAGGAAAAAGAATTACCGTTAGGTAATGTCGACCTTTGTAATGTCTTCACGGAAAGCGTGATTGGCACGCAGAAGTATCGCGAACGTTACCAAGTACGGCGCACTGATCAGCTGTTCGACAGGTTTCTGATGTGTGTGGTGATGTTTTTGATGATGTGACCCCGTTTAATCCTGTACGCCGGCGCCTCGAAAGTGCAAGATTCAAAGCACCAGTGACATGGGCGCTTTCTGGAGAACGGTTCGTGAAAAAAACTCGATAAAAATATAGCTCTGCGAGATTATGACGAGGGTCTTCCCAAGTCGGAAAAACTGCTGCCAAGGTAAATGCTTTCGGAAGGAACGCAAGCAGACACTTCAAGGTGGCATGAATGGGTTCAATACAAAGTTCTCTATGAGCGATATGGATGGTTTTTTACACGTGACTTCGCATAAGGCCTAATTTGCTGGAATTTCTATCTGTTTGGTTTTGAGCACACGCTCAACGAGCAGTATATACGCAGAAAAAAAAGCTAGAAAAAAGCGGTCATCGAAGACTGAAGTTGAATGCTAATAAGAAGGGTGTTCGAACGAGTGATAATGTAAAGGCTGTGGCGAATATAGGACGTGCGTTGTATGTAACTGTTCGTTTAACCTGCGGTAAGTTTCTTTTGTAGTGCAACTTCCACAACAAAACCCTCTGTCTCCACATTATGCGTGTGATGTTCCGCCAATTCCACGCCGGCGTATCTTGCTCAGCGAATTTTCTCAGATTACTTAGGTGAGCATCTGCTAAATCGAGCCATCGGGGTTCGCGATTATGGCAGCGGAGAATGAAAGTGGAACGTCTAGGTTCCCGGCTCCTTCCGGCGAAATGTAATTTGTCGCTCCTGTTGCCGTTCGTCACAAAAGAGCGCCGCTTGTGCGAGGCAACATTTAGTTGCATTGTGAGTGAATGACATGAGAAAGCAAGTCAGCAAGCGTTGTTTTGTTTTTTATAAGCAGAGTGTAGTGCGCCCAAAATTATCTGTCCCAAAACCACAATATGATTACAAGAGACGCCTTAGTGGAGGGTTCCGGCAATTTATACCACCTGGTGTTCTTGATATGTGGGGTTTAACGTCCCAAATGACCTGGTGTTCTTCAACGCGCACCTAAATCTAGGTACACGGACCTCTAGCATTTTCGCCTCCATCGAAAATGCGGCCGCCGTGCCTGGCATTCGATCCCGCGGGTCGGCAGCCAAGTGCCTTAGCCACCAGACCACCGTGGCGGGTAAGCTTGCTTGGTCGTAGCTGCGCTCTGGAACGAAAATTAGGCTCCTGTTCAAGATGGGTGTTTTCTTGTACCTGCGTCGTTATCCTGATACGAATTTGGCCGTTCGAAAGGCGGCTATTTCACTATTTAGCAGAAAAATCTAAGCACTGATTTCTGGTCTCCCCGAGAACGGGGGACGTTTGGGCTATGATTCCAAACAAACGACTGTGGCCTATTGTGTGCCACCCCTCGCCTTCCGTGGTATTACAAATGTGTCGGCGGTTACTCGCGTCGCGCCGCTATGTCTGTGACGCCAGGTCACCATTTAAAACCAACGGTCGTATTATATCGAGGCATACTTTACCCCCAACCGTCGTGCCCACTAATTTTCGACTTCTACAGTTTACGTTGATACAGACAATTACACTTTTTTTAACGAATATTTTTTCTTTTGGCCTATACTCCGGAAATAGGGACAGCAGAGGTTGTTTATAAAGCTACAAAACTACGTTGCAGTGAACACTGCATTTAAGATTTCACGGGCGAATTCTACGCAATTTGATAGTCATGACAAGAAAAGTGTCAGCATTAGCGATAGCAACTTACTTGTTGGTTACGTCATATTTTAAATTTTCATTCATGTAACGGTATTAACACTAAGGAGCACCATGGGGCGAACTCTTCGATATATCAAGCAAAAAAGACAAAAGAAATATCACTTATATGTGCCTCATTGCCACGAGAGCAAAACTAATTGAAAACAAAATAAATACTGTCGTCTTTAGAATTACATATCTGCGCATTTTCTAAATAAAGACACACACTAATAGTCACGTATTGATGATGCGTCCGAATGTGCGCAATATTTGCTTTTTGATTGAGAATGTTCACTAGTATGAACGCAGCCAGGAAATCAAAATGGGTGAGCGTTGAGCAAGGGGTTCAACTTTCGCTCGGGTGGCGGAATCGATCGACAGACGGATTAATATTTCTGAGTTGAAGTATCACAAGAAAATTGCGGTGTTTAAAAAACAGGGAGACGAGGAACTGTGCGGTACTCGACGCTTGTGACGGCTAAAACTGACAGGACCTCTTGGAAAATAGTTGAGCGTGGCTGTTGAGTGTAACTGCACTTGCAGAACTCTGGCTCGCTCTTCCTTATGCAATTCTAAAACCGGATGTGTCAAGCGATATGCTGTTGCACACTGTTCATCAACGTTTGATGTTCTAGATAGAGGTTTGATAATTCTAGACGCTCCGCGAAAGCGATCCGACATATAACATGATTGATTGATATGTGGGGTTTAAATTGATCGATATGTGGGGTTTAACGTCCCAAAACCACCATATGATTATGAGAGACGCCGTAGTGGAGGGCTCCGGAAATTTCGACCACCTGGAGTTCTTTAACGTGCACCCAAATCGGAGCCCATGGGTTTACAGTATTCCCGCCTCCATCGGAAATGAAGCCGCAGCAGGGATTCGATCCCGCGACATGCGGGTCAGCAGCCGAGTACCTTAGCCACTAGACCACCGCGGCGGGGTGACGTATAACATGTAAAATTGAACTACAGCGCGTAGCAATGCTTCGCATTAAAAGCGCTGTGTTTGCTACACTTTGTGGTGTAGTCATAGTGCGCTTGCAGTTTCCACGTGGCAGAAGCGGTAGCAGTAGTGTTATGGCAGTAACTATCTGCAAAAACGTTCTGTTGCTGTTTACTGAGGCACGTACACAACACAGGTACGCGTAGTCTTTTTTTTTTTCTGGATGATCTCCTTGTCTTCCACTCCACCTTATTCTCTCGCCACACATAGGGGAAATCTCTGAACGCATGAATCGAGGTGCGGGCAGTGACGCGCCGGCCGCTGCTCGCGCATGCGCATACACTTGACGGGCCGTAGTGTTCAACCGTGTTATCTGCTACGGCGGCACGCGGGCACAGCGCTGGCCGCACGACGTGAAATTTGCTCCGACATTTCCGCTAAGTGTGAAACAGACTGTTCGTGCACTTCATTTTTGAAGGAAATATAGTTTCTGTGTGCGCAGGGAACGTTTCAGAAAGGAGACGGATAGGCCAGAGCGCTCTGTCCTATCTGTCTCTTTCGCTCTGGCCTATCTGTCTTCTTTCTGGAACGTTCCCTGCGCACTAAGAGAGTATATATTTTTTTTTTTCAAAAATGAAATGCCAACTAGCCCAAGTAGCCACTCTTTCACGTGAAGGTCGTAATACTGCTTTTATTTTCGTTTTAAGTGCCGTAACGGTCCAGATTTGTGTGCATTGCAGTCAGCGCTCGTTGGGTTCTTGAGAAGCGTCAACTACTCGCAAGTGATGCGGAGAATATTGAGCCTATATAAAGGCAATATATTCAGCCAGTGTTTTCTTTTATACTCCTGGAATAACAGTCGTATAGCATCGTCTGATTAAGCAAAAGACAAAGACCAAAACTATATCTGCGCCTTCTCGATGCCACCATTGCATGGCCTTTACATGAACGCAATTAATCCGCAACGACACATGCACAGTACTAAATCGCATTGCTAATTCTGCAAGTTCTTTCGATGGAGGTGGAAATTTTTAAGGCCTGTGTACTTAGATTTAGGTGCACGTTAAGATACCCCGCAGGTGGTCGAAATTTCCCGAGCCCTCCACTATAGCGTCTCTCATAATTACTTTGAGGTTTCGGGACGTTAAATTCCAGTTATTATTATTATTATTATTATTCGGCGATTCGGCTACCGAATAAAGGTAGAGAATCGCATGTCACTCTCACATATGGCCACACACAGTGGCTGAAAAATCTGTGGCGTGTCAGCGTAGGATAGCTAGACTTTTTTTTTTTTTCCTTTGCAAACTTTCGACAGCTATACGGGTAAATTTAGCGTTCTGCGCACAGACTATTCAGGACTTGAACTAAATCGGTGACCTTGCACGGAGCGAGTTTCCTCCCTAGTTCGTATCAGTAACGCAAGGAAGCCCTGCTTTATTTTTTTTCCCCCATTCCACAGCAGGATATAAATTCATGCAGCGCTGCAGGCGCGTGCTATGCCTCATTGGAGGAAGAGTTCAAAGGTTGCCGCGATATGGTCCCCAAAACTTGGCGGTGCGGGCCAGAGCAGATGTGTACTCTTCGTCGCTGCGCCATAACATCACCCTTCAATCCCAAAGGTGGTTAGGCAATCTGATAGCCCGGAGGCCATGCGAGCGCTTCGAATATCTGCAGAGCTCATCTTCGGCTACAGGCGTTTTCTTTTTGTCTCATTGTGTTTACCATGCTCGCGCTCCAATATACGCAACTGCATTTAAGGATAACAGTGTGATTCAGCTGAAAGGGTTTAATGAGGTCAACTCTGGAAGTTCACTCACGTTCGGAGGAAACCGGCTGTTTAGTATTCGCGGCCCGTTCTGCGGCAGGGTTAAGGCTTCGAAAACCTTCTAAGTGCTTTCCCGCGCACGTATACCTGTTTGTTTTTGGTTTTTTCGCGCTGGCTTTATTTCGCTCGGTTCCGCAATTGATGGCCCTTTTGGACCCATTCATCAGTTCTGGCTTCGGGCGCTTTATATGGTTCTTGGCTGGCTCCGCGATTAATTGCGAGGCTGGGGCACGATATGATCGTTCTATTGCTGCTGCTCTGACAATTATACTCCTTGTCGCTCCTCAGAACGCATTTATTGATGAACGCTTGCCAAAAAAAAAAAAAGCGCGCGCGGACGAGTGAAAGCTTGCCGAAGTGATGAACGTCTTAGCCTGGGTATTTATTGCTTTCGAACATGCCCCCATGCTAACCCGTATAAAGGCTTCGATTGAACATCCTAGGGCTACATTTAGGCATGCGCAACTTTTTTCTCCTAAGCCAAGAAACATGTGTGTTTATCAGTTATACCTGGGCAATCGTAAGCTGCTGTTCGTATATAAGATAAGGGAGGGACACGAAGTAAGAAAAAAATCACAGCATATCCACGGATTGAATTATGATGAGTGGGGCGAAGCGTCCGTCAGCCCGTCCGTCCGCGCGACCGTCAATGCGTCCGTCCGTCTGTCCGTGAGTACGTTCATCCGTCTGTTTATTCGTGCGTCTATCTATCCGTCCGTCCTTCTGCTAGTCTGTCTGTCCGTCCGACCGTGCGTCCATCTAGTGAACACTACAAATACCGCCATCTCCCATCTCGCATCCCCTGTGGCTACGTACTAATACATACATACATACATACATACATACAAGGGATGGACAGACCCACGCCTTAAGGAGCTTCGCCCCTAAAACAGATATTCTATGTAGGAAAATCGATTTGTGCTTTGCGGGTTGGCAGGGGATATGAGAACTCCCGAAACAACGCTTACTTGCATTTCGCGTTCTATTAGCGAGTACTCGTGAAACGCACACCAACTTATTCACTCCAAAACTCAGATTTCCGTACGTGCAATGAGTTACGCAATATGACTTCTAGACTCAGTGCTGCGGCATTGGCGTGGCTTGCGTTGCTGGCGTAAATAACATGGCAGAGCCTGAGGCCGCGTCCGTTTCAATCCGAATTCGCCCTGGCTATTGCTTGCTCTTTGTAAAACAAATCGTAAAATCGGATTTCGTAGCCTCATGTCGCTCTGAATACCTATAGTACTAGTTGCGACGTTTTATCTTTATTGTTGAGATAGGTTGGATGCCTTGACATTGATGGGCCTTATAAAGTATGTACTTTATTTTTATGTACCAGACGGCGCCACGGCTATTAAAATTTCCAATGTAGAACAGTGTACATTTCGAAATGCCCCCTCGAGGGTTCACTGTGTAAGGTGGCCGTTCTGCGTGCTTCCGCGTTGACGGCTGGTATGCTATATACTAAGCACGTTTCTCGCTGTGTGAGGTCGCCCGTGACACGCGGCAATTAATACTGTGGTCGTGGACTGAAAGGGGAAGGCGAGCTATTGGTATGCGGATGATTGCACATGTATTTCCAGTCCATGTCAACCGCTCAGCTCCAACACTTCTTATTCTCTAAACAACAACAATAATAATAATAAAAATGGCGAGCCGGCGGTTTAGTTGAACATATTTGGGTCGTAAAATTTTTTTCGTTCATCCCATGTGCGGGCCGTCCAAATTCGGTCATGGCAAAACTTAGTCTCGACTGCACTGCACGAATCTTGTTTGAAATCGCCAATCCTGAATTTTCGTGTTCTGTACTAGTGGTATTATCATGGGGAATGTTTGCACAGAAATCTATTTTTTCCATTCTTTACGCACTATGTAATGTTTCCATCAGTAAAGCGCTCATTCAATTTTTTTTTTTACGACTACAATGTTCTGCTTCCGTGACTGTAACATTGGCTTACGTAACTTTGTGTTTGCATGAATCTCCTCAATTGTTGCTAAATCAATTAATGTAGACCGTGGCGAAATAACAGCATCGAAGCTTCGTGAAGCACTGTTTTCGCCTATATCTTCAAACGTGAATGTTATGGTGATGCGGTTCTGGTGAAAGGAATAAGTGGACACAAGTATGACGAAGCAATTTATTGTAACAATAAAAATTTCTAGCGTTTTACGGGCCGAAATCACCGTTGAGTTTCCTAAAATTAATCAGTGGGGACTCTGGCGTCAATCCCACTGTGTTTCAGCCACCGGGTGAATGACGGGTAGTACACAAATTTGCTTATAGCCTACGCACTTGCGGCTTTCGAGCGCACTTTCGGATTTGTTTATTTCTGTCTTTCGGCTTTGTTTCGAATAAAAGAGTGGACTGTTGTGAACTTCGTGACCCGATTAGAATTGGTTAGCTTAATAAGGTCAAGGTGGGGAAGCGTAACTTTAAAAACCTTTGCTTATTCTTCTCGTCTCGTGACAAAGCGGCTCCAAGCCATGCGATGCCAAACGGAACCGCACTGGCTGTCCACTGGCTGTCCCGGCATACAGGCTTTATCGCTGAACAACACTGTACATGGAAAGTTTGTGTGCTGAGAGCGCTGACATTCTTTCTGTGTAACCTGTGACTGAAATGATATTGAGGCTCACTTAGTTGGCTGCAGAATGTGTAAAACTTAACTACTGACATTCTCTCGGTGTGTATAAACATTCTACGTTTATTTCTTTGCCTTTGTGTCAGCGTGATCACAAAGGGTATAAGATATGTTTAGTTGGAAACGTGCAAGGGTCTCGTTTGTGGAGCACATCGTAAGAAAAATTGGAGATATTAGCTAGGCTTTTATATACATATATCTTTGAAGTACCGCAAATTAAGACAATGTGTTGTAACCTGAAAAAACAGCTGTATCTTCTCGTTTATGGAATTGATGTTTGCGTCGGTACGTGAGAAAGCAACCGTACATATCAGTGTGTCCCAGCTAAGTTTATCCAAGCATAAAGAAAAGCAAGCACGTGTAAATACATAGTTGATTGATTGATATGTGGGGTTTAACGTCCCAAAACCACCATTTGATTATGAGAGACGCCGTAGTGGAGGGCTCCGGAAATTTTGACCACCTAGGTTTCGTTAACGTGCACCCAAATCTGAGCACACGGGCCTACAACATTTCCGCCTCCATCGGAAATGCAGCCGCCGCAGCTGGGATTCGAACCCGCGACGTGCGGGTCAGCAGCCGAGTACCTTAGCCACTAGACCACCGCGGCGGAGTGTAAATACATAGTTGTTGTTAGAATCGTATGTTGGTTGGTCACCTATCGACCTTTGACACCAATGCTATGTTTATGCATCAGGGACTTGGCTAATGTAAAAAAAAAAAAACAGCTTGACTGGCAGCCATATACACAAACCTGAAACGGGAAATTTCTCTCGTCGTCTCCTGTGACCGCCCGCATGGGCAGCGCATAATATCATAGCAAGAGGGGTGCGCAGATTCGTATGTTCTAACTTTTCACGCATGTTTTTCATCCATTTGCCGTGCACCGTGGCCGTTCCTTCGCGCTTGGCGGAACAGCGTTCCTCCTCCTCTGAGCTCGTGGCTTCGCAGCTATTATTCTTCAAAGCGAGGGTCACTTGTGCTTACTGTTTGTACTTGGGCCCACTTTGGTTATTGTTTTGATTGCTCCTGTTGCCATCCTGCGTTGCGCGTTCACTTGGTATTGTGATGCTCATTCGGGTGTGGATGCATGCACTTCGAATGCGGAACCTGTCCATAACTGAAGGTGCTGTTGCGATCAGTACATGTATGAGCGTTGTGGCTCGTACCAAGAAAGACAATATTGTATGTTTCTGCGTGGTACAGCCACGGAAAGAAGCAGCAGGTGTCGCTCCGGGGCACCCCGTATTTACAGAAGGTCATTATGTTTAAATCTGTCGTAAGATAAAATGTCAACGATTACCGGAGTTGTTAGCATACGTGGCTGGCCAGTGGCAGCTAGCACTTATGAAAGAAAACTTATGCAAAATCAGGCATTTGTTCCCGTTTTTTATTTGTTTGCATATTTACATACGACACAACTCAAATAAGTTGGTGAGGGATGGCTACAACAGACCCCTCTATGTTCTACCACTCTGACGTGGTATAAGGTGATCCCACAGTTACATTGGTATGTGTTCGCCTTAAAAAAAAAACGAGAGCGTTATCTGGTTAAAGAACCTCGTCCTTTCGTGCTGCCGAGATAACCCCTTCTTCTTAACAGCCGTCAAGGGCGCTGACGCCAACACAAGCGCGTTGATGACCAGGTTTTGTTAAAGCCGAGACAGCAGGTGTCCGGCTGTGGGCCCAGAGTGTGGCGACGTGGCCGAGGCGGGTGACGTGGCCAGTCGTGGGGCCTTTGTCTTCCCTCGCGTCCGGGCACGCTCTGCTGAAGCGGCTCGCACGCGTCCCGTGTTGTTGGCTCGCGGGCAGCTGCGCGTAGATAGCTTTTGTTTCCCCTGTCACGTAATACGCCCATTAGTAGGGTCTGGTGCCTCCCCCTCAACAAGTAGTGCGCCTCTGCTGGTCGCGCTTCCCGGCGGCACGGTGTCCCCGCTATGCAGATGCACACACAAAAACAGCCGCACATCGGCTCCTTTTGTGAATGAGTCCACCGGTGGCCACTTCCTCACTCGTGCTTCCTCTCTCTGCCAAAGATGCAAACACAAACGCGGCCGGGACTGGAATCGTTGTGCATCGTATACCGCGAATGCGCACGTTCCGCGGCGCGGGACATTCATCTCGCCGTTGGCTGGTAATTTGCACTTTGACAATGGGCAAGCCACAAACGCGATTTCGGTCCTCGTCGCTTCTTGGCGCCGTTGTTCTCCGATAGGGCTGCTTGGTTGATCTGGGCGGCGCAGCGATCCTCCAGACGCGGTCTCGGGTGGGCTGCTCGGCTTCTTTCACGGCAGATTTGCTATCGCGTGTGCGTGACCGGCAGTGCCCGCGGCGGGTCACGCATTCGTCTTCGCCGGTGGACGTCGACGGCTTCCTTCGGCTGCAGCAGTAGTCAACGTAATACGCAGGCCCGCACCACCTCCAGCGCCCACAATCGATGGCCGCTGGCATGCTGGCTACCTCTGGGCACCCCCCTCTGTTGAGCTGCCTCACGACTTGCGCGCCGCTTGACGCCTCGACGCCTGTACACTTGTGTGTGGCCCGTATAATGACACGTGTTCCGTGGCGCTGAATAGCGCGAGAGGTCCTCTTGAGGCAGCGCTTTACCTTCCCAACTTGTGCCTCAGTGCAAGTTATGTTCTGCAAAGTGCATAGCTAGTATTGCGGTCGTGTTAAGACCTATGACGCCTTCGAATTTTCGGGCACGTACTGCATCGTCCATCGAGATCTACGGGCTAAAAGTGCACTTATTGTGGCAATGCGCGCGGCGAGTCACCGCACGCCCAGATAACGTCAAGGTGCTGCTTTATTCCTGCGAGGGGGCTGCTTGGTCACACACACTCACGCACTTATGCTCTTTTGAGCTGCCTAAGAAGGCGGCCCATGTTTATGCACTACGCTCGCTGTCCGACGGGTACGGAACGGCCTTTATATTTCTGACACCTGACGCTGAGCAAACAATGCCGGGACGACGCCTCTTCGCGGCCCGCTGTTCGCTCTTTTGTCTCGTGCTCCTACGGACGCGCCGAAACGCACCCTTTTGAAAGCGCTCGGCACATTCACGCGTGAAGGCCAGCTGATGGGTGAACCAGGCTCATAATAAGCAGGATACCGGCTGGAAATGCACCTACCCTCCCCCTAAAATCAGGAAGAGGGCTCCAATTCATCGCAGTCCACTGCCCGTCAATGCTTGACGCAATCTGCATGATTGCGGGTCACGCATTGATGCGCCAACAGGATATCAGGTGAAGGGGGGCGCCCAAGAACAAGAATCTGGCTGTCCGCCCGTGCTTAGGCGCGTTGGATCGTGGGCCCCCGAGAAGGGTCGGCGCCTCTGCCTGTGAGTCGCTCTACTTTAGTCGATACTGCGCCGGTTTTTCTTTTTCGCCCCACCAAACTGCTTTTCTCTTCTTTAGGCGCATACACAGCGAGGCGATCGCCGCACGGGCCTTCAAGCGGGTATCCGATTTTCGTTATCTCTTAGAGTGGTCGATCTTCCGGCATCAGTTCTCGGCAGGCATGTTTGCTCGATGTTGTCGAGGTTCTTGCAAGGCGTATCTGACGGCCACCCAAACGATGGATTCTGTGTTCGTGCGACTTGAGTCGCGTCGCGCTTCTCACGTCGCGATGGTCAGTCTCTTTCTGCTGAGTATGTATACAACGTTGTGGTTCTGATTACGCGCCAGGGCTGCCGCGTTTCAGTGGATTTTGAATGGAAGATCACCCGTGCTCCCTGCTTTTCTGATGGGCATTAAACAACGTCCCTTGGCATGGGGCTGCTAGCGTTTTGAAATGAAAGGATGAAGCTCAGTGACAGAACGAAAAAAAAAGGGAAGGGGGTTGAGGGTAGCTCTCACGAGTGCACAGAAAAGATTGTTTCCAGAAGGTGCGCGGATATTTCACAAGAAAGTGTCGCTCATTCATTTAACACGTATGAGAGATACCGGCATTGGTGACACTTGATGAACAAATTACTGGAAATAGACGCTCGGGCGCCACCTTATAACCAGGCCTGCCAGGCTGAAACCACCCGTAGCCAGACCACGACCGTCACCATTAGGCAGTGACAATTAATGAATAGCCCTCCTCTACGGCGTCTCCTACACCCACTGAGTTGTTCTACGGCTTTGAATGCTGCAGGTACGTACAATATGATGAAATCACCATCGTTGAGAACGGTCGCCTGAATGCCGCGTCTAGTTTTGCGCGCCCTTTTTGGCCGATGAAGGAGGCGTTGCGAGGAAGTCTTCTGTTACCAGGAATACTTTTATCGATCCACGATTCTTATACAAATGAAAATCAGTTTCTGAATAAGAAACGATCGGAAAATACTTGAGCCGCGAAATTATCGCTGCTCCCTACTTATTTCGCCCAGTCAGAGCGACTGTGTGTAAACATATGTTCCAAGGCAAACAGATGACTGCCAACTTGATTCAAACCGAAGGGAACAACAAACAAAAAGCGTTCGTACTTTCGTCAAAAGGCTGTTCTGTGTTTGGATCGACGCTTGCTTTTAGAACTGACCTACGGGTCTGCAAACAGTTCTTGGTGTGGGCATGCCGTGAAATGTTTATCTGAAGACGTTGTTTTATCATTTTTTTTTTTTATTCGGAAGTCGTCGGCCACGTCGTTTGAATACGTTTGCTGCTTCAAAGAGTGATCGTGGCGCCTCAGTTGCTCAGCAGAACACAATACGACCAGAATGGAGAACGGCGCTATTCGTGACTGAACGCCTGTATACAAAATTCTCAAATAGCACTTCCTTTCGTGCTTTGCTTTCGCCTGAGGCACCACCACTAATCCCTGCTTTGTTGGTATTGGTGTCTTCATAATTTCGTTTTCGCGCCTAATACACCGCAATTAATACCAATTTTTTGTCTTAAGTGTCTTTATTATTATTTTTACATGTTAATTCCTAATTGGAGTTTGTATAGTATGTGTTGCCCGGTGAAAGGAAATGTCGAGGTGGGGTGTACAACGATTTCAGTTATTTTATTAGTGAACTAGAAGGGTTCAGTAATACTTGTAATCACTCAGCTCATTTTAGTTAGCATTCCTCAACGCTCTCACCATCTGCAGTTACCTGGGCAACATGTATCTTTTCCTCCCCCTTCCTCGGACCCCCTTGAAGGATCAAAGAAAGTTCAAGTGGATATTACAGCGAAGTAACTCAGCTATAGCGTTTTCGCGTTCTTGTTATAAACGGTTAATATATATAGATAAACATCTTGATATGTTTGTACACAGTAACGATGGGATCTTACTTCGAATGCGGCCTAGCATTTTGGTGTCCCTCGTTGGGGGAAGCCTCGCTCTCACCCGCAGTAAACGATAGAAGCTTGTTTCAGGTGTAGAGGGTACAAGCTGCCATACGGCTACACCAGGCTACACCGATGGTGTACAGTAACGGTGATGGCGCTTTCTGAGTTGGCTGCAGCGCCGCGCATCACAGGCCGCCGGCGAAGCGGCAAAGCCGAGCCGCGCTGACTTATTGCGGGGACATTCCAGGTGGCGAGACTATTTGCCGCTGCATATTCATGTCCCAGGGCCCTTTCGAGTGCCGCCGCGGCTAATGCCGCTGAAAAGCAACATCGTCACTAAGCGAGACTGCATGCGCGAAGGGGCGTGTCGCCTATGTCGGCGTTTGTCGCCGTCTCCAATTCTAACGAGACACTGAATCGGGCAGTCGCAGAGGCGGGGCTCAAGAGAAAAGCTCCTTTTCGGAATGCCGGGCGAGAGGGGTGAGGGTCTTCTCTGTACCACCCCCCCCTCCTCTTTCTTGTGCAGCAGCGGCAATTAAAGAATCGGTTGCGGGGTGCTAAATCTGTCCCTGTGTGACTTGTTTATGGAGCCGTGCTCGCTTGCATTCCCTTTCCGCTCCGAAGAAATACAGCCACGTGATGGGATCCCACCGGGGGCGCCCTCGAAGACACTGCTTGACCTTGGCTGCGGGATCAGAGGTCACCTCGACACACCCATTTCCGTTCCCCGCACCGATCGACACGCGCCCCGAATGAAATTAGCGCCCTCCCCTTTTCTATCCGCCTCCTCCTGTTTGTCTTCGGCTTCGCCACCTCCGTGTGCGCGCGCCGACCTCTGTGCGCCGCGCAGCGCGTAATGAACCTTGAGGGGCGTAACAGAAAGGCGGCCAAGGTGTGTGCACGGGCACCTGTGCCTTTGCCGCAGTCGCCGCGGCGGCCGAATCGCTCGCTTGCTCATCATGTCAGCGCGCTTTCCGAAATGTTCGTCAGTGCCTCCGCTGTTCGGAACGGAAACGTGACTCGGCCGCTGTCTACTTCGCCAGTGGACCTGCGTAATCCGGTACGCAGACGGTCATCGAGCTCTGTGAGTACGCAAAGGATTGATGACGTCCACAAGGCTTTAGCTGCGAAGCAAGCACGAAATGCACGTCACAAGATGAGCTGTGTCAGGGGCAGCCAGAAAAGAACGCGGCACTGTTCATATTTGAGCTGTTGAAGTTGCGACTTCACATTTGCAGGTACACTAATGCATATTTTAGCACGCACAAAGTAAGTACACTAGAGGATGCTTCAAATTAAAAAAAAACAACATTCTTTTCGGCCTTGTGGCTAAGATAAAAAAATAAGTATGATTATCATCGCCGAAAAGCTTTTATGGACCATGGGAATTATTGCCCTCAGGCTGATCGCTTTAGTGCCAAATCAAGATATTTCTATAGCGCAGCTATTCAAAGTGTTGCATTTTCGCTGGACCCACCTAAGCTTAAAAAATGCAAGTTCTTTTTCATGTTTTTTTTTATATTTTAAGAACCACGCTTTCATCACTCAGTTTACTGACCGATGCCATTTAGTGGTTCTTATCGCTTCCCGGAGGTGTTAAATATTGACCTATCTTTTATAACAAGCCCTCGTTTCTGCACCCTTTTTACTTTGACAGAAAAATGCATGATGAAGTCCCCTCGTTATGGACTCAGCAGCGCCTAAAATGTTCACTTGAACCGTAAATTGTTTCTGGAAACATCCTGAGTCATGTTCAACGATTAGGGGGAAAAAACCACGCATGTTTGAATTCATGAACTGAAACCATAATATAGAAAAACATGACGCGTGTTAAAATGGAGATGGCACTTGCTAGACGGTCGCACCTGTACTATAGCAGCGGAAAAGTATGAAGTGAGTACGATGTGCCCTGCTATCATTATACGTACGACCGCACACAATTACTCTAGATTTCATACTACTGCCTCTAGTGTGTCGCGAAGCTTTTAGTTACAAACACGTAACACATTTGCCAATCGCTGCATATATAGTGACGAGGCGTCTGTTTTTCAATTAATATTGTTTGCGTGCATAGCTGTTGGTAGCTATGCGAGTATCACCGTATCTAGAGCAGAAGAACGAAGCACATCAGAACAAGGCATGTACGTACTCAGCCACGTTCATATGGCGACGACGTCGAGGAGTGCTTAAGTTTTGCCTGGACCGTTTAAATATCACTCCACAAACATTACAGAGCTTTTTTAGTGCCAAGAATTTGGTTAGTTTTAGATAAAACTTTGTTTCAAGGGCCTGCATGCCTATCGTGCGATCCGAATCACCCGAGTTGAGTCGTTTTTACGTCGTTACTGCGCCCTTTAGTGCCCGACAGATGGCGCTATGGTTCCTTCCGTCAAGCACATCACACATTCGCGTACGACAACGCATGGACATGGCGTTTTCTCGTACTGCACTCTAAAAAAGTATTGAGTAAAAAGGGTGTTTTTTTTTTTTGTCCCACAACAATAATCGTCATCAGGCTTGCGTGCGCTTCCTTTCTTGAAAACTCGGCGCTGGCCACTTTGCTATCGAGAATCCAATGTAACCCTGATAATGGGCATGTCGATCGTGACCGGAATGTACCGGGCGTGGTGCGATAGCGCAAGGATGGAACGCAATATAGATGACGATTATTGTTGTGGGACAAAAAGACACCCTTTTTACTCGCTCTTTTTTTAGAGTGTGGCAGCCGTGCTGTTAAAACGTGTGTTGATAGCAAGAAAAGGCAGCGCTAAACAATACTCAGCAAACGAAACTAATGAAAGGGGAGTGCACAGGTGGTGCGACAAACCTTTTCGACAACCCACGCCAAAGTTTTTTCTTGTTCTTTTTAAACAATTGAATATCAACGCACGAGTAGCATCTCATTCCGTCTTACAGCGCTTTGCAGTGTAAATTCTGATATTATTAGTAGTGGAGGACGCAGTGATAACGCAGCGTCTTCTCAGCGTAATTCTCTTGCTACAACATTACACTGACAGGACACTGTTATTGGGATGGCGCTAGACTGTCTAAGTTCACTCTTAATGTACCTTAGTTTTCCATTCCATGAAATGCTGTTGCTGATTATGTTGAAGTTTTTGTATATCTAAAAAAATAGTTTCTCGGGGGGGGGGGGGCTGTAAACTGATTTGTTAATTGCTTTTGTTGTACCACGTCTCGCATCTAGCTGTCACCTTTTTTGTTATCTGCATGCACAGGAGGTCAAGATACGCTTTCATGGCTCACCTATAGTCTTCTCTGCGCTTGGACCCGACGTTCTCTCGAGTGATTAGCACAGGCGTAGATAAAAATCTACTTGCTGGCACATTTAACGTTCCTCTGACGCATATTTACTTGAGATACCCGCATAACGTTTCAAGGCCACCATGATCAAAAAGAAATGGAGAAGGGTCGGACACGTAGCGCGTAGGCAGGATAACTGCTGGTCAATGAAGGTAAGCGATTGGTGAATAAAAGCGAACACCGACCAAATAAACTTGACAAAAAAAAAGACGTTTCGTTTGCTGGATTGTGAGCAAGGCTTGCGTATGGAAGCCGAAACGTCTTTTCTTTTAAAAATTATTATTTTATTGGTCTTCGCTTTTATTCATCATGTTTCGTCCCGAAACACTCGTTTTCGTAACTGATTGGATTCTAAGAGAAGGCAAACATGTAAGAAGGAGGCCTTAAATTCAGTGGGGTTGATTGGTGGAACATGGGAGAGGCTTTTTCCCTGCAGTGGGTACAGTCATGATGATGATCATGATGATGATGATGATGATGATGATGATGAGGTAGCGGTGGTGGTGGTACATTTAATGCAAAAGTGGCGCGAAGAAGAGAAAAAGCTGGGAGGTCAACAAAATGCGAGCTTGATATGCTACCCTCCTCTGTGATGATGGGATTAAGCGATGATAAGAAAGAGATGGAAGGAATGTGTCATCAGGCTGGAACGAGTGTTCCTGTCTATTGCATGCCTGTGCAATTCATCACTTAGCCCAGTCGATTTTAAAAAGTAATTATGGCCTTGAAAAGCTATGCGGGTATCTAAATACGTTGGTACTATTTGTAGGGCTATATCTGTTCTTTTTTTCTAAGTTTTAAGTATACAATGAGCGCAAAATAGCGTTGACTTTCAAGTACAGGTAACGAAAAAGAATAATAATAAAGGGGTAGAAACATTGCTGACGTTTTGTCATGCATAGTTCACCAAACTTTGTAACAAAGACATCTCGCATCACAGCAGGAAGAGTTTAGACCTCTGCAATCGAAGTGCACTCAGATACGGGGCTAATAAAAAATCAGAAAATGTGAAAAAACGTGACTAAGCTGTGAAATCGCACTTTATAGAGTCATTAGAAAAACACTACTACTATAGTGGATATTCAAATTGCGCATGATGGAAGAAGAACTCTGCTACTTTGTGAAAAGTTCCGTATAAGCTGTGCATTGTTTGAAATGAACGCGAGACGATCGTCGCACTCATGCTTCAAGAAGCAGCATCGACAACAGCAGCTGCAAGAACAATGAATAAAAAAAATCCGGCTTAGCATCCTTTTACAAGTGGTGTTACATCAACGTTGTCGTGGTTTAATGATGAATGCGCAGCTTTCTTGGCGACGATTGATGAATAGGAGATTATATACTGAGGGCTTCAAGAAAAGTGTCCATAATTCTCAAAAATACGCAAAATACGATATTTTTGGCGCCTCCACAATTACTTCTTCCTTAGCCGCAGGCATCTTAAGATGGCTACAGATATTGTTTGGGGCATTGATTGAGAAAGTCAAATAAGCTTCATAACTAGTGAAGTCAACTAGTTTTGTGAAATCGGAAAGGCGACGCCTTTAATGCGAAGAACCCAAGGCAGCTTTGAGATTTTGAGAAAGTGGCATCTAGTATTAATTGCTAAGTAATGAAATTCACCTAAGTTCAGCAAAAAAAACCCCCAAAAAGCAGAAGAGTGCGACTGCTATATTCTTCTGAGAATTTCGGAATGAGCTAGCGTCGTAATAGCAGCCGACTTCCTTGTCAGGGTGTGCAGACTGCGCTTGCAATTATAGTGCGGATGGTGTCCATACTTAGAAGTGTGGCAGCTTGGGCTAGTTGGTATGACACGACGATAGCTATAGCGCGAGAACAGAACAACGACAAAAAGACAAGAAAGACAAGAAGGTGTCGTTCGTGTCCTTTTTGTCTCTTTGTCGTCGTTCTCTTCTCGCGCTATAACTATCGTCAGGTGTGTAGATACGTTAACGAACGCAGAACTACAACTCGGTAATCATTGTCTTGAACAGTGACGTCATTCCGGTTGTCTGTATGTTGGGCTCATCGGTGCTTGGGTTTCGGTTTCATCGTTGGATTTGATTGAAATTCATTACGTCGCCATAACTGCTAGAGGCCGTTTTTTCGAAATCTCAAAGCTGCAGTTGGTTCTTCGCATGAAGAACCTAGATTACGCCATTTGACATAGCTGCCGAACTCCACTAATAAAAAAGATAGTTAATTTAACTTTTTTTTCAAAACTTTCCCAAATATGATTTTAAAGGGGTGGTGCCACCAAATTTCGAGGCTTTAAAAACCCCGCTGTAGACTTCCTGTGTTGCAAGGACACCCAGCACTAAGTGTTGGACACCGCAAAAGTTTAGAATAGTGTGTATAAATACTCATTCTCGTGGTCGAGACCCATCGCTGGGGCGGCTAGCGCCGACGTCTCTGTGTAGGAACTGTTACAAAAGTCTTAGTAACGTCTGAGTGTATTGCAATGGCGACCCACAGGCCTGCTGCACCAGGCAAACCATAACATCACCGGCTTCTGAATTTTCTCAGCTTGTTGCTGAAGTAGCCAAACATGCTCGCGCTTTGCAGCCTCTCATCGTCACGCAAACCTGTGAAGTGACTTTAGAAAATTTTAGTTTGTTCGCACACTTCTTTGCTTGCACACTCCTTTGTTTCAGCATGCTGGGTTATCGTAGCCATAAACGTAAGAGGCAGTGTAGGTGGGACCACCTGGCGGCGTTGAAATGCACCAGACAAGCACAGGATTTTTGGTGCAGAAATCGAATACATATTACTTCTCTGCTTGTGTAAATTCGCGACAGGGACGTTGTGGCGAATGCGTTGTCTTTTTAAACATTTCTTTTTTCTGCCACGGTCACTGAGCGAAAACAAAGAAACGCACTTATAATGGTAGTTGCACGAAGCGTCACAAGGTGTCGTCCGGTTACCCGGTACGCCGCAAAGATATCCGCTTATACCGGTATTGATTGATTGATATGTGGCGTTTAACGTCCCAAAACCACCATATGATAATGAGAGACGCCGCTTATACCGGTATTCTGTACTCGTTAATATTATCCATGAGAAAACTTGAGCGAGTTTTGAAGGCATCCGAACGGTTGCCCGCGCGCGTGTGGGCTACAGAGCAGACTGCATCATGCTGTGTGTCAGGGCTTTGTGGGCTGATGCGATCAAGCTGGACAGTGAGGTCACTGATCAACTCGGCGTTCGGAAACCGAAAACGAAAGTGATTCGTACAAAGTAAGGTGGTATCAAATTATTTAGCGATAGCACATGCACCTTGGGGCGTGTTTCGAGCTGCCTATAGAGCGATGAGAAACGTTTGCAACAACTTGAAAGTGCGCAAGTCATAATTTTTTTTTCAAGATGCCTGTTACTACAGATTAAAAAAAAACATAAAAAGCAATTGTGAAGGCCGCGTGTAAATGACGCATTCTCCTAATTTTTTCAGGATATTGGACACATTTATTGAAACAATAATGGTATGTGCCACAGGGAAGAGGAATCGACACTCGGCGAACCAACGCTTCAAGCAGCTGCTATTTAGAGGAAGGCAGTGCTTATATACGCGAGTGCACGTGCCTTGATCGGCCACTTAGTAGATGGTAATATCGTTACGGAGAGCATTTAATTAGGGGCCGTCAGTCAGGATCAGCGCGAGATGACACTGCACAGAACGCACGGAATACAAGTCAACAGGTCAGGCAACCCATACTCAGCCCCACAACAACAACGTTGCCAGCTTCGTCCATTGGGCGCCATTTCAGCGACTCTGCCGGATTGATATTTCCATACCGGTGACCATATGAAAAATATGACAGCAAATTGAATCAGACCAAAGAATCTGAAGCAAAAGACAGTACCTACCTGAACCTATTGTCCCGTTTTTTTTTTTAGTTTCCTCAGTTTTATCCTCGTCGGTGACATTCTCTTCGTAGTAAGACGCAGATTATACTGACGTGGGCGGGCAGGGCGTTTTATTCGTGATGAGAAAGAGTTTGAAATTATTTTATTTTTATTTGTGAAGTGCGGCTAGTATAACGAGGCGGCCGGCCGGAGTGGGGACTACAGCGCCAATGCATGCACATAAAAAGAGGAAGGGAAAACGACATGCTACATACAGCGAACACTTCTCTGTCATGCAATGATTGCACCACTTGTAACAATAATACATAACTACGATGTAACAAATATCGCTACATGCTATAGCATACTACTCGCAACATAGAAAATACATGCATTATCATATACAATAGCACCGCTACAGTATTTATGTAACGCCAGAAACATTCAGGCGGAAACATATTTTGGAACTAAATGGCACAACATTTAATTGCAGCTGCTCTTCGGGCTTGCAAAATTATTTAAACAGCCCCCCCCCCCGCGCTCCCCTTCTTTCTTGCTTCTCCTCACCCTGCTTCTGCTTATACCTCCATTATTCGTTTCTTGTTCATCATCATGCACGTGATGTTACAAACATGTGGACTGTAAAGAACGATTTAAGAGGCCGGTGCTTCAAAGGCGCATGCATTGTAATTTACGTATACATGCATTTATATGAAGGTGAAGATATTCGACATATACGTAACAATTCATACGAATAAATTAAACTCTCCAGCCACTTTTAGTGCGAAGTTTTTTATGTTAAAACTAGAAAAAAATGACAAAATATCCACGCAGTAAATGATTAGGAGTGGGGCGAACCTTTCGAGGTTTTATCGGTAAACCGTGAATCCATCCGTCCGTCCGTCCGTCCGTCTGTCTGTCTGTCTGTCTGTCTGTCTGTCTGTCTGTCTGTCTGTCTGTCTGTCTGTCTGTCTGTCTGTCACTCACTCACTCACTCACTCACTCACTCACTCACTCACTCACTCACTCACTCACTCATACTAGCGCCGCCTAAACTAAGCGATCACGAATTGCTCACAGTAGAAGAACAAACCCACGGCTTTAGGAGCTTCGCCTCAAAAACTGACCTGACGTTTTGGCACTCCCTTCCTCTGGAGTGACTGTTCGGCCAGCTCCGAAGATTGCGACTTTTTATTTTATTTGTACGCATGTATATGCGTAAATGCTTTATTTTCTTTTGAACAGCAGTCCACGAAAGTTCGGGAGAATGTCTATACGATGATCGCTGTATTCAAAATAGACATACTAATAAGTACCAGAGTCCGGCACATAAGCCTATCTACGCCGGGAATCGTTCATGCTTGTACGCGTCGCGTGGTTTGTCTCGACAGTTGATCAGGTTTTGCGATAACGCGAGCTTGAGCTCGATCGTTCAGTTCCGGATTCGGCGTGTCATTTTTTTTTGCCCACATGCTTGTTACACTCGGTGACATGAATCGTGCTCAGTGAGCTACGTCAACTTTTCCCTGATTGATAGAATTTAAGGTGTTCGCTCGTTGTATAAGTCGATGTTGCGTTCGCACTTACCTGTCTGAAAAAATCAGCGTGGCAGACTAAATGTCGACATTTTCTCAGAAAGTAGAGATCTTCAAAACCATCTAAATTAGTCACACAGGATAACTACATTCCTATAGAGGGAACAGGCAATAATAATAATTATAATTATTATCATTATTGTTGTTGTTAACCTTAGTATATGTTCGATCGAAGGTGACTAAAGGAATAAGGTATAAACGGATTAATGCTGCGCCGCTCTCTTGTTCTGGGAAGGGAAGAAAGTACGGACCTAGTCGTCTCATGTTTTACTTTTGTAGCCAGTTTCAGATAAATGCGAGTAAGTGACTTAGACTGAGGGCCTCGATTGAGCGCTGGCTCGCTATCGCCGGCGCGCGTGTCCGGTTGCAGGCGTTCGCAGTTAGTTACAAGGCTCCCGGAGTAAGGATATGGTAATCGCCTACGGCGCACTCAAAGACCGAGTCCGATGCTTTGTTTGCGCCAGTGGCCGGAATGGCCGATGGGTGTGCCTCTCGTACCTGTCACCTCCAATCGATCATCGAGAGGTTCTGGCCGCACTGCTCGGTCGCCAGCACTGCCTGCGTGAGGGGGCTTCCAGTGGTGGGGCCGCGCTTGTGGCGCTCGTTAGGACGCAGTTTTGTTAGTGCCGATTTTGACATAAGCCTCCGAGGAGCGCTTAAAGAACGTCCAGGCCGAACAAGGCGGAATGGGAGAGGAGGCTTGCTACCCCGCAGTTGCCATAAATATACCCGCGCGATGGTGGAACGAATCGGGGAGCTCCGTGAGCTGACGAGACCGATGTGACAGCGGGAGGCTGACCCGTTCGGCGTGAACCCAAAGGAGGCCACGACTCGCCGCAGCGATGCGCGCAGGCTGCTCTAATGGGCGCCAAAGAACTGGTCGGAGCGAACCCGGGCCAGCGCCGACTCGGCCCTTGTGGGGCGCGCGGCTTGAACGCGGCTCCGGCTGCGGCCACGAATGGATTGCTTCTCGCACGGCTAGCAGTGGATGTATGACCCACCTGCTGGTTGTCATGGAGCTACCACAATGGCTTCGACGTCAATCGACATTAATTGCGTAACACTTCCGTAGTGGTACACAGACTCCGTAAAACCAGCATACCAGGACTTGATAGAATCCTGGAAACATATAGCCGTCTGAACCACCATGCACCCGTGAAGTTAAATTCAGGTGCACGTTAAATAAGCCCAGGCAGTCAAAAATAATGCGAAGTCTCTCAATGTATGCTGCGTGCCTCCAAATTACGTCGTTGGTTTGGCATGCGAAACCAAAAAAAGTGTATTATTATTATTATTATTATTATTATTATTATTATTATTATTATTATTATTATTATTATTATTATTATTATTATTATTATTATTATTATTATTATTATTATTATTATTTTAACACTACGCACTAACAATGGCGTAGAAGTGGCTATAGGGCTTGCGCAAAATTAAAAGAAAGAAGGCTTGATTCAAGGGCGACCGTATGCGTTGCTGCCAAACTTTCCAAACGCCGGCATGTTCTCGAGTCTGAGCGTCAGCATCTCAAATCGCCGATGCACTCCCCGCCGTGGGTGGGAGGCCCGGAGTCTCGCGAAACATGTTCTCTCGATGATGCACGCTGTGGCGCAGTGCATTAAGCATCGTGAGCCTAACGTTGACGGGCCATTGTTTTTCGAGCGAAAGGCATCGTCGGAATCGTGCCCTCGCCATTGGCGCGAGTAGCCATCAGCCATGCACTGTGGGCGTCCGAATAAGTTCTCCTCCCCCCCCCCCCCCCCCTTCGGTCGCTGTGCATGGACGATTCAGAGATTAGTGTCGAGTTCAGTTTACAGGCCCGTTCGCGATAAAGCCGGCCTCCACTGACGCTCTCAGCCGCTGTCAGGTTCCGGTGTGTCCGCGGACAACGCTGTGGCGTCTCTCGGAAAGCTATTTTAAAAGGTCTGGTCACGTTTTTCAACGAGTTACTTAAAAAGAGCCCGGCGTCGATTTCTTTCGGAGACAACGGTCGTAAAGTGCGAACAGGTCCTTCAGCCTCAACTGTGCGGTCGTCTCGATGTCGGATGCCTCGTTCGAGAGAGCCGCTGCTATGCGAGCCCGGCGAGTTGACGAACTTGAGGTATATAGGTGGAGGGGCCGGAGACACTCTTTATCGGCACACACTGCGCCGATCGCTGTAAAGCCCGTGCTCGATTTCCTTCGGGTGCCTGTCATTAAAACGCTGTTTATGGGGGTCCTCCCTTCTATGCCTCATTCCGCGAAGGATGGCACGACGGTGCTATCAACGTTTAAAAGCACTCGGCGTTACGTACTACGCCGACAGGACAAAAACAGCGGCAAAGAAAGTTCTCGTTATACAAGCAACTGCGATAAGAGTACAACCGTGTAGCTGGGGTCGGCGCTGTCATTGCGAAATTTTGTTTGAACATCTACATACCTGCTCCCTCATTCTCTCTCCCTCTCTTTGTTTATTTTTAGTGAAACATAGAAATTCATGTTTCCTTTTCACCTGTCGTAACTCTTTCTCGCCTTGATAAGCGGCTGCCTTGCGACGAGGCCATTATCAACAAATGATACTTCGGTAGGTGCTTTAATCTACAAAGATAAACGTGCATCTGGCGTTCAAGCATAACGTAAACCTTGACTATGTGCAACTCCCGAAGCCTTCAGTCATGTCTACATCTTTTTTGCCCCCTAATACAGCTCTCGCAGAACTTAATACATTGCAGGGACGTGCCTTCCAAATTATGAGAAAGCTCCACTCGCGGCAACATTACACAGCTTTCCGATGACGTATAAGTGACACGACTATATACCTCTCTGCGTCAGAACCGCCCACGATATAGCGTTTAGTCAACTTTTGTCATTTGACTGAGATTACAACTGTTTTCTTAAGCTTCCTTTTTCTCTTCGTTTTTTTTTCTTCTTTTTTTCTTCTAAATAATGCGCAGGTATTACCGCCGGGCTTGTATATAAACTGCGAACTTCCAATTGCGTATCAAATTCTGAAAGGATCGCTGACCCCCGTTCTCGAATTTGTGGTAATTGAACCGCACGCTATGACGTCAGGCGGACAAAACGATCATGTTTGGCAGATGACAAGCTTTAGGAATGCCTATAACGTACCTTAATTTTATACATCTTCTCGTACTGCCTAACCTGCAGGTGTCATCGATAATATAGCGGCCCCGCCGCGGTGGTCTAGTGGCTAAGGTACTCGGCTGCTGAACCGCAGGTCGCGGGTTCGAATCCCGGCTGCGGCGGCTGCATTTCCGATGGAGGCGGAAATTTTGTAGGCCCGTGTGCTCGGATTTGGGTGCACGTTAAAGAACCCCAGGTGGACGAAATCTCCGAAGCCCTCCACTGCGCTGTCTCTCATAATCATGTGGTGGTTTTGGGACGTTAAACCCCACGTATCAATCAATCGATAATATAGCGACGTAATGACGCACAGCAAGAGTTGCTCACGTCCACTATCGATAAATATTTGTTCCTTATGGTGTTACACACACGCCGGTGCGAACTGAATGAATGATCGCGAGAACGCAGTTTTCAACAGTGCATTGTGATGCCTGTGTGCGTCTGCTTCCCAGGTATCATGTAGAAACATTGCGCGTATCAACAAGCGGCATTGTATTGAGAGTGCACCTCTAAGACTGCTTACTTAGATTCTATGCACAAAAAAATACAAGTCGAAGATTCTATGCCTGTACATACTGTTCCGCTGTCCGAGCAAGAAACTCTGAGCTGGTGAGAGTATGTATAGGAGTTATCGACATCCCTGTCGCGTGTGACAGAGGCTGCACGAAAGGAGGCGCTTAGAGCCATGTACACGGTGTACCGCGCACAGCTGCTACCCACATGGCTGATTCGAGACATGTCATCGTCGCAGTGTGGCCAGCATTTAGCGCGCGCGCCTTGGCCAATGGCCACAATCAGTCGCGGTGCGTGGCCTTGGCTGGAAAGGTCGAGAAGCGGCGGAAGGGGCGCTGCTGCTTATTGCCCCGGTCACATCGCTTCCTCGGCAGGCTGTTAACGTAGCCCGCTAATGGCAGCCGCCAAATTCCAGTCTTGTGCGTGCCCTCGTTCGACTCCCCTCGCCGGGGCCCCCGCTTCGATCGCCGCGGCAATTGCCCGCCGATCTCATTCTAATATTGGACTGAGCGCAAAGGTTAAGCGCCTCTCCTGCTCGCTCTGGCGCCTTACCAGCTCTGTTGTTCCGCCGCTGCTGCACCGTGGTGCTCCAAGTGGCCACTCTTTACTGATGCGCTCGGCGCGTAATGGCGAAGTCGCAGGCGCCCGCTCCTTTTATTGCCGGTGCGTGCTTTCGGATCATCGTTCTTTACCAGCGCGGGCGCTAAACGCAACAGATCAGTTCTAAGCCGGAGCACCGCTTGAAGCTTCTTCTGGAGCACATTCATAATTTGACCGGCTTGCGCCATATATTCAGGCTCTTGTACTGAATATATAGCGGTGACACATGGAATTCACCGCCACATATATTATTATTATTATTATTATTATTATTATTATTATTATTATTATTATTATTATTATTATTATTATTATTATTATTATTATTAATATTATTATTATTATTATTATTATTATTATTATTGGGGTGAATTATTAAACATTGTTGCACTTATCTCGTACCGTACTAGTGACTGGTACACTTGAAGTTCCATTAGTTATTTTGACACCACAGCAAAACAATGAAGTGTACCTGTTAATATTTGCCGGTGAACTTTTATATCCTCTAACGAATGATTTGTCATGGAATGATATGCCCAGGAAAATACGATAAACAAATCTAAGTCATAATATGAATGTCGTGTTTTTTTTTTTTCATCGCGCTCTCGTCAGGAGACTGTCAGGCATGACTTAAAAGAGGTCCCATACGAACAAGCTTTCGAGCGCGGAACATGCCACATTTGCAAAGTCGAAGCGGTTTTCGTCATGTGGCTCACACATGGCAAACATGATGACGTATGGTTTCGTAAATCCAGCTACACATTTAGTGCTGCACTTTCCACAGAGAGGCAGTTATTTCGGGTTTTTTTTTTTTACTGGTTTGTATCTTGCGGCTGTATTGTCCCTAGCCTACTATGTATATTTACTGCCTATATACGCTGTGACTGCGCAGCAGAAGCGGGAGTCGCACTTGCGGCTTCGTTTATTGCTGTGTTTTTGTTTTGTTTCGCATGAAAGAACAAACCGTTTTGAACTTCGTTAGCTGATTTGAAATGGTGATCCAAAAAGGTGAAGGTGGTGAAGCGTAACCGCTGAACATTTGCCGAACAGTTGTTTCGTGAGAAAGCAGTTTCAAGCCGCGTGAAGCCATAAGGAACGTAAAGTACGAAGACTAGGCAAATCCACGTACTACCCATAATTCCCATGCTCGCTGAAGCGCAATGAGTTGCAGCTCCCATAGAGACTATAGCGCCAGAGTTCCCTCTAGTGTATATTTAGGAAACTCTAAGCGAGTACAACCAAGCTGAAACGTTCCGGCAGTAGTTTGTTGTTGGGCTTGTTAATTCATTTTTAGTTACTTAAAAATCATAATTTGCAAATATGTGGGCTTCTTAAGCGCATGAGTCCCGTATTTATATGGGCCCTTTGCTCGTTCGTTCATTTACGACAGCTTGCCTGGTAGCGTTAAATAACATCACTGGTATCTATAACCTAAAAAAAAAGAGTATTGTGGTGCCTCGGATCACACTGTATATATTTTTATACCGCTACATTAAAAAAAACAAAGACAAAACCTTTGATTTAAATATCAAGATGGTGACTTCATTACAATATGAAGTGGGTCTAAGTGACGCGGGGAAACAACTCATGGAATACTAGCCGCAAATCTGTCGTCCGTATACTCTCAGTTTCACGTGGCATACGCCTAAACAACCGTCGTCCAGTGACTCCAACAGTTATCTTGCGCTGACTTTTCAAACCCGGGGAACTGCGTTGGCTATATATGCCCATTGCGTTGGGGCTGACTTGCTGATGCTGGGTGACGAAAACTTTTGAAAATCAAACTCAAATATTCGATACGGCTTTTCTGGTTCCGGTGGGTGAAAAGTGGCAACGCAGCACGCCGAGGAAATGAAAAATGTCGCTTTTACGATGCTTCAATATAGTGTAATTTGACCTTTACAAAAAGAACTGAGAAAAGGTGAAAAGATAAAAAATAAATAAATACAAGGTGCGCCTAAAACTTACTAGTCAAAATTGGAACACATTGGTGGCAATTTTAAAGCTTAGCCATGCAGAAAGACAACCACGCCCTGAACGCTTACGTGTGCAAGTACATAACGTGTCGATTGGAAAACCGCGCGCTGGTAGTTGGCCCCTATAGGTAGCGCCATTGGCCGTGGGCAGATGCGACTGACGCGAGCTCTCAGCAGGCTTGCTGCAACCGCATAGTGTACGGACGTGGTACGGACTGACCGGAAGCATAGCCGTACACAACGAACCGTGTGACGCGTCGCCCGAACCCTGACGGGCTGGTGCCGTGCGGCCGGTGGCGAAAGTTCGCGGGCCGCTCCCATTGGCGGCGGCCACAACCGGATCCGGTAATCCGCAGGCGAGTCCACGGCGCCCTTCGGTGGTGGCGTCTGCTTGGGATCGCGGCCATCCCGAGCTAATGACCCATCTGATCAGCAGGTGTTTCGCGCACTTTACCGCTGGAGACGGCGAACAAGTTGTAGCGGGCCCGGGGTAGGCGGGTAGCGCGTTGCTCAAGAGTCGGCCGAGAAGAGTCGGGCCGGCCGATCAGATTGGCTTTCTGCGAGGAGGAGGCCGCGGTGGAGGGTGACCGGTATGTCACGGAGGGGGGAATTCGCGCGTTCAATGGCCTCTCCGAGGGGAGGCCGCCTTTTATTCTGGAGAGGGTTATGTTCATCTTTAATGATGAGCCGTAAATGGAACGCACCTCAGCATATCTGCTGAGAGGGGGCGGGCCAAGGTCAAGTCTGGTCGCGGGGGCTCACTCGGCTTTGCGGCTAAGCTGCACCGATCGACCGGGTTCATCGAGAGCCTTTCCCTCGCCCGTCGTGCGAGAGCTCCGGCTGTGTACCAGTCTAATTGCGAGACATGCGAGCATCCTCATGACAAGCGCCTTCTGCGGTGCGAGCTCTTCTCGCACGTCGTCGCCCACGGTGCCAGGAAGCGTTTGTGGAGCTGCTCGATGCTGCAGCACGTCACAGAAGTTGTTCCCCTCTCGCGACAGGCGCGCACGACCTTGCACTCTGATGGGGGAGGGAAAAAAGAATGCACTGAAGGGCGCCAGAAGCAAGAGTCCTTACAGGCGTTAAGATGCTAGAATACTGCAACGAAGCAACAACAATTAGGAGTGTAGCTGTTCGATTTAAGCTACGTCACTTTCTTCTGTTACATAATCACAATTCGCGCTCGCCAGGCGCTATGTTTGAAGTGACCGGAAAATTATCTTTGCTCGGCCACTGCTAGTAAATGCACAGTAATGTGCCTCTTTCCTAGCATCATCTGCGGCTGTGAGCTCTCTATTAATACGAATCGCCCTGAATGTTTATGTGATCGTCGTGACGTATTGCGCTTATTTGTGTTGTCGCATATGAGGAACGAAGGAAGGAGTGAAGAAAAACAAGAGAGAAGGCAGGGAGGTTAACCAGGCAGATGCCCAGTTGGCTATACCCAACTCAGGAAAAATGGGAAAGGGGAGTATGAAGATCAGAGAGAGAGAGAAAAACGAAGAAAAGAAGGATATAAGGGTGCTAGTTTTCGCAGTCTGGTTGTCTTACACATTTTCTTTCCATGCATTTGCGTACACACGTTAACCCATTCGCAGGGAACCTATTGAGACAGTGAGGTTATCATCGAGGGAATTCAGCTGACAACTATGCCCCCTTGAAAGGCAGAAAAAAAGCAGATTTAAGTACAGCGTTAGAAGTGGGGGGCATTGATAATAAGAATTTCTACCAGATATAGATGGTCCTCATTGTTTTTATGTGATCATAAGCGTTATGACAGATTAACTAGATTCAAATACAGCGTTGGTAGTGGGGAGCATTCATAATAAGTTTTTCTACAAGTGGCCCTCAAGCCCCGCCGCGGTAGTCTAGTGTCTAAGGTACTCGGCTGCTGACCCTCAAGTCGCGGGATCGAATCCCGGCTGCGGCGGCTGCATTTCCGATGGAGGCGGAAATGCTGTAGGCCCGTGTGCTCAGATTTCGGTGCACGTTAAAGAACCCCAGGTGGTTGAAATTTCCGAAGCCCTCCACTACGGCGTCTCTAATAATCATATGGTGGTTTTGGGACATTAAACCCCACATATCTAGGTGGCCTTCAATATGTTTATATATAAGCGTGACGAGAGGTATTTAGCAGCGAAGTGTTAGTGAATGTCTGAGAGATTTTGACAGTGAGAAAATGTAGCTCAGTATATTTCTGAAGATACAACTTGCATGATTTCAACAAATGGCTAACTGAATCGCGGTAAAGTGATGTTGTTGGGTTGCAAGCCCTACGAATCGATGTTTCTCATGCACACAAGGAAGTAACCTAACTTATTCAATTGTGAAGAAGTTCCTTCTTTTTGTTATATTTTTACTTCTTCTATGCACCTCGCGCTTCCCACCCTACAGATACTATTTTTTTTTCTCACCCTACGCCCTCTAGCCATTGCAACGACGTCAGACGCTGTGGCTACGCTGTAAATAAGCAAATAAGTACACGTTCGAAGTGGCACAAGCCTTATCTTTCCATTAACCTCGTTGTCACCCAGTCCTCTCCTTTAATAGAATACGTTGATAGTGCGCACGGCGCGGGTTTTTTTCCGTGTTGTACAGTTTCTATGTTTCTATATACGTGCTCTATGTTTTCTCGGTGGTGGTTCGTTTTCCAGCACGTGATATGTGCGGCGGGATTGCAATGGAACCAGTACTCTGGGGCGGCTGCACTTCACAGGCTTTGTGCAAGTTCAGATTCGGCATCATTGATTTACGTTTATGTTACTTTGGATGTGTATGCACCTGAGAGTGAGTGAGTGAGTGAGTGAGTGAGTGAGTGAGTGAGTGAGTGAGTGAGCGTTCGTGCTAGATACACGGGCGTTATTAGCCGTGCTTCCGGCATATGCTCCGCGTTTCGAGAAAAAGATTCATCAGCGCCTCAAAACCTGCCAGGTCTAGAGGGCGCTGCCTTCGGATAAAGACGCGCATTGGCGCCAGCGTGCGACCACGTATGACTGCTGGAATAACCACTACGTTCGTGTATGGTTCAGGCCGGGGAAGTGCCATTCGGCAGTGCTTTTGCTGGAACTGACCACACGCTGAAAGAGAAGAAATTACAGGAGTCGCGCGGTGAGGCACCGCTTTTGTTGCGCGCGGCACGACGGGACGGCCGCCGCCGCTCCCCACCGCCCTCCCGCACATGGACGCTCGCCTCGATCGTGCTATTTTGTTGTCTTGCACGATGCAACCTGCGCCAGTTGATCCTTCTTTTTTTCTCCACTTGGGCCCGAAATTACACGTCCAGAGAGCGCATAATGAAAGTGCGCCACGGCCCAAAAGTCTGCGTCCCTTCCCGAGTGTGCGCGCAAACTGGTTTTCATTGGCTGAGCGTGAACCTAAACACTCCGTATCTATCCATCGCTCCCTCAAAAAAATATACATTGAAGTTACATTTCAAAAGAGGCGGCAAGAAAGCAAAGAAAAAGGCGGCGCCTATCTGGTCGCCTGCACTCGTGATGTTTTGCCCGCCGCTCGCGGCAGCCCGTTTGTTCCGTTGAGCGCGGGAACTTGGTGTCTTGGTGAATTGGAAATCAGGATGGCCGGGATTCAAATCGTCCTCCGGCGCGCACACAGAGAGCCCGGCTGAGCTTCTCGTCATGACGTTTCTCGTGAGACAGGTCGCCGCCGAAGAAAGAGATGATCGGGTGGATGACCTGCGCGGGCTGGTTATGTGTTTTCATCTCTGCCATAATACGCTCAGCGCCGTCTGGCCGGGCTTGGCGAACCAAAGCGAATTAGTGGGCGTGTCGTTACGTGGGGGGATATCAAGCAGGATCGACGTATGTGCGCACCCGCGCTTTCAAGCCGCGCGCTCGTCCGCTGTTAACGGGAAGAAACTCTACCCGCGAAGCACCGAACAATGGCACGACGGGGACGCTTCGCACACCATAAGAAGACGGTCGTCGGTATACGCACGCACAGGCGCGGAGCCGAAAGAATGCCGCCGTCCCTAACGATGATGCAGTTTTAGTACAACATCGTGAGCGCGTCTCGCCGAAGCGGAATCAGCGGCGATGCGCGGCGTTCAAATCAAGCTCATCGTCCGAAGGGAAGTTCTCGGCCTGCGAACCCTGTCGGGGATGCGGAAAGAATGCAGTAGTTACGGCACGCTGGAGAGTAGTCTTGCGTCGAGCTCCGCTGCCTCTGCGCTGACGTATGGAGAAAGCTGCAGCCGCGCATGCATGCAGTGAAGGAGCATTGCGCGCCGCATAGCCGTCGTGACCGACGAACGACTCGTTAAGGTGTTTGAGCGACGCTAGCGATACGCGAGCGAAGCCTAGTCCAATGGTTGTTTGATATGTAGGGTTTAACGTCCCAAAACCACCATATGATTATGAGAGACGCCGTAGTGGAGGGCTCCGGGAATCTCGACCACCTGGGGTTCTGTAACGTGCACCCAAATCTGAGCACATGGGCCTGCAACATTTCCGCCTCCATGGGAAATGCAGACGCCTCAGCCGGGATACGAACCCGCGACCTGCGGGTCAGCAGCCGAGTACCTTAGCCACACGACCACCGCGGCGGGGCTAGTCCAATGGTGTAATTTAGAAATGGTAGCTGTGAAAATAAATTAGGAGGCTTCTCTCGTGTTTCAACTTGAACTGCTGTTTTCAACGACTTAATATTGGGTTCAATATATAGTCCTGAAGCAAGCTGCAACCAACTCCTACTAAAGACAGCACATCCATAACAGTCTCGGAGGAGTAAGCAGTTCGGCTGTGGTCGGGGTGGGGCCGGTGGCTTAACAGCATTAGCTGTCCGGAGACCACGGCAGCAAAGGGGTGACTGTGGCAGTGCTGCAGCTGTGGTTCCTTGTGCGGAATAGACAGCCGGGGGTTTAGCCTATATAGCCTCGATCGCAGCCGACAGGCTGCCGACGATGTTCCTTTGCGAATATCTACTTCGACTCGGGAGCGGCTTTCCCCTGCCCTTGTTAAGTTTATCAGCGAAGGTAATTAATAGGCCCCTGGAAGCCGCCAGCTCCCCCATCGCTAAGATCATTTTGTCTCAGGCTATCCTTCCCCACGCGCGGCAGGCCAGCGTTTCTTCGCTCGCCGTCCATGAGGCAGCGGATGGGAGCCACTTGCACCGAACCGAGGTGTGAGCTCTGATAACTGCACGTTTTCTGTTATGCTAGTTCTTTTATTTCTCCTTTTTTCTTATACAACATTTTTTTATTGTTCTTGCTGAACATTTTTGATTTAGTACCGCTTGTTCAATATAAAGGAGTGACGAAAAAAAAAAGATAGACGTGCCCAATATGCGATAAAGGCTGTATAAGTTTATTGGATAACTATGAAACCCACAGGCCAAAAAATTCCATAGATGTGGTTATAACTTTGATCGATGTGAATGAGTCCAGTATTAGCAGGTTTAACAGTACGCGCGCATATAGCTGATAATTTACGAAACAATTGCTCCAAATAAACATATAGGTATATGACGAAGATGAATGGTGGTATGCTTCTATGCCCCTGACAAACAGTATATCACATGCTTGTATTCATTAGTGCAAAGTACCAAAATTGGATAGAAAACTCTTGTACTGACCCATGCGGTGGTAGATATACACACGCTGACCATGCAGAACCCAAAAGTGTTACTGCCACTAGCCGGCTTTTTATATCTTATTGTACTTACTAATGGGTCGCGAATGAGTTATTTATTGGTATCAATTTAGAAGTTGCGGCAACTATTATGTCACCGGCTGTTATAAGAATTAATTGTCTTATGACAAAATGAAGCAAGATTAGCAATTTAAAGAACGTTCCGGCAAACAGTGCACATTTCATAGACGTGCCTATAGCCAATTATTATGGCAATATATAGTCGCTACAATCAGTTGATACCTGCATGATTAACGTGCAATGTATTACTGTAAATCACAGTATTTGAACCGCCACTTGTATAATGAAGCCTTAACTTAAGGAATATAGTCATTTGAGTATTTAGTGACTGTTTTGACATCACGGCATCTACGGCCCAACCGCACGTTGGCCTGGGATTACGTCTAACACTTTTGACATGCCGATGGTGGTAAGAAATGGCATCAAGTGGTGCGTGCTCTTTATGTGCGTGATTTCTGAAGTTTGTTTACGTGCGTTGTACAACAGTCTCCTTTCTTCTGTCTATCTCTCTTTGTCTCTCTTTCGTCTTTTTTTTTGCATATCATTTCTGTTTGTACGTTACCTATGAGTTTTTGTGTGCCATTTTTTTTTCAAGCCCGTTCGCTGTTGATAGCCGGATCTTTACTTCCTGTTAGAGCACGTTCGTAGATTTCACGCCATCCTCTTGCGCAACCGAGAGCAAGGAGAGCGTAGCGGCGATAAAGTGTAAAAGGAGAGCAGTGTCTGCGATGCAATCGTTCAAAGATTTCATCATTGTGAGTAGAACTTCCCTCTATGCATAACATGCGACGGAGGCATTCGGTTTTGAACACACCTGGAAAACTCCGACTTAGCGAAAATTTCGTCCTCAACGTGCCACAAATACCAGATGGGTTTGGGCGGTCACGGGATGAAGCGTTTGTTCAGGTGTTCATTCACCTACTAAAATCCCCCCTTCCCCCCCGTCCTATCTGTTTGCGTGTGGCTCTCTCAACAATACCCATCGACATCTTCGGTACGTCATTGAAAGGTGGTGAGCTGTGTTTTCACATAAATTTGCCTCTTTATATCGCGCTTTAATAATACCTGAAGGGATGCGCTCATATTTCGCATAAGAGAGAGTCGTAAACTTCGAGTAATTTTTTCTTTGTTATTGTTAATATGTTTTTCAACATGAACCATGTACATTCTAACCCCCGTATTCTAGAACGCCCCTTCACTCAACGCTCCACCTTCACTTGAGAAAGCCGATCGGACCGCCATCTCTAGGCAGGGCAAGTCACTGCATATCAGTGATAATTTGCTGCTATTTTTGAGTAGCGCAGCGTCATTTTCAGCCGAGCAGCGGCGCGGCGCTCATCTCTGTCAGGTGAAGGAGGAAAGTCGAGTCGAGGAGCGTTTGTGAATACGGGGGTAAGTATTGCTGACTGTCATGCAACATCGTTCTATTTACTTAGTGCAACAAGACGTAGTCGGTGATTAGAAGGACATAAGTGGCCCGAAGAAATGGAGACTTGAGGGCCACCATGCAGCAGATTGTTCGGTATTAATTGTGACTACACTGGGCGTTTAAGGTCTACGCACATTTCAGTACAGTTGCGCATGGTGCCCCTGTCAGTGCGACTGCCACAGCTGCAGGTGTAGTCGTCGAGTTCGGGACCACGTGCTCAGCTGCAGAACGTCCACTCACGTTGGCAGTTAAGCTAATGTGTGCGCTAAAAGTACACGTTTCATTTACACGTTAAAAGGTTAAGTGGTCAGATCAAGATAGAGCGATGCCGACCATAAATTCATTCATTTAGGTAGATTCTTGATCTTTTTGCAGTAGCAGCGATACCGCCGTGTCTATTTTGCACGACACTTGAATATATATGCGCAGTTTTGTTGCCGCAGCACATGTTCTGTGCTTCAAGGCACAAATCAATCAACCTTTTCGTGACACGGCAAGGACAATTATAATGCGTATAGCATGACGACATATACGGATCAAAGCCGAAACAGTGTCTTCCAGCAGTTTTTTTTGTTTTGTTTGAGGGAGGGGGGTAGAGGTGCGTCAAATAAAATTTTTTGGGGCGGGGGGGGGGGGAGGTAGAGGTGTGTCGAATAGAGTCTTTGCAGTCAGTGCAGGGCTCAATCAATTGCGCTGAACATCTGTCGCCCTCAGTCAGACAAAGAATTTAACATATATGCTTTTGGGATAATGCGGATAACTTCTCTTTTACTCTTCCTAAACTTTCTCTTGTCCCCCATTATTTAGGGACAAATAACGATGTCTTAGGGAAAACAAGAAGTTTCACGCCTATACCGCTCCCGGCTGCGGCGGCTGCATTTCCGATGGAGACGGAAATGTCGTAGGCCCGTGTGCTCAGATTTGGGTGCACGTTAAAGAACCCCAGGTGGTCTAAAACTCCGGAGCCCTCCACTACGGTGTCTCTCATAATCATATGGTGGTTTTGGGACGTTAAACCCGACAAATCAATCAAACGCCTATACCGCGTCCGCAAAACGGGAGTAAAGCGATGTCGAGTGAGCTTCCACCCGTGCGCACGGAACGGCAGTCAACGGCGCTCACATCGCCGCCTGACCTCTTCGCCTGAGCGCTGGCTCGGTTTTCGAGAAGTGACATTGTTGCGCCACTCGTGATTCAAGTTGCGTGCGCTCCGATTCTGCACTGCTCTCCGACGCCTCTCGCGACCGTTCGTTCTGCTTCTTTTGCCGCTGTGCTCGCCCCGATTAATGAAGAGTGCAAAGCGGCGGCGATTACTCATTGTGTCCGGTCCCTGCGGCGGCGGTCGTCACTATACGCGCGATCGGGCCATTGTGGAAGCGATGTTATCGACCGCGTGCTCTATTACCATTGGCGCCGCGTTGCCATCGAGCAGAGCACCGGACGGTGGCGCGTCTCGCCGCCGCTGTTTGTTCGCCGGACCGCTGCTGGCCGCCATCACGCGCGCAACAAATGCCGTTGACGACTCATCGCGAGGCGGGCCGTCACTGTTCCCTGCTCGCTCCGGGACGTTGCGGTGACTGCGACGCGCCGGACTACGCGACCCGCCCGCGCCACGACGCGAACAGATCCGAAAGCTTGCCAAAAAAACTGAGACCAAAGTGGGATCGAAGTATAATGCTGTCAGGCTTGTTTATATATGCATAACAGTGGTGGATTATCGGGCGCGTAGTTTTTCAATTTAGGTTATATTCATTACAGTTACAAAAACGGAAACCAGACGCTTTCTCTGTCCTTCATTGATGGTATGTAATAAATGAGCCACGCCCCCTCTCCCTCTCTCCACACACACAGATATATATATATATATATATATATATATATATATATATATATATATATATATATATATATATATATATATATATATATATATATATATATATATATATATATATATATATATATATATATACAGCGCTGCAAATAGCCACGTAGATCTTCCGTTAGACTAGTAACAACGGGGGAGCGTTTACTTCGACAGTTTCGACCAGAGATTGGCCTTCGTCTGGCGCCAATAAATTTCACATGACGATAGCATTCAACAAGGCTAAAAAGATACGGTCTTTACAGAGAACTACAGAAAATCGCACCACAAAATGGCATATATTTCGATAAAAGATCAGGTTATCATATTGAAACCAGTTCATAATCAATAAATTTTCAATTGATAAAAGATTACTTTTCGAAACAAAAAGTGCGAAAGCTGGCAAATGACGGGCGCACGTTTGATGGCCGCACTTCTTCAGCTTTGCCGGCGCTGGGTACATTGGCAACTTAAGAACCGTTTAACCGTCTCGTTGCGGTCGCTTCCATCATCGGGACGGCTTTAAGCTCTCCCATAGTAGAGTACGAAGTACTCTAAATCGTTACCCACTTTTTCTAACCCCCCCCCCCCCCCCCCCTCCTCCTTCACAAGCGGGACGGCTTTACGCTCTCCCATAGTAGAGTACCACGTACTCTGAATTGTTCACCATTTTTCTAAACGAAAAATAGTCCCGTAGTTCTGAAAGGACGGATTGAGTATCTGTGCGCCGTAGTGATTTGGAGACGGGCCACGACCGTGGTTCGCCTTTCGCCAAACGATTGCCTATCCGTCCTAATAAGGGGTGATAGTGTGTGTGGTTCTTGAAATTAACGCTCCTAAAGGCTGGGTCACACCAAATGCGGCACGATAAAGCGGGCAACCGGGCTTTTCGAGGCGGCGAGAGCGTGCTTCTGTTCAGACTGCTCGCTTCATTAGTGTGTATATATATATATATATATATATATATATATATATATATATAGTAGTCCAGTAGATCCTCCGTGGGCGGTCACAACGTGGTTTATTTCGACGTTTCGGCCTAGAGTCTGGCCACACTCTAGGCCAGACTCTAGGCCGAAACGTCGAAATAAACCACGTTGTGACCGCTCACGGAGGATCTACTTGACTATATGCAACGCTACGGCCAATCAACCACCATGCCTGCCTCTATATATATATATATATATATATATATATATATATATATATATATATATATATATATATATATATATATATATATATATATATATATATATATATATATAGTGACTCATCCACGCTTTTTTGTATGATTGCTTACTATCACATGGTGCTTCACTCCATTTGGTTATAATATTGCACCTACTTTACGTGTAACGTTTCTACAAATATTGCTGCTGTTATGTTTTGTTTGTATGTTTTATTTAATTTTTCCAAAGTATCTGTTACTTTTTAACCACTTTGTTTACCAACTGAAAGAGCCTTTGTGTACATGTTTTTTGCTTCTGCTAAAGTGTCCACTGCTGAAAACTAAGAGGTGGGGCCAGTCGAACTACATGTAGTTTTTTCGCCCACCTTCCCAACCACATCTGAAGCACGATTGTTTTTGTACCTTGTGTGGAAACAAACCAACTCCAAGTTCAACTTATGATTTACTTTATAATTATCCCGAACCTGAAAAAAAAGTAAAAAAAGAGAGAACGCGAAGAAAATGTAGTTTGGTCGCATTATTCTGTGTTCCGACGTCGTTCTTTACGGAAGAGCATGCCCACAGCTTCGCTACAGACACGCATACGAATGGTGTGCAAGATACGCGGAAAAGGGCAAATATTTAGTGACCCTCGGTTGGAGATATCTCGTAATACAGCACTCTGAAACCATATACGTGTAGCCGCAGCAGTGAGCGTGCACAGTGCTGACGTTCAAATACATGTTGCATTTCGGAGCAAAAGCAACCTGAAAGAGAAATGAATTTTGTCAGAGGGACAAACTTCATGGCGATAGCGCATAGCTGACGCTGGAAGCTTCTACGTTCGCATACTTTTAAAGGTACGCTTTATTTCTTCTCTGCATTCGCTCTGGCATGCTGTAAGGTTAATTAGAACGGTCAGTGTCGTGCTATGTTTCTTCTTTCTTTCGCCACTGCTGGTGAACTTTAGATATTTTTTTTTTCTGAATGGGGGACAGCGTTCCTTATCGGCTGCCCCTGGCAGTCATTCTAGCTCTTAAAAAAACGACTCATTTCTTACCTCCGGAAGGTTCTTGCTGTCTCTCTAACGCTATCTTTTTGCTGTTCTCTGGCGCATTCCCGAGTTCCCCTTTTCCTTCAAAGTGTCTCCAGGTTGCACTTTATATCGGTCGCCGGTGACTAATTGAAATGACGAGTCTTTCAGGTTTTATAATGGCCGGCGCCCAGGACGAGTGCATACACTATTCCTCTGCCACCCGATAGCGCGCCAGTTTGTCGGGGCTGCCTCGCCCGAAGGGTGTCGTCGACGCTTCCTATCTCCGGCGGCGTGTTTCGGCGCTCGCCCCCGATACAGGTGTTTTCCGCCGTCGCGGGCGCTTTTCACGGGAGTGGCTTTGGAGGTTCTCTATGGACGACTCAAAGCCCGCGCGAGAGACGCATTTTATTTCAACCGCACGGACGTGACAGACGCCCCCTTGCCCTCGCTGGATCGTTGCGACAAGAATAAAGGGATTCCAGGGGGGCTTCGGCAACAGCTGAACGCGTTTGCGGCAGCTTCATCTTTGTACGCGTTTAAAATTTTCCGCTCGAGGATCGCGCCACCGCCAGGGTCTCTTCAAAAGACACCGCTGCATTGGCAAGCTCTTCGACACCGCCGGCGGCTTGTTCTTTTCTTTGGCAGCGCGTGTTTTGCGCTGTCGGGCCGCGTGCGACGAGTAATGCGCCGTGCCGCACTGACGGCTCCCCCAACAATGCGTAATTTATAAAACTTGCTGAGCCACTTTTCTTCTATGCGGCGGCAGTTGTTTCGTTTGCATTACGGCGCACCAGGAGAGACGCGCGGTCCGGGCATGAAATGTGCGCCGCCCTTAAATGGTGGAAACCTTCTCTCTCGCTCGCCTCGTTTCTTTCATTTCTGTTTTTATTTTTTGCGTAGCGTCCGTCACGTCTCCACTGTCCAAAGCCTGACTGGACAAAGAGAGAGAGAGAGCTTATCAGATTGAAGAGAAAAGAACATCGCGCTTTCTCGACGCCTGACCACTTGTCCGCGACGCGTTAGCTGCGCATATGTTAAACGCGGGCTCATCCACTCACTTGGAGAGAGTCCGTTAATCGGAGCCCACGACGACGCGGTGAGGGGACGCCAGCGCCCCCCCCCCCCCCCATTTCATTTCACTCCGTAGTCTTACGCGTAACAAGCGCCCGCGTGCAATCGCCACACTACGTGGTCGATAAACTATAAAGAGCTTGAACTTCAACCCCGCAATACGGACCCAAAACCTGGATGTTAAACGACCGTGATGATGAGGAATTATTCATTTTGCTATTTGGTTCTGTCTTTCAAAACCGACTCGTACAAAGCAACAACGCCTCTGATTGCTATACATCGGACTTTCCACAGAGACCAACTGATGTCAGATGAATGGGTTCGCTCAAATAAAAGAAAAAATAGAAATAAAATGCTGAGCCATTTTACTCCGTGAAGTTGGACGAACAGGGAAGAGCACACGACACACGCAATTATAATATCTACAGCTTGACACCCCAAAATCTCGGTATGCTTATGAGAGACACCGTAGTGAAGGGCTCCGGATATTTTAACCATCTGGTGTTCGTTGACGTGCACTGACATCACAAAGTACGCGGGCCTCAACCATTTCGCCTACATCAAAATGCGACCGCCACGGCCGGAATCGAACCCGCGACCTTCTGTTCCGCAGCCGGGCACCGTAACCGATATACGCCACCGCGACGAACCTCGACGCAGAGGTTCCACGTATTTTTAACCATAGCCGACCCGACAACCTCCAACTAAATAAATTCCAAATGTTGGTACATACCCCCGTATTCACAAACGCTCCTCGACTCGACTTTCACCATTCACTTGACAGAGTTGAGCAGTGCGCCGCCGCTCGGCTGAAAATGACGCTGCGCCACTCTAGAATTGCAGCAGACCATCGCCGATATGCAGTGACTTGCCGTTCTTAGAGATGGCGCTCCCATCGGCTTTCTCAAGTGAAGGTGGAGCGTTGAGTTAAGGGACGTTCTAGAATACGGGGGAATAAAGTCCATCTTGAATGGAGCCGTACGCTCCTTCAATGTCTTTCATTTCAGCACTGTGGCGCTGGCGTCTTTTTGCCGCATTCGTCGTTTCTTCATGACATGCGTCGTCTTATCTGGCTTTTCTGCATGCGATTGGCGTTTCGTTAGCGATAACATGAGGGAGTGTTAGGATACCTTTTGTGAGCGCTGCGGGCGTTGCGGGCGTAGCGGGCGCCATATGAGTTTTAGAATAGCGTTTGCCCGGCTGCGAACCGCAACGCACGATCGCAGCGACACCGTAGCCTCGAAACCAGCGCTTGCGGGCCACATGCGGGCCGCCATTACCGCACGCAATTTCGGATTTTTTGTGTGCTGTCCACGAACGCTAACGCCGACTCGCGTTACGACGCATGCGCAGTGGCAGCGACCGCACCGCAAGGGCTCGTGGTGCGCTATTCTAAAACTCCCTATGGTCCTTGCTGTCCGTGCGTTCCCTCTTTCATATTTATATTAAACCCGTGGTAAGTGGCAGGGTTCGCCGCATTTGTGTAGCGAACCCTGTCAAATGTAGCAGTGCCTGGTATGTGCCTGATAAATGCACCCGTGCCTGGTACGCGCGCCAGTGCCCGGTATATTCACAGTGCCTGGTATGCGCCACCAGTTCTAGGCACTGGTGGCAAACACGTATTTTTTGACGCACGGGGAAGTACATGGGACAATTGCCGCGTGCGCAGCTTCGCACTCGTAGGTACACCCAACCTCGTGCTCGTATACCTGTGTATTTTCAAATTAGGTTTTCAAACACTGTCCAGTAAAATCAAACAAAACTACGATGACCCTCATAGCCTGACATTGACGCCATCAGCCAAAACAAGACTTTCCGATGCGCATCTACTCGTCGTTCCTATATAGTATTCTTCGATTCATCCTTCACCTGTTGCCCCTTTATTCCTTTAATTGAACGCTTAATATAAAATATGATCTAACGCTGAATTTCAGGCCAACCTCTCAAAGTTGGTTAATAATGATCTCTGTCACTCGTTCGTGCTATTCTGTACGTATACGCATGCATGAGAATGCGTTATGAACAGCAGAAGGCGAATCATTGCGAACTCTGTTTTTCAAACGTACGACTCATTGCCAGCCATTAATGTTCGCACAAAGAAGCTTATGGTGGGTTTTTACACTGTCGCGATGGCGAGAAATATGAGCGGATACATGGCTGCTGTGAGGTTTGTGTTCGAGAGAGAGAGAGAGAGAGATTAGCGCGCTTTTTTAACCCCCCCTCTCCCCCTCCACCCTGCTGCTTATGGCTGGGAAGCTCCGTCTACTCTGTGACGAGCGCACGCAAGCACGCTATCCGAGACATGTCTGACCAAGACGGCTTTCGATCGCGTATAGCGTGCTTGCTCTCGTCGTACAAAAGCCGCAATCGTGTATACAGCAGCGTTTCGGAGGAAATCGGTTGCTTAACCACATGTGACTTGTTTTCAACGAACTTAACGTGTTTGCAGCGGCTGACCGCCACTCGCAATCGATCATACTATTGCAGAACCTGAGCTTAGGCAGGTATAATCACTGCGACGACTGCTTTTGCCATTTTTTTTTACCGTTGCAACAGAAAAAAAAGACTACCAAGAATATCGGAACCTCAAAACAAACGCGGGCGAACAAAATATACAAGCGATCTCATCGCATATATGTGACTGGTGTATATAGCATAGAATTATGATAGTCAGTTTTGCCTATTGTCTTGACCAAACTCCAAAATGAGCTTGATTTACGGCGTTTCCTCGTTTTAGGGGCGAAGGTACTTAAGGCGTGGCATGGGTCGGGCGTCTCCTGTATGTAGTAGCCACCTTTGATTTTAGTCCTTGGAATGTGCCCTGGATGGCGGAACTTGTATATGATGAATGTATGATGAAACGATTTAAGATGGCGATAGTAGGAGTGCTCACTAGATGGACGGACATACATACATACATACATACATACATACATACATACATACATACATACATACATACATACATACATACATACATACATACATACATACATACATACATACATACATACATACATACATACGGATGGACAGACAGACGGACAGACAGACGGACGGACGGATGCGGCCAGCCGATGATTCATGGTTTGCCGACAAATCCCTTCGAGGCTTTCACTCATCATCATTCACTCCGTGAATATGCAGGGATTTTTTTTTCACTTCGAACGCACACACACGCTTAAAACAGTGCAATTAAAGTCACATATCCGTTCCCTGCAGGCTTCATTGTAGCGGCTGCTTTTCGTTACGGTTGAGTAAAAAAAACTATATATATATATATATATATATATATATATATATATATATATATATATATATATATATATATAGTGTGTGTGTGTGTGTGTGTGTGTGTGTGTGTGTGTGTGTGTGTGTGTGTCAAGAATGCGCGCTTGTTATACGATATGGACCGCGTTCGTAAGCGTCTCCCGTATGTAACAGCCTCCGACCGTGTGAAGAAGCCCGGCAGAACGAACAAAACTGCTACATCGCGTTCCACTCGAAAATGATGCAGGCTATGACATTTTCTGTAGGAGATAAGGACCCGCATGAGTTATGCCACTTGTCAAGCGATAGAGGGAAGAAAAATCGAGTTAGCATGGGGCGTATGGCAGAGATCGCCGAGAACAAACTCGCTGCGGGCCGCCGGCCGGTTCAAAGGTCCTCTCTCGAATCCTTCGTTTGATCATCGTCTGGCGCCTTACGAGAGCCGGCGCTGTGCTATCGCCTTTTAAGCCCCCGCCGTTCATGATCAAGGAAGTGCGTCGTGCTGGGGGCACGCTGAAGAACGCGACGAGAGGTATTAACTTGCGTGTGCGCGACGCGCATAGAGGAAGTCGTGTCCCGCTTTCATTAGCAGCCGGCCTGTATACGAAAGGAAAGCGACGCACAACTTTTTTTTTTTTCAGAAACCACAAGAATGGAAACGACCCCGTAATGAACCAGACATAGACGCCACTCCACCGGTTCATTTCTTTTGATTTTCCTCTTTCATTAATGACGACTGCTTTCGAATGGCCGCTTCAAGTTCATCTGCTCGCGCGCACGGGCTCTAAATAGTCGCGAGACGCCTAAGTTAAAAGAAAGCAGCAAAAAAAAAAAAAAAACACACAAGGCGGCTTGGACACCGGAGAGGGTTCGGGAAGCGTGAAAAAGATGGCCATAGAAGCGAGGCCAGCGAAATAAAGAAGAAGAAAACAAAACACGCTGTGTCGACCAACTCGGCAGGTCGGAGATAAAGCCGTAGAGTGAAGAGTCAGTACCGCATAAGCGACCCGTCGAACGCAGCTCGCACGGAGCTCTGATTTCTCAGTTAAGAAGAATGCCAAATGGCACACTTGGGAAAGAGCTAAAAGGGGCGACGCGTCCTCTGACGCGCACGCACGTCTTCTCTCCGCGCGCGCGCCCCGACCGATGCCTCGATAAGCGGAACAAGCGACCTCTGGCGGGGCACGCCGAGTGGCACCGCGAGCTCGCGTGGACATGCCGAGAATATGAAGGCGATACGCTGTAGCTATTCGGCTCGAAAACAGAAATATATATATGTATATCCTGGCACGGTGGACGTCGCCCTGGGCGCCGTATCGGTGGATTCTCCCGACCCCCGTACTATGCAAGCCAACCCGGCTGGGCACGTTGCTCTGTTTCATATGGTGACATCTTATGATACACTGCGCACATCCTGGCACGTCTCGGCCGCCTTTGCCGATGAATGTTTCTTTCCTGGCCAGTCATCTTTCTCAGCGTCGATGCGCAATCAGCTCGGAGAGTACCCGAAGGAAGACACCGGATGAACTGTACCATCGTAGTGACCGGCTTACCGCCCCATGCCAGCTCCTCCTCCTCCTTCGACCTGTTTCCAGCTACATTTTTTTCGCGCAAAGCAACAGTGTAGTTAGCATTCTCGCTTACAGAAAACGCTCCTTCGTTGTTTTGCTCCCCACTAATTTTTTTGTTGTTTTTCACGGCATCTTCGCTCGTGTGACTTTAAAAGCAAGTCACTCTGCGCTATCGACCCTGCTGTATACGTGCTCTTCCAAGACGCTAAAGAGGCCCCCTTGTCGCCTTCATAAGGCTTCGCTTGACGCATTTCATACAGTCTTGCGGTCTGTCTGTCAATCTGTCTCGCTTTCTGCATTTCTCCGCACTGCTCTTGTCTTTCTAATGGAGCCCGCCCTGCAATGTGTGCCAGCTTGTAATGCTTCTGAGCGAGAGGCACGCGATCTCGCGAAAGGGGGCGGTGAGGTGCTAGAGCTGACGCGATTTCCATTTGCTTCCAGCCGCCAACGGGCGAAGTGTGTCGCCTGCGCGCGACCGCAGGCGTGATCAGTGTCGGCTCGTTCGCAAAGGTCGCGTATGTGCATACACGCGGTACGCACTCGCGCACCCCCCCCCCCCCCCCCTTTCGCATTTCGTCGTCTGGCCTACATTGAACCGAGCGGCACGCGCAAGCAGGCCGCCCGAATTTCATTTCGCGGCACACTTTGCGTGCAAAGCTGATTTAAAAATAGGGTATACGCATCGCGCCCGTCTCCCGCAATCTAATCGATCATCGTAAATTTAAGCCGTGACGCGCGGCTCTTCAGCAACCGGGCAGTTCGTCATTACACCTATGTTGACACTGGAAGGTCACTTAAGGCAGTGGCGCTGACTGATCGTTTAATCGCGCGGCCCGCAGCGAGCCTGCATGCCATGTTTTCCGGAGAAGGTCGCACGCGCCGCCGCTGCATTCGCCGCTTCTCTCGGCGCCTGCTGCACTGCATGAAGTTCCGACGAACCCCGAGTTCGGACCGTTTTGTACAGCATGAGACAATCCCGTAGTGCACTGCCACGTCTCTTACATCGAAGCTGTTAAACTTTTCGGTTATGCTGTTTCGCATCTACAGAAAATGAACCGACACGCGCTATCTTCTTCCCCTTCTCCAATTTCTTCTTCACTCCCAGCACAACTGCGACAATGTGTCTGGCGCGGGGTGCAAGAACTGATGGGTGAGAGAATGAGCACACAGAAAGAGAGAGAGAGAGAGAGAGAGAGAGAGATGGAGAGAAATCCTCAGTGAAAAGAATTTCTCGACGAAGCGGTATTCGAACCCCTGTGCCCTCGTTCCGAAGGCGAGCATCGTAACCAATTAGTTATCTAGACCCGCTAGAAGGGTAGAACATACTCTTGTATAGTATAGTATTGTATAGTATAGTATAGTATGGTATAGTATAGTATATTATATTATAGTACAGTATAGTGTAGTATAATAGACTAAGAAAATGGTAAAGGGAAGTGTAATTGAGGAGGAGGCAAAACATAAAGAGAGAATAATAAAGAGGCAATAGAGCGAAATAGAAGTAATCAGAGAAAGAGAGAGAAATGTATAGATAGAAGATAGAAAGAAATAGAAAGCAGGAAGTGGAAGGATAGAGAAAGAGAGAGAGAGAGACAGAGGGAAAGAAATAGAAACAGAGACAAAAAAAGGACCAAAAAATAGAAAAAATGGAGAAAACAAAGAAATGAATGGAGAAAGAAAGAGAAACCAAGCAACGCACATCCTTCAGGCTTCGCCCCACTAGTGCGAAGCTGCCTTAATTTTGTTTTTCTTTAATAAAAGACTGGGCATTACAAAAATGCCAGAAATAAAGCGATACCGAGGTGCTTCGGGACGTGACTTTGGTCCACAGGCGAAAATCAGCGTTTATGTTGTTGCAACAACAACAACAACAACAACAACAACAACAACAACAACAACAACAACAACAACAACAACAACAACAACAACAACAGCAACAACAACAACAATATTATTAATAATAATATTAGAAAAAATAAACATTGTCCAAACACTTAACAGCGTCCCTTGGGCCCAATACACGACTTGAATATCTTAAACAGGTACAAAGCGTGGCTATTACAAGAGAGACAGAGAGTAATTTCATGCGCAACTTATGCCATGAGAGAGAGAGATAATGACTCGAGGTGGCCGCCCTTAAATAGTTTGTTTGGTGTAAATATTCTGCAATTTATTCATACACCACTCATGAGCAAGCACTAAGTGCCTAGCACAGGCAATCAGAGTGAATAATTGTTAGCCGATTCGCGTACTGTTTAATTGAGCTCCCATTTCCTGGTTCTCTTGGCACGTAGCACCTACCCCCCTGTGCCTCCTCCAAGCGACACACGCTAAAGGAAGTAATGATATCTCACCAGTTTGAGCATGGATAAAATACAAAGACATCGCACTCGAATACCACGAAGCCCCTTGTTCAACAGGCCTGTGTCGTTTCGCTGCCTTCGCTGATTGTGGCCGCCGCTGTGCCGTGCTCAGCCAGATAGCAGCAGAAACAGTCACACTAGTTCGCTAACCTCAGCAAGGCGCTTAAAATCTAGCAAAAACCTGTTGTTAGAGGTCGTTTAGGGGGACCAGGTCGAGCGACGGTGATACATTTAGAATGAAACGGCCACATAGCCGTGGCACGCTATCTCGAAAACCCGTCCCGATGCGCGTGCTGGTATTAGTTAAGCTCTCTAAAGAAGCATGATCGAAGAACACGCACTGCGAAGACAATACGCGCAGTCTTATCCGAGCACGTGGAAGGACCTCTTGCGCGGATCTTTTTTTTTTCTATGTGGATTGTACGGTTTTGCGGCCAAAACCTGTCCGCAATAAAGAAAAGAAAATCTCGCCTTCCTCCTCCGCCTTTCTCTGCGTATGGCAGCCCTGCACTCTGATGGGGGGGGGGGGGGGAGTATGCAGCAAAAAAAACAGAAAGACTCGCATCCCTCTCCGAGTTTGCCTTTTTTTTTTTATGCCGCTCTCGCGCGACCTGAAAGGTCGCTACTGGTGAAGTATATCTTTCGTGTGTTTCCTTGTAACACGAAGTTCCCGGCCCGCCTACCCGATGCGCTCTCTAATAAGGAACTGCTGCCACGGCCGATGCACAGCTGCCCCCGGGCAGCGCCGCCGCAGTGCCGTTTGTGGTCACGACCGACCATGCAGTGCTGGCTGCCGCAGTCGTCGTCAGTTGTCGCATGGCTGGCCACATGGGCGGGGAGGCTTGCACGACCTGGGAGGCGCACCGGAGGCTATTTGTGGCTGCCAAAAAGGGCGCCGATTTATTCCGCCTTTTATCTTCGCATCGCATCACGTGCCCGCATACGTTCGGTGCCGGTTTGGCAGACAGAGCGTTGAACGGGTTGCCCGTTTCAAAAGTATAAAATATAGTGAGTGGTTGAAACCATAGAAGGCAGAGGGGGGAAAAAAAAAAGGTGTACGATTTTGCGCGCATCGACTGCCCAGCGGCGTAAAGGATATCGGCGGCCTTTTCGAAGGGGGTCCTATTCGCATGCACACGTACTAAAGCCGCGTTGTGCGCGTTGGCCTAGAGATACGATTGCTTGGCGACTTATTCGATCGCATACTGGATTCTCGTGCGTCGAGATAACCCGCTGTTACCTGACCCCTTCTGTACGAGGAAATCGCAGTTTTAGTGAGGCATGGTCGTGGTTCTTCCGATTAGGCGTTAATAGGCTACGCATGCACAGTTGATTGGCATGAAAAGTTGCGTTCAGGATGCCGTTGTTGTTTATATCGGCTACGTATACCGTGTGGAAAACCACGAGCAGAACACTGTGATGAGGGAGCTTATGACACCTGTCGTGAGCAAGAACAGAAACGCTGATGCATTGACACGTCTATAGATGGTATGCATATATCCTATGCATCCATAAACGAAGTCCTGCAGCCACAGGCGTGCAAAAGCTTGAGGAGGGGGGCGGGGGTAGCCCTCTTTTCTAACCTATAAAGGGGGGGGGGGGCAACGTCTGCACAATGCATTGCCTTAATAGGGGAGGGGGCGTTGCGATGAATCTTCACCCACACAAAAGGGGAACCATACGCGCGCTTGAGCCTGTAGTTCTTCACTGTTGTCATATCCATAACGTGTAACTTTGTTTCGGAACTTAAAAGGGCTGTGGGACATATGCGGTATTACTGGAAATTTACAAAGCACACTCAGTGATAGCTACGCACGAGCACCATATTTCCAGTTTCTTACTTTTTCCACACCTATCTGTGGGAGGAAGTGGAATAGATAGATAGATAGATAGATAGATAGATAGATAGATAGATAGATAGATAGATAGATAGATAGATAGATAGATAGATAGATAGATAGATAGATAGATAGATAGACAGATAGATAGATAGATAGATAGATAGATAGATAGATAGATAGATAGATAGATAGATAGATTTTTTTAGAAGCACAGAGGCTGGGCAAGTTCTCACCTGAGTTGCGCGAAAAATTGAAGTAATAAAGGAATAGATAGCACTGTGTCTAGTCTTCGTTTTGTAATTCAATTTATTTCGCACCTATGTCAAGATTTTTTCAGTATGTATTAGGAAAACGTTCTTATTTCGCAAATGATCGCAGAACTTTAATGTACGAAACACTTTGAAATTTTACGCTGGAAAGGTCATTTTACGATTAATGTACTCGGTGGAGTAGTACTTAAAAAGGGTCATGCATAATTTATTTGAACATGTATAGCCCTTCACAAAAATTTACTTAAGTGATATTTTTATATTCTTTCATATACCTGGATGATATTGATTCCGTTTGTTTTTGTTTTGTTTCACAGTTTCTTTTCTTCGTTTTTCCCCCTTTTTAAAGAGAGTCTCCATTTTCTAAAATAGCTATGGAGTGTTGCCGGTAATCTCATGTCACCTATTCACATCAAGTAACCCCTGCCTCTGCGGTGGCTGATTGTTGGGCTCGGAAGTGTTTATTCAAAACAGCGTAAACGTATGCTTTAACAATCGTTAGCTATCGCCTATTTTGGTTTATATAGCACTTCTATTAATTATCGCTTTTTTTATTACAGCGATGTTTCTGTCATTTTTAAGTGAATCGATGCTCAAACTGGTTGATCCCTTCTGTGCAGACATATTTGTATCTCTACGCTGGTATCATAGCGAGGTATCTACAAGGTAGTTTTGTGATGGAGATATATTACTAATTACTTCGTTGTTTGGAATGAAGCAGGCAATGCCCCGCTTTACAATGCTTAGGTGAATGCAGTCGGCAGCATTCGATTTCAAATTTTAATATTTAGGTGGCAGAGAAACTCGATGGTGCACTGCGCAGTGCGATCGTGATGGCAGGCTGGATAACTAAAGCCTATAGATTATACAAGGAAACGTTTTCGCAAGGTCTCTTTCACTTAATGTCTCCGATTTGGGCAATGCCATCCTGCGAACATTAGGTTACTTACTAATTAAACGGATTTCAGGTATTTGGGATACGCAGCTGGTTATTCACTTAAGCTGCAGCTCATGTTCAAGAAAAGGCATACTTTGTTGGCCATAGGCGCACAAGTTTGGACAGTGGGCATCGTGCAGATAATCGCAACGACGCACAAACACGAAGCCGCATCGGATTACGGTTGAGGATCACTGCTCTCCGGTCGACGTAAAAAGAAAACAAAAAAGAGGGGGGCAGCAGATACTCAGAACCGATGTACGATTGTAATGCGAAAGTCACAATGTTATCTTCCCCGCATAAACGTCCGCTGCCTTTGAGTACATTGCAGGCGCAATCCTGTACCTCCTTCCCATTCCTGTCGGCGCCAGTGGACAGGGTTCGGCGCGATGTTTCCGTCACCTGTTTGAAGGAAATGGATGAGCGCACTTTGCCGGGCGGCGGCAACGCGTGCGCGGTGCACCGTCGCACGCAGCGCACGAACGGTCGAAGCCTCACGGGCGGCCGAACGGTCAGCTACGCCTACACACGCGCTCGGCGTGGACATGGCGAACAACAATCTGTTTGATTGAAGGGGGGGTGGCCTCAGCGGAGCAAAGTGGCGCCGAAAAAGAAAGAAACAGCCGCCTCGATGGGGCCATGGGGGGGGGGGGGGGGATCGAACACCGTGCACACCCTCTCCACCTTGGCCTGCATGAACGCAGCGTTCGAAAAAAGGAGTAAAAGCGAGGTGCATGGATAGGTAGACGTATAAGAACAAACATGGAATATATATATATATATATATATATATATATATATATATATATACGAGCCTTTCTGTGCGTGCGTGTGTTCACGCACCGTACACAAACACTGCTATAGCAATAGAAAGGCTCGACCCGGGAAACTCGGTTCCTGCCGCCGCTTTTGTGTACGGCCGCAATTATTTCGATTCAGTCACGAATGCTTTTGCGGGCCGCGCGAATTCGGCCCGTCTGCGGTTGACGTTCCGAATTCCCCGCCGGCCCTTGGCGCTATTGTGTTTTCCTGCGATTACGCCGCCGAATGACGGCGGGCCCGAAAATGCTGCGTGTGGCAATTAGGAGGGCGCCGCTTCCCTCAGCCTGGCTTTCGGGCTTCGCCGCTCCTCCTCTGGAGCCTCGGCGGGGTGTGAGCTGCGAAAGAAAGGGCGCTGACACCGGACGCCCTCTTCGCAAGCGCCGTAGCCGAGGGTCTGCTTTGAAATTACTTAATCGGCAAGTGGCCGGCGCCCGAGGTGCACGCTAAAAACCGCTCTCTGGCTTCAATCGGCAAATGAAAGAACAAAGAACAAAGATAAATTGATTGTTGACCAAGACATGTGGTCAAGAACAGTCCATTTAATTGTGGCCCCCGCCAAAATGCTCTGTTAGGGCTGTATAGCACTTGGTTCCGCCGAAGCGCGAAGTTGTCACTATATACCTCGAGCTGCTATTTTAGTCCATGAATTACGTTTTTACTGAGCCCCCTCTATGAATCTCTCACCCAACTTCATACATGGAAGGTGTTTTAATTATAATAAATGATTGCACTCGGTTCTTTATTTGCTCTGTTTTCGTTCCCTCTCTAGTTGAACATGCGCGAAGTTCTGCAGTACTTGTTAGAAGGGAGGGGTGGGGTTTCGGGAAAGTGCTCAGAGCCAGAACTATCGTAAGGAGAGCCGCAAGACTCATCGTCTGGAGCTGACCTTCGTTAAAACAGGGGCTGAGCAGGTTTTTTCTTTTCATTTTTTTTGAACGTGTACGAATCTGCCGCGATCTTAAGTACCGACAGAGATGACAGAGTTGTACAATACTGCCCTGTACTCGATTCGTCACTGTACACACACCCAATACCAGAGTTAAGTCGAGACCAGCACCCCGTCAACTGTCTGTCGGGTTATCGTCGGCTTTTTAAAAGCCATAGTTTTTCTTGGGGACCTTAGACGCAAAAACTTTGGTCTGTCTGTCTGTTCGTCCGCCCTTAACTGTACCTTAAGCGGCGCCAAGGTGACCAAACGATACTCTACAGCTGACCCCATCCGCAGCGCCCAACAATATTGCTCGAGGTTCAGCGTTCATACTTGTGCGATATTCAATTAAAAAGCAATTGTTGTGCATATCTGTGGCGCCATAACAACACGTCAATATTCTGTATGTCTGTCTCTTACTACAAAAGGCATACATAAGAAATTCTAAGGACCGTCGCTTCGTTTTCCAAGATAACTGCCAGATAGCGCTCATGGCTCACGTGTGACACGACTTGATGCGCTCGTTCGCCTCCGCTGCACGCTAGAGGCACTCTAACGCAGCGCCTTCAGAATACCATTCACCGATTTTCTTGCGCAGAACATTTCATGAATG